>NC_135411.1:59933766-60271266 GCF_051991245.1 Festucalex cinctus | reverse complement strand
CTTTGACAAAGGCACTGCTTTCGTTGGAGCAAGATCGCACAGTCTCCGTCCGTCCTTCCCTGAAGAGACGCGTCATGGACGCCTCATAAGTCAGACAGAAGCCGCCACGATCCTGATGAATGGAATTTAATAAAATCAGGACTTTTTTTTTTATATATACATATTCCTTCGCACACAAACAGGAAAACGATGTTCTGAGGGGAACATCAGGGTCTGTTGAGCCAGAGCATCATTTGGCCCCAATGCAAGTGGATTGTAGTGGCAAAAAGTCAAGTGTAAATACATTCTTTGTTTGTTTGTTTGTTTGTTTGTGTTTTTTTGTGTCACAAAAAAACCAACAAAAGTAAATACATTCTTTGATCGGTATCTTTATTTCAAATCGAAATTGGTTCTTTCTTATGCCAAAAGAAAATTTTATAAATTTGATTATACGGCAGGGTTGGGCCACAATTATGGAGGTCCTTCCGAGGACTTGATATCGGTATTTGCATGTCGACACGTCCTTATGATTGTCGGAGGAAATTCGGGGCTAAAATCGGGCTAATTCTCCTGCTGTGTGAACTCAGCTTTATATGTAACCTCACTAATCTAAACACGGCATTCGGAATAATATTACATTTGTGGAATACGAGTTATGAAGCAAAATACAGACGTTATACAGACGCCAATTTCTGTCGACTGCAAATGACATCACAGTTGCTCAGGGTTCAGGTAACGACCAATCACAGCTCACATGTTTTCTGAAGCTGAACTGTGATTGGTTGACTTGACTTGACCTGAGCAATTGTGAAGTCATTTTCACTCGACAGCAAGTGGCAAAGTGGCCACCTTAACCCTTGATCATTAACCAGAATACCATATTTAGACTAGTGGGGCTGCATAGAACATATAATTGTCAAGAATTTTTTTGGTGGAGGGGAGTGACTTCCCCTTTAACGCATTTTCTCCCAAAAACGTATAAACACGTTCGATTTTAAATATTGCCATGGTCCCAAAAATACCTTTTTAAAAAAAAAGTTTTTATGCTAGAGCATACAGAAGGCTTTGTTGCAGTTTCTGACCTGAAGAGGTCGCTTAAAGCAATGGTAGTTCTACCAAAAATGGCCAGCAGGTGGCAGCAGAGTATACGAGATCAACCAGGGCCATGTTGCAACAAGCTCTTTTCCTCAGTTTTCAACAGGTTTGTGAATAATGTTGAAACTTTGCTATATTCTAATGCTATTTGCCGAAAAACGGAAACAGATAGAAATTAAGTTTGTTTGTTTATTCCTGTTGAAAGAAGAGACTCTAATCTTTCTTTAGATAGGTTCCATGTTTTTATAGCAATAGACCACGATATTCTGTGGGCCTTGCAAAATCACTCAAAACACAGGAAAACAACCGGGAGCAAAGGGGGTTGCTTCAGTGAAAATGGCTGAAAATGAATAAGTTAAGGTAGTTGCATGTAGATGGTTTCCATTGTAACATAAGCTAAATCTAGTTTTTGTTGTTTTTTTAACACCTTCTTGATGTTAGCTGTTCACAGGTAATCAAACTCAGCTGCAGTTTCTTAAACAGCTGACTTCTCAGCTTCAACCACAGGCAGTATATTTTGAAGAAAAGTGCATGAATGTTAACACTTTGCTTGCTTTAATTACTTTTGGATACGGCTAGGGGTGGGCGATATGGTAAACATGTCATATCACGATTCTTTAAAAATAAATTCACAATCCCGATTTTATCACGATTTTTTTATTTTTTTTTTTACATATTTTTAGACTAATCTTCACATTTCTGAACATTTTTGTAAAATCCATCCATCCATTTTCTTGACCTCTTATTGCTCACAAGGGTCGCGGGGGGTGCTGGAGCCTATCTCAACTGGGTTTGGGCAGTAGGCGGGGTAAACCCTGAACTGGTTGCCAGCCAATCGCAGGGCAATTTTTGTAAAATTTAAAACATATTTAAAATGTATATAAAACCCTAAAAGAAAAAAAAACAGACATCTTAAGCCAACTAAGCTTTCTGAACAGGTTTCAATTGAAATACTGCAATTTTTGTTAAATAGTCCAATGAATGTAAACATAAATGGTAATGAACAGCCTCGGTTACTTTAGTTACAGTGCCAACGGTGTATGAACAGCGCTTAAAGGCACAGTCTGCCGGTTTCACTCAGGAAAATGCACTTTTTAAATACAGGATTTAATCAAACAAACTACTTCTCAATTTACAGATCTGGGCTTTTCTTCACGTGTGGGGGTGATTTTTGTCCTTAACCCCCACCCCCCCCAGCCTGTATTTTGTCATTTTGTGTTTGTTTTGTAAACAGCGGGACGTTTCTGTGGAAAGACAGTGTTTACACCCCTCCAGCCAATCGCAGAGCGGGGGGTGGCGTGTCGCAAACGGGGCCGGGCGAACGTGTCGGCTGCGTGACGTCACTCCCGTGGCAATTTGAAAGCACGCACAGATTTTTTTTTTCTTCACTCACTCATTCACACACGTAAGCTTCTGTGAGTGAGTGAGTGAGTGAGTGAGTGAGTGAGTGAGAAAAAAATAATAATCCGTGCGTACTTTCAAATTGCCTTGGGAGTGACGTCACGGAGCCGACACGTTCGACCGGCCCCGTTTGCGACACGCCACCCCCCGCTCTGCGATTGGCTGGAGGGGTGTAAACACTGTCTTTCCACAGAAACGGCCCGCTGTTTACAAAACAAACACAAAATGACAAAATACAGGCTAGGGGGGTGAGGGTTTAGGACGAAATCACCACCAAAGATTAACATAAACCCAGATGTGTAGACTGAGAGAAAGTTAAAGTGTGTACATCCTGTATTTAAAAAGTGCATTTTCCTGAGGGAAAATGGCATACTGGGCCTTTAACACCACAATAGAAATTGAAAATGTTTTTTCTTCAATAAACTATCGACAAAAACAGTTTGGAATGAGTTAGCAAAGTAAATAAAACACACAATTGGAAATTAGAAAACACTGTTTACGACAGGGCGGCACGGTAGTCGAGTGGTTAGCACGTCCGCTTCCCAGTTCTGAGGTCTCCGGTTCGAGTCCAGGCTCGGACCTTCCTGGGTGGAGTTTGCATGTTCTCCCCGTGCCCGCGTGGGTCTTCTCCGGGTACTCCGGTCTCCTCCCACATTCCAAAGACATGCATGGCAGGTTAATTGGGCGCTCCGAATTGTCCCTAGGTGTGCGTGTGAGTGTGGATGGTTGTTCGTCTCTGTGTGCCCTGCGATTGGTTGGCAACCAGTCCAGGGTGTCCCCCGCCTACTGCCCAGAGCCAGCTGAGATAGGCGCCAGCACCCCCCGCGACCCTTGTGAGGAATAAGCGGTCAAGAAAATGGATGGATGGATGTTTACGACAGCGTTTGCTCGTCCGCGATTCCGCGTAGTTTAGAAATTCTCGTGTGTCGGCAATGTGGATTGTGGACTTGTCGCGGCGCGGGGAGAGTTGCGTACCGGTCGGCTGTCGGTTCCGAGGTGGCACACGCTGGCACAGGCGTGGGAGCGTCACCGCGCTGACCGCGGCCGTAGGCCGGGGGGGGGAGCGCAAATCGAGCCGGCCGGCCCGGCCGCCTCCCTGCAACTCCGAGCCACGGCGGCCAGGCGATTGGAGCTTCCGCGAGCGTCCGAATCATCCGCGACATGCACACCCTTGGCCTCTCGTTCGAACGTCATTTGCTTTGGGGAGTTGTGCAGAACCTCACGGATGTATCGGGCTCGATCTTTCAGATTTATGAGATCGTCAACACTTAACGAACCTTAACGATCTAATATCATCATAACGCCCACCCCTAGATACGGCCCAAAATTCCTCTAAAAAACAAACATTTAGCGCAATGAAATGTGCAGCATGCCTTACCCTGTAGTATGCCAACTGTAATGCGATTTGAATGAATGCGTCTGGGCTGACCCGAAGCTTCTTAATTTGGCCTTTTCCAAAGTCTCTGAAGGGGAAGACATGGCAGTCCACATCGTCAGCCAAAGCCTGGGCAACAGCGAGAGAGCTGTGCACTTGAGCTTGAACCTGGGTCCAACAAAGAGGAGAGGCTTGAACCAAATATTAGCATGAATTAACGCAAAGCAAAAGAATGCCAGCAAAGGTGACCGCTTTGGAGTTAAACAGTGGGACTTTAAATGTGCGTTCTGACTCCCATTAAACATGTTTGAATGTGATTGGTTAATTCAGAACACACTGTCACATCACCATAATAAGAGGGTTTTGCAAACATGTGCATCCACATTATTTACCTAGGTCACAATAATGATGGATTTTTTTTTTGAATGATATATCTTGGTCTATCACAAAAATCTTGCATTTGAATAGAGGTGTGTAGACTTTTTATATCCACTGTCAATCCCTTTAATGTAGAGGTTTGTTTGATTTAAAAAATATTAAAACTTCCACAATAGTGACTGCACTGCCAGATGATCAGATGAACTTTTTTTTAATTTTTTTTACAAGTTTCCCTTAGGAAAAAGGAGGGCAAGTTTTTCCATTCTTTTAATGTAGTACAAATGAGTTCAGAAGAGGAACTTTCACTTTCAGTATGATTCAGTATTGTTAAACCCGCATTCCATGTCGACGTTGAAACAGATCAACACCAGCAGCATTTAGTAGACAGTTGAGTGAGAGGGTCAGTGGGTGAGTTACTGGAAACAATACGTATTTGTACGCCTCATCTGGACCTCAGATGACATCATACTGACTACTTGTATTGCATGCAAATTTCTATTGAAATATATTTGATATGGTCAGTTTAAATGCATTAACTGTTATACAACCCCTACAAAAAAGTATGAAATCACCAGTCTTGGACGAGCACTCACTCAGACGTTTTATTCTGTACATCAAACTCAGGTAAAACACATGAAACAGTCATGCCAAGTGCAACATTCTTGGCTTTCAACACTAAAAAAAAAAAATGAAGAAAAAACATTGTGCTTGTCAGTAAATGTTACTTTTATAGAGAAAGTGCAGGGAAATAAATATGGAATCACTCCATACTGAGAAAAAAAAATATGGACTCACTCCATTTTGAGCAGAAAATAAGGACACACCCAGTCAATTTCCTTTCCTTAATTGGGCACCTGCCTCAAATGACATCTGCTCGTTAATCAGCAGTTAAAAACAGTGCAGTTATTACACCTTGGAGGGCTGTTGGACCAAGTGAATTGGCAAGAATCATGGCTCCAACAAGGGAGATGTCTCTTGAGACCAAAGACAGGATTATCAACGTTCTGGAAGAAGGTATCAGCTGTATCGAAGATCTGGACCAAGTACAAACAACAGCATGGGAAGGTTGTTCAAGTCAAGCGTACTGGTAGACCAAAGAAGACATCTAAGCATCAAGACAAACAACTAAAGCTCATGTGTCTTGAAAACAGAAAATACACAAGACAAATGAAGAAGAAATGGGAGGAAGCTGGAGTCAATGTATGTGACAGAACTGTGCAAAATCGCTTAAAGGAAATTGGATTTACATAGAGGAATGCTAAAAGGAACCCATAATTGACGCTTAAACAAAAAAGAACAAGACTGCAATGAGCTTAGGAGAGGCAATCATGGACCGTGGATGACTGAATGATGATTATCTTCAGTGATGAGTCACGAATCTGCATTGGACAAGGTGATGACTCTGGAACTTTTGTTTGGTGCTGTGAGATTTACAAAGAGGACTGCCTAAAGAAAACATCCAAATTCCCACAGTCCTTGATGATATGGGGCTGCATGTGAGACAAAGGCACTGGGGAGATGCCTGTGGTTAAATCTTCAATAAATGCACAAGTTGACATTTGACACTTTGGACAGCTTTCTTATCCCTTCAATTGAAAAAATGTTTGGGGATGATGAAATTATTTTCCAAGATAATGCATCATGCCACAGAGCAAAAATTGTGAAAGCATTCTTTGGAGAAAGACGCATCCAGTCAATGTCATGGCCTGCAAATAGACTAGATCAACAAGTCCATGCCTCAGCGACTGCAAGCTGTCATAAAAGCCAGAGGTGGCGCAACTAAATACTAGTGATGTGTTTTGATTGTTTTTTCTTTGTCTGTTTTTCATGATTCCATATTTTTTTCCTCAGAATGGAGTGATTCCATATTTATTTCCCTGCACTTGCTCTATAAAAGTAACATTTACTGACCAGCACAATGTTTTTTCTTCATTTCTTTTCGTGTTTCTGAAAGCTAAGATGTTGCACTTTGGAATGACCTTCCTATTGTTTCATGCTTTTTATCTGAGTTTGATTTACAGAATAAAACGTCTGAGTGAGTGCTCATCCAAGACTGGTGATTCTATACTTTTTGCTAGGGGTAGTACTACAGGCCTATTCAGTATGATTTAGTAGTTGCACACCCATAAGAATGGTAGCCTATGGGAGCAGAAAGGAATTACACACCTTCATCATCTTTTCTCAGATAATAAGTTTATATCGTATACAAACTTGGTCCAGAAATATGAAATAAAAAAGGGAAATTTCTTACATTATCTGCAAGTTAAAAATATGGTTAAGCAACAAATCCCAACACTTCAGGATACGCTCCAACTGCCTGTCTTAGCTAAAGATATTATAAAGCTTTCTCCAACAACAATAAAGAAAATATCAAAAATATATAAGTTATTTCTATACACAAATAAAACGTATTTACCGACTTTAAAATGGGAAAAAGACTTGTCTATAGTTCCGGAACCAGACTTTTGGACCCAAATCTGTGAAAATGTATTTAAAATGACCAAACAGACAAATTTGCAACTTATCCAATATAAGATACTTCATAGAACATATATTACACAATATATGATGAAAAAAATGGGACTCTCTGACTCCGACATTTGTCTCCAGTGCTCACAAAACACTGCCGATACTTATCTTCATGCTTTATGGTCATGTACTCCAGTGCTGCATTTCTGGACTAAAATCTTGGAAAAGCTCGCTGATATATTAAACTGTAGGCTTCCTTTATCTCCAAGATTGTGTTTACTAGGTGACTTAACAATAACTGAGCTACCATGTAAAAAACCTCAATCTATATTTATAGCCCTTACTATTGCTAAAAAAATAATCCTTGTCAATTGGAAAAATAAACAATCTCTAAATATCGACCACTGGTTAAACTTACTAATAAATTATATCTCAATGGAAAAAATCTCTGCCTTAAATAAAAATCAAGTATCAAGATTTAAACAAATATGGTCTATGTACATAGAATATTTTAATCTCAATTTGGCAACTTAATCCTGCCAAGATTCTGCCTGTTAACGAGAGCCACCACATCGTTACAACTTCTGTTTTCGCTGCTTCTGTATTTGGTATTTTGTATCTGATTGTTTTTATTTTTATATAGTCAGGAACCTAGTTGCTGCTAGTGGGCTCGAGCATACCACACTATACGACACTATACTCATTAACTCCTTAAGATCTATTTCTAGTGGGCACTAAGCATCAACACTTGGTGTTACTGCATGCTAATTAGTCAATTTTCTTGACGCCGTCCCCTGTGGTCGGGCGGGGGTGGTTCTGCCCCCCCCCCCCCCCGTTGTCTGCTCGGTGGCGGTTGCGTCTTGGCCGCTCCCTGGGCCCCCTGTGGGGTGCGGTGTTGGGGTGCTTCCCCTGGTGCCCGGGGCGGTGCCGTCCCGGCGCGGTCCGCTGCTCCGTGCCCGGCGGCGCGGTTCGGGGTGGGTGGGCCTCCGGTGTGCCCCGTGGTTCCCTCTCCCCTCCCCCTTCCTCCCCCCCATCGCCTCTCCCTCCTCGCCTCCTCCCGCCCATCCTCCTCTGCCTCCCGGTCCCTTTTCCCTTGTCGCCCTCCCTCCTCCTCCTCCCCCCCCCCCCCTCCTGCCCTGCAGCCGCCCTTTCGCCTTCTTGTCGTCTTCTCCCCGACCCCCCCCCCCCCCCCCCCCCTTCCGCCCTGCGGCCCCTCCCCCTCCCTCTCCCTGGGCCTGTGTCGGAGTAGGGGAAATTTTTTCCCTCTGCTCCGACTCACCTGCTCCCAATTTTAATGCACCACACGCACACACTTGTATATACACTGGGTGGGGCCACTGCCCCACTCCGGTAGAACTCCTGGCGCCCCGGGCGGGCTCCGGTGGCCGGTGGGCTGTCCGGTAGCCCTGCTGCGCTGGCTGTCCGCCCATTGTGGTGCCGGGTGGATGAGGTGGGGGGCGGGTGGGGGTGGGGGTGCTGGGGGGCGGGCGTGCCACCTACACCCGCCGGGTTGGGTGAGGCCCCGCTGGTCGCTCCTCTTACTCACTTCACTAGCTTGCACTATACACTTTGTAAATATACACATAGGGCACACAACACATTTCTTGGTGGGGTGGGGAAGGGTGGAAACACCGTCTTCACCCTTCAACTCCCCTCCAATTTTAATGCACCTCACGTCCAAGGGGAGGGGTGAGTTGGGGCGGGGAGCCATCAGAGGGGATGGACTGCAGTGCCTGGTAGCGCTGTGGTCCCCCCCATTTGTGTCCCTGCCCCCACCACTTTGTCCCTCCATTCCCTTTTTTAATGCACCACACATATACATATTCATTTTTTGGGGGGGGATACGGGTGTGTCGGAGTAGGGGAAATTTTTTCCCTCTGCTCCGACTCACCTGCTCCCAATTTTAATGCACCACACGCACACACTTGTATATACACTGGGTGGGGCCACATTCACGGTGTAAGGGTAGAGCTCGCCAGTCGGCGAGCTGGCGGACTCAGTAACAGGGTTAGGTGTCACTAGTACTCTGGCGTGACGACCGGGGCCTCTCCCCACCGGGCTCGGTGTTCTGGTGTTCCGCCTTCTCCCCTGGTGCTTCCTCCTCTGCTTCCCCCCTCCCGCCGCTGTGCTACTCTCGTGCGGCTGGAGGTGGGGTGGGCACATCTTCCCTCTCTGCGCTGCTGCCCGGTGCCGGTTTCCGGGGGGGGGTTCTCGCGGGGGGCCGGGTTCGCGGGGGGGGGGGGGGGGGGTGGGTGGGGGGGGCGGCTTGTTTGGGGGGGGGTGGAGGTATGGGTGGGTGGGGGGTTGGGTGCTGGGGGTCGGGGTGTGTTCGGGGGTTTGGGGGTCGGGGCTGGTGGGGCCTGGGTCGTGGTGGGTGGCGGGTTTGGGTGGGGTGCGGGGGGGTCGTGGGGGGATGGGGGCTGGGGACCGGTGGGGCGCTGTGGGGGCCCGCTGGGCCTCGTTCTGCGGCCTTGGGCTCGGGGGTGTGGGCCGGGGCTGGGGCGGGGGTGTTCCGGGTGTCTGGGTCGGCTCGCCGACCGGTGTCCGCTCGGGTGGCTTGGGGGTGGCCTTGGTGCTGCCGCGGCCTGGGGATTCCGGGGGGGGGGGTGCTCGCTTTGCTGGACCGCGGTTGACGGCTTCTTTCTTTGATGGTGGTCCTTATGCATGCCAGATCCGTCGCACCAGCATCTACTGAAACTCAACAGAAGTACCCTCTCCCTCCCACAGCCCCTTGAATCAGTTGGTGCTGGTGTCTGTGGTTCTCACTTTGCTTTATCTATCCTTCCCTCCTTCCTCTCTTTAGTTTTTCCTCTGGTCACTTGAGATCTTAATTTATTAGAAGTATGAGGGTTCTGGGGTTGGCATAAGACTCTGGTTTTGTAACCACGTAGGAGGGGTCTTGTTGGTGCTGGACTTCACTTTGATGGATTGGATGTATTGGCTTCTATGGATCTCTGATTTTGTAATCATGGGGAAGGCAGGAAGTGTTTGGTCGGTGCTGGATTTCACTTTGATTTACCTTTCTTTTCTCTTTCTTTTTTTTTCTGACCTTTTCTCTGGTCTCCTGACCATTTAAACCTCACGACTCTGGCAAGATTCTGAAGTACCTGGTTAAGGCGAAGGGTAATGGGATATTTATAAGGTTTTAGGTGAATGAATGAGTATAAATTTATACGTATTTGCACGCACGCACACGCACGCGCACGCACGCACACATACACACACAAAAAAAAAAAAAAAAAAAAAAAAGAGCAATGATGACAAGACGTTGAATCGGTAAGACTACCGAATGAACAATTCTGAGCTCTTTAAAAAAAAAATTAAAAAAAAATAAAAAAAGAATGGTAGGTGTGTATACAGTTTTAAGTCAAGAGACACAGTATAGTGACTAGTGTTGTTCCGTTACCGTTTTTTGGCTCCCGATACCGATACCCCGCTTTGCAGTATCGGCCGATACCGATACTTGAGGGGGTTTTTTTCCTCAACATGAAAAAGCTGTCCTGCCAGTGGTTCAGAGCATTCAAGGGCCAATAGGATATCTTAGATCGGCATGCAGTGAACATGTCACATATCAGTAAATGTTGTGCACCAGCAAGACACAAGATGCTGCATCCAAAATCCTATATTAGCGTTGGAATTAATGGTATTGGCATGTTACTTGTGAGTAGTCACCGATACCGATAACACTGTTTTAATGCAGTATCGGCACCTCTGTCGATACCAGTATCGGTATCGGAACAACACTAATAGTGACATTGAAATGCCACTTGCTTCTACTACCTGAACTTCGAATAATATTCATGTGTTTACACTAAAGACCTACAAGCCTGTCCAAACACATCCGAAAATGGCATGAAAACATTCAGGTATGATAGGATCAAGTGTGTGGACTTGGTGGTGGTGTCTGTCTAAACATGAGTGGTGAGTGGGCGAGTGGGATAAAGGCATTGGAATGTTAGGAGTCATGTGAGAATGTTTCACACAATACAAAGAGTCATTCTACAGTAATAAGAGTAATACCTCTGGCGATATGTCCCAGATAAGCCTCTGGGGGTGTGGCAAGGAGCGGTCCACTTCACCCTTGCAGTGGCCATCCTCAGTGTATCCAAGGTGGAAAGCGTCAGTGGCTAGTGTGTACTGAAAATACAGTAAGTGGAGTCAAAAGTTTAGAAAAGCTGAAATTAGCTCCGCCTATGTGGTTTACAGTGCATTTTAAAGGAAGTAGCTTTTGCATGACGGATGATCTCACACGTGATTAGAGAATATAGGCTGTGTTGTTTCCATTGCTCTGTGGTATATGCATGAAATCAATGATTTTTTGAAACATCAAAGAAATTTGCTGATGTGGTAATACAGAGTCTTGTGAAGCTTTTTCAACTAAACAGCTCTCAGTAAGTGGAATCTCTGCATGCTTAGGCAGCAATAGATGAAACCATGGCTGTATTTTGAGGCTTAGCAGCTATGGTGATGAAATCCTGGTGACCATCTGTGAATTCTTCTTCTTTTTTTTTGTGAAACAGAACCAACACCTCATCTTATCGTTCTATACTCCATCGATCCTAGTTTGCAATTAACCACCCAGATTTATCCTTAGTGGCTAAAAAAAAAAAAAAAAAAAAAAACATTTAAAAATGTACATTTTTATCATTGGAAAAATGAACAAAATTAATTTGATCTATAAAAAAGACAAAATGCAAAATAAAAAAAAGCAAATAAAAAATATATATATATATACACAGATAAAAATGTGTTTCTTGACCACAGCCAGGCAACAGTCTTCTGCCATTTATTTAATATAAAAGTGGAATGCACACACCTCCCAAAGGTGAGCCACAGTTGGTGCATCAGCCCAGGAATGTTCAGCGTTTAGTCCATTCTTCCCATTCTTGTAGATCACAACTGAAAATGATTTATCATACCACCTAGGAAACCATGACAGACACAAAATACACAGACATATACAATTTTGACATGATTAGGTTTGGGATTGGTGCCACGGGGGGTGATGGTAGGTGGGACAGCTGGAAGTGAGGTACATATGAAATATGCACTAACAGTGCACAGAGAGTATTTTATACTTGGTGAGTATATCATGCATTATTGTTTTGGGATAGAAATACAGAAAAAAAGTAACATCAGTGTTCATTCACACCGGAAAAAACAACAACATTTGTATCATCTATGATGCAAGTGTGCCGCCCACATCTCCACCCACTGCGCCTCCGCCATCTTGATTTGTTGAGTGAGCACACTGACTTTATGTACATTCAAGTCTAACTTTGAAGTGCAACTTTAGTCACTTCGCTCTTACAGCGCTGTATCTGAAGCTCACTCATACATAAAATTTTGGTGAGCATATATATTTTTTAAATATTTGACTAACTGATTGCTCATAACTTGTGGCACTCAAAATACAAAAATGCTTTTGTACAGTAATTATTACCAAGGCAAAAAGCCATATAGACTTGAATAATTTTCCTAGGGAGAAGAATACCTCTCATGTGAAAAGATGATATGTTGGTGATGATAATTAATTTCTTTAGTTTTGTCCTCACCTGTCATAACATTTGCCATGGAGCAGGGACTTGGCATATCGGTCCAAGTTGCCTGTTGGGTCGTTTCCCCTCATGCCTTGCTCTTCATCATCCAAGGTCACGAAGAAGGCTGCCTTCTCTATGGCATCGAGTGATCGTTTGTTGACGCCAGAGCTGAAGTATTGCTTTCTCATCTGAGACCAAGGAATCCTGGAGACATAGATTGGAATACAGCTCATCAACAGATGCTGCTGACCGACGACTATATTTGTGTACTGCATTTGCAATGTTAGTTAGGAATTCCTAGATGAGGCCCCCATGGACGTAGGCTGAAGCTAGGTCAACGGAATATCACTCCCGAAGTTGATGCTAATTTTCTGTTAGCATTTGAATGTGATCCTCCATTGACTGTAACATTAGCTCTAGCCAAGTTTAATCAACGAAGCATGTTTTGTTTAAACTACGTCTGTAATTATTTTTATTCTATGTTTAGTTCTTATAATAATGGTGGCATCATTAAACAGTTTAAAGCACACTTATGGACAGCAGAATTACATATGCTCCACGTTTGCCACTGAAGCAACACACACAGCGCTGCTGTGTTTACATCAGGCAAGCACGACATAAGCAGACCCATACCTAAAAGCATCCATTAGCACCATTTAATATGGCCTAAATTAGCTAGACAAATTGTGTTTAGCTGATTAAATAAGGAATGTATTTGTAGACTGCGCTCATCATGTTTATTTTGGCTTCCAAGCAGCGAATGTAAACATTACTAGCAGATATGGCATGTCTCACTTGAACGGTGTGTACAAAAACAAAACAACGGATACTGACACAATTCAAATTGGGCTGCAGTGTAAATTCAGCTTTAGGGGTATGCAAGCGTGGTCCATGGTTTCTACCTGTCTCCAGCAGTGAGTGCTCCTAGTTTGTCTTCTCCAGGCTGGGGAGGTGAAGGGTCATCGAGGATCTTCTGAATCTGATCCTCAATCTCCCTGGGAGAGAGCAGGCGTCCAGCCCGGTACACCCACAACCGGAAATAGCGTCCCTTGTGGTACACAGCAACAAACTCGCTGTCCAGCCAGTGCTGGAGAACATCTGTAAACATTGATTATCCAAATTCTTTAGAATTTGTGTATATAATCCACTTTATTGCTCATTCTGTCTGTTAAAAAATCTTGCTAGGGGTGAGACCAGAAATAGCGTGTTACCTGTCTCAACTCCCGGAGTACGTGTTGTGTTGAACATCCTCTCAGTCTGGGCAGCACACAACGGGATGACAGTACCTGGAACACGGCTCTAATTCATAGAGACAATACCAAACACATACTGAATAATTTATTCAACTGTCTTGTGTTTTCCAACACAAAACTGCTGCCCATTATATTTCTCAACATCCATCTTTTTCTATTGCAGCAAATATGAATAAATGAATGAATAAATAAATAAATAAATAAATAAATATAGAACGAAAGAAATAAAAAAAACAGAAAATCTCCGGACGTCAGAAGTTACATAACAGATTGCAGATGTGTGACCCTTCACTCACCTGCAAATGCACATTGAATCACAACATTTCATTTGCAGAAATTACATACCGGTTTGAGTTCCTCCCGGTTGACCTTTCGGCGGTAGAGGAGCATGGCAGTAATAGTGTTGCCTGCCCTCGCAGCTTGCTTAGAAGTTGGGGTCACATACAGGAAGTCCTGTAAAGTATGCAGAATGGGGAAACTAATAGACCACAACTGACAATGATTTCTCACCCCCGGTGTGAAGAAGACAAGAACACACGTGTATTAATTTTGTCATGCTTCATGCTATTTTGTGACGCTGTTAGGTGGTAGTGTGGAAGAGAGGCGAATAACGTCCGACAAAGACCATTTACGCCTTTGTTAAATGAAACTTAAGAAACCTGCAAAATTGGGGTTTGTCTCGCGGGGGCAAATCTAAATACTTTGATATTACACTTCTGTTGACATTACAAACAATACTGATTTTATTTATTGAGTTTAATTCATGATTGGTAGATTTGCTACATATTAGTAATTCCGCTCTTTCAGACAGGTCACAAGAAAAATCATTCATGTGCACAAATATTGCACATTTAGAAAGACTTGGCTCCCCCTGGTGTTCTAGCAAAAAACAAAACAAAAAAAATAAATAAATAAAAAGAAGCAGCTGGTTACCATTCCATAGTAGTTGCTGTTGACCATTATGGGACCTCGGCTTCTGAGGTAAATGTATTCTTCCCACCAGTCACTGACCTGGAAGGAAAACAGCCAAATAAAGTTTGAGCTGGAATTTTTCTTGCACTGTAGATGAAGTACAGTAAATCATAAACACCATTCTTCTTCTTAAAAAAAAAAAAAGATTCTTCACTCAATGAAATGCAAGGCATGCTCTTCTCAATAATATTAAACTTATAAGTCAACACAATACAGTCAGGAGACTGCCATCCATACATTGGCACACAAGTGCTTTACACATATTGATGACATATTACAGCTTCCATACTAGGGCTGCAGTATTTTTCAGTCGGCAACAGTATGTGAAAAGGTGTGTGGCAGATGACAAATTGTGGTATATCATGCAGCCCTTTTTTATTTAAACGCAACTTAAATAATGGTAATAATAATTTTCAAATGCATATGAAACGTTACAAATGATTTAATGTCAAATGCAAATCAATTCAACAGGAGCAAGTCTGAACACATTTTAAAATGTTTTTGTGGGGGATAGGCTAGTTACTTACATAGTTAGTAGCCCAGAGAGCTTTAAGTTTTAAGTAACGTTGGAGTCGATTTCCCAGGTTGCACTCAAAGTCAGAGGCCAATTTTGTCATCCGTTTGAATTCACAATCTGCCAACAGAGGGCGTGCTGACTCCAAGTACTGAGACAGAAACAGAACGTTAATGTATGCTGTTGTCTCATGCAAACCGATATGAGGACGGTGAATGAAGAAGCGTAAGTGTTGGTACTGTATACACACCCTGCTCAGTGTATCCTTTATAGCCGGAACAGGCAGATGAGGCAGCGACGTTTGATAGCTGTACAGTAGAGGCTTCCTGCTAGACAAGAGCCTCAATAGAGTCTGGAAAAAACAAAACAAAACAAAACAACAAACAACAGATTTGGAACAGGTTCAACAACAATTTTAAATTTTAAGAATGAAAATGATCAACATTGTAATGGATGCTATTAGATTTACAAAAGGGAAACAAACACACATCGAAGCAGTAGCGTTATTATTATTTATGAGTTACGAGCATCGACTTCCTCCTTTATGATCTGGTCATTTGAAGCAATTAAAGTATTACATTACTACAAACTTAGGGCCAATGAGCTATGTTTAATGACTGACTTTTAGTCATTTATTTATTTGTTTAGCCATTTATTTATTTTGAATTTGGGCAGTTTTGGTCCTCCATACTAGACGAGCAAGGCCACAATGTTTGTCTATGACACATCTATCGGGTCAAAATTGGGCTACATTCGTTTAGTCTGACGTCACCAAACAAAGTGATTTGCAGATTTTCTCTAATAGCAGGGGCAACACTGTACAGACGACGAAATAAGCCCTGCACAGATGTCATCGGGGGTCGCCATAATGCCAAGTAGGAGCACGGCTTACCACCCAGATTTTGGTGGTGTTGGAAACACGACCATGCTGCTCAAACATCCACTGGTGGTAGGAGAGAAGCAACTTGAGGCAGAATCTGAGAGCGAGGATAAGGGAGAGCCACAGCAATGTGCTGAAGACCAGCGCGGAAAGCATCGTCTGGCCCTGAGCGCTGAGTGACACATGGAGGCTGGATGGAAAGGCAAGAAAAAGAGAAAACAGAAGGCAAGGCATTTTTTTATTTAGTCAGTCATTTTAACTCATTCACTGCCAGCCATTTTCACTGAAGCAACCCCTACGCTCCCGGCTGTTTTACTGGATTTTGACTGAATTTGCAAGGTCCACATTTCCATTGCTACAAAAACATGGAAGCTACCAAAAGAAAGATTCTTCTTTCATCAATAAAAAACAATAGTATATTTGTATCTGTTTCCTTCCCGCTTTGCAGCAATTGGCATTAGAATATAGCTAAGTTTCATCATTATTCACAAACCTGTTAAAAACAATGGGGAAAAGAGTTTATTACAACATGGCCTTGTGGCTGATCTTTTATACTCTGCTGTAGGGGTGGGTGATATGGCCTAAAAATAATATCCCAATATTTAAAAAAAAAGAATATGCTGTGACAATATTGTTTATAATTATTGAACAATAGATTTATGATTGGTGCTTAGCACTTTTATTTACAGCCCAATATATAAGCCACCTTTTTTTCCACAATTGAATGTAAACAAAGTGCAAATATAGCAACCGTAATGGAATGAAATGGAAACAAAAAAAAAACAAAAAAAAAACAGGGCAGGTAATTTTTATCCTGCAAGGTCTAATTGTAACATACAGTAACTGCTTAAAGCACTTTTGCTTAGCAGATACAAAGAAAACACAAACACACATACTCAGAAGTCAGTAGCAAATTGCATGAGTCAAGAAAGTCCATTTTTTTCTCCTGTGTGCTTTACCCATCGTGTTGTAGAGGCAAAAAAATAATAATAAAAAAATAATAATAATCACCATTGACACGGTAGCAGCCAGTTTGTGGCGTCATGCTTTGCACATCACAGGCATTGTTGAAAAATGTTTTCCCCCCGCGATTGTTTAGGCAATGGTTATTTTGCCGTAACTGGCAACCCTCCTGCGAGCGTTATTTTGCCGTGAATGTCTATGATTGATGAATCAGAGGAGCGAGAAAATGCCGTGAATGCTTGTAGACATTACTAGCGAGTATGAATAACACAAATGTGCACTTTTAGGGCACTGCGCGATAGCAACGTGCACGCCTTCCGTCGAGAGCGCTTTAGTTTAGCGTCCAGTTAGCATTACAAAGTCACCTCAACTATGCAGCGACTTACCAGTCACGGTAAAATAACCACCACGGATTGTTTATCTTGGCCAAAAAATACGCGACCGCTTCAGAATTATCCAACCACCGTCTGCTTTTTTATTTTTCATAAGGAGTGCGTCTGTTCAAGAGTGCTCCAGCAATGAACTTTTGCTTACAGCCACACGCTCCGGCATTGTTTTAATACAACCGCAAACAACGTGTGCACGTCCAAATGGACAACATCCCAAATAATGTTATGGATTACGTCACCACGTCAATTTCGTGATATTTCAAATTCTTCTCACCCCAAAAAAATACAAAATAATATCGTAGAAGGTATGATATGGAACACCCCTACTCTGCTGCGACCTGTTGGCTGTTTTTTGTTATAACTACTATTGCTTTAAGCAACCTCTTCATGTCAGAAGCTGTATCAAAGCCTTTTGCATGCTCTAGCATAAAAAAACACATAGTAAGATTTGTCATTGTAATGAATCGATAGGGACAAATTTCTAATAAGCCATTTGCTTCTCCCCGTCAGCCCCTTCTTTCGGATGTTTAATGTTGCAAATTATGTGATTTGATCAATGTAATCTGTCATTTGTCCGAAAGGAAAAATAATGAATAAGACAAAACAAAAAACATTTACAAAAAACAAACAAACAAACAAACAAAAAAACAAAAAACGTATAAACACGATTTTGGGAGTTCAGGACAAAGTATTAAAAACTTATTTATACGTT
Organism: Festucalex cinctus; assembly: GCF_051991245.1. Taxonomy (NCBI): domain Eukaryota; kingdom Metazoa; phylum Chordata; class Actinopteri; order Syngnathiformes; family Syngnathidae; genus Festucalex; species Festucalex cinctus. Next base: position 60,253,346 of record NC_135411.1, on the reverse strand, counting down.
TTGGGGTTTGAATGAGTTAATCAGACCTTGAACAGCACTCATATAACTATTTCATTTATTTCCCAATAGAGATGGTGAACAATGTTTAAAAATCATCCATCCATCAGATTTATTTAGCTTATCCTTCTTCATGCCCAGTTGAAAATGGGGTCCCACAGGGCTCTGTCCTTGGCCCAGTATTTTTTTCTTTATACCTAGCACCACAAGCTCACATCTGGTTTGGCTGCTGTGAGGAACTGGTTATCCACAAATGTTCAACTTATAAACCCTACAAATACAGAAATGATTGCTGGGACCGCTAAAACACAGTAACCAGTTTCAATCTTTTACCCTGTCTCTTGATGACTGCAGGATTGTATGTGAGATAAGGTTTAAAAAAAAAAAAAAAAACACCTTGGGGAAAATACCAATTATAATGTAACTGGTAACGCTGGTGTTACTGTGGGTTAATCTCAACTGCTGCTACCACATGCATGGTTGTGCTGTAATTGTGAATGTCATAATCTTCATATCACATACAGTGTTACCAACAGAGTTTATTAAACATATCTTAATGGCAGTGGCAGAGATGTTCAAAATCCAACAAAAGCATTCTATGTCGAGATTATCAACACGAGTGCAGATTTAAACAAGGTCAGTAGACTCTGAGTAAGTGATGATGATGTTGGGGAGAAATGTCCAGGTGCTGAAGTAATTTCCTAATGGATGCTATCAAAACAGAATGGGGTAAGTGTGTGTGCACGTGTGTGTAACCATAATGAAAACAGTGAGTCAGTAACATTGAGTGGCAGTCAGTCAAGAGGCTGTTTAGGATGTCGGTCAAAGTTCATGTGCTGGAAACACACCCACATTGCTCACTTGTGACTCATCAGTAAAATGTGCCACATTCATTCTTTACATACCAGGCTGGGTGCAAGATATGACAACATTGGTGACTAACACTGTCATACTGACACAACTTGACCTCAGTTTGGTCAAGTTATACATGCCATTATTAAATTTTCATTTTGCATTGAGATTTAGATTATTAGAATTTTGAGAAACAAGTTGCTCCGTGGGGAAAAAAGAATGGAAATACAAAAATATTGGCTGTCTTAAAAAAACAAAAAAACAAACCCTTTCAGACGCTTTCATTGTTGTGTGCATCTACCTGAGGGGAAGGTGTTGCTGTATCTTGGCAATGAGCCCCATGCTAGGATCAGAGCGCATGTACATGGTGGCCAGGATGGCAATGACGACAAACAACCAGGATGAAGGGCTGGCTGGATACATTCCCTTGATCACCCGGTTCTGAAGTAAAAAAAAAGAAAAAGTGAAGCTCATTCCGATGCGAAATTCAAATGTAGAACAACATTGCAAAATGGATACACAATATCTCTAAACACCAAACAATGTACCCTTTAGAAAGAATGGGCCATTTAGCTCAACTCTGTCAGGTATCAAACACTAATTATTACTTTCATTTGTCTATAAGGGTACTGCATCACGCTGGGAGCTGTCTCTAAATATATGCACATTTTACATGCATATATAAATAAAACTAATTAGAAAGAATAGAAACACCTATTCTTCTCAGATCTCAAGTACAAAAAAAATGAGTATTTTCTTACTGAAATACATCTTCAAACATTTAAGTGAGCAAGCATGAGTCTGTTCGATAAACCGGATCTCAAACTCTTCAACCACATACAAGCACAACCCAAATGTAAATATTTGTCACCTGTTAGGACATGCATGCCGGAGAATACTTACCCTAACATTATTCTATCAAAACCTTGGCCTATAAGGCTCTCATGAATTTTAGTTTTTATTTGCACACAAACGAGCTTCCCGTACTAACTCTTCAAAAATAACAATATTTATATATATTTTTTAATTAAATAAATAAATAGACAAACAAACAAACTGTGTAATGAAGCCAGCAGTTCATCATTTTCAAAAAAGCACAGACATGATAGGGAGGCCACCGTCTGGCTCCAGGGGGGCGGTGCCTACACATGAACTTAGTGAAGGTTACCAAGCTAAACACTTAGAAGGTGCTTCATCGAAATCCGGCAAAATACAGTAACATGCTTTCTCTTACTCACTCTTATGCGGCTGACACGCTTTTTCCACGATCGTACTCCCGACAAGTAGATCTGGTTCAGGGCCTGATATGAGAGCTGTAGGTCGATGCCCTCTGGTGTTATGGTGAACTGGAATGCCACAGCCTGGTGAGCCTCCGCCATGCCTATTGACCCACACAACAAAAATATTAATTAATTAATTCATCATCCATCCATCCATATTCAGAACCACTTATTCCTCACAAGGGTGCACATACATATTTGAAATTGTGACAAACACATATTTATATTTAAAATTAACCTAACTTTGCTCACTCCTTGCTTATATTCTGTTTTATTTTGTTTGCCCAAGCTTCAAATAATTGCGCCCTCAACTTACCTCCTAAATGTGAAATTTAGCAAACTCAAATGATCAGCTACATTTTCACTGATAAAAAAAAAAAAAGTGTATATGGAGTATTAATCATAGCATCAGCGTCATGTCTGCACACTAAATATAAGCTTCAGCCATCAGTGTCTTCCTGTCGTCATGAATTATGTATTACAATACTTTTGTGCAATTATCTCAAGGACTGTGCTGCTGGCTAAAAATAAAATAAGAGGTACAGTAGCTAGATTCGATGGAATGGCACCAATATTCTTGATTTTGACCCTAACAGCTTTCTATACTAATCATTTATCAACTACAATTTTACTCATTTTTAGAAGAGGAATCTCTAAAGTACAACTACAACAAGTCCTAAAGTCATACAAAACATTAATTTAATGCAATCAAGCAAGCATTAAAGAGCTTAAAGTTCATGTGAGTTGAGTTAACATTTCATGTTTGGCAACTTTTCAACATGGATAAGTCATGCTAACAAATTAATGTAGCCACCTTGGCTAATGTTGGTTTGTACACAGTGCATTATTGCATTTGCACGTTCATGAAGGGCAATGCTTTGATCAGGAATGCAAGGGAAATTCAAATATTGTTTGCAGCATGAAGCTCGCAATCTGCACTTTCACAGATTGTGACTGTATGAATGAATTATGGGTCACATCCTGGTACCCATGGTAGGATGTGGGTTAATAAAGGTCTGTCAGGACCAAACTATTCTAAAGTTTGGTTAAAAAGGTGTAGCGAGGCTAAAGGAATATTTCTTAAACATTTTTAGAATTCTAACAACCCTTTCTCCAAGTACATTTGGGTCATCTTGCGAAAACAAGAATCCCAAGAGGCCCAATGTGTGAAGTGTTATGTACACAATGTAAAAGTTTCAATATTGGAAAAACAGTGTGACATGATGTAGAATCTGTTGACATGATGTAGAATCTGTAGAATAACTAACTGCTTGTTATCTAAGGATAAGGAACATGAGTAATACAGAGGTCACCTTGACACAGGAACAAGATCTGTACCTGCAAAAATTAAACCTTCGTCACAAACTGTGACCAAGAATTAACCATTCATGAATTAATGTCAGACAGGCGATTTCACATTATTTTCTGGCTCTTTGGTGAAAATGGCACCGTGTATGGCAAACATTTTTGAAACGGGTTGTAGTTCATAATGTGATCAGGACAATTATTTTTTAACTATTCCAACTGTTCTGGAACATTCTTTGTATGCATGATAAATTAAAAGTATGTACAGAATATTTCAAGGATTTTAAGGATCTGTGAAAACACTGCCATCAGCTCTCATAACCGTCTCCATTCCAAGATAGATTATTAAAGGCCGAAATGGTTGGGCGGCAAAAACAAACGACTATTATGAACCGGTTAACACGGTGACGTCATATCAAACATGGAGCTGTCTTCTACCGTAGGTCACTATTGCTAGGATTCGTCATAATAATTTCAGTTAATGAGTTTGCCTTTCATTTAGCGTCGTTAAATGACGCAACCATGACAACCAGCGGCGAAACTTGTTTTCACGTGGCTTTACTCTCGAAAACCGGTTTAGTTACACTGCTGGCAGGTCTCATGCCGCTCTCCATCCCTACAACAGATCGCGTTCAAAGCTACTGTATAGAAACCATAAAAAGCACCACATCATCCCAGTGCAAGATGTTTTCGCCAATATGCTGCGTTTCAGCTCCTTTTGAAGAAGTCATGTAGCATGCAGCACACAGAGCTCCATTCAGATTCAGCACCATCCCCATCCTCCACCCGCGCCAAGCACAACGAGTAATGGGCGCACAAACGCTTGCTTGAAATAAAGCCCAACTAGTACACAAGTAAGGAAACGTAAATCAATACACGGAGATATGGAATACAATGCGAGTTGATATATACCTGGAAATTGTTGGAAGGCACTTGTTCGGCACTGCTGTGACTGACAGAGAAGCTTGTGTTTGTGCCCCTCCCTCCTCGACGACCGCTCTGGAAGTGAAGCTCTCCGCTCTGTCAGTCTCAGTGCCAACTAGCTAGCCTAGAATGCTAACAACCGAAGAGGGTCTAGCTCCTCCTCCTATTTACTGCCGACACTCTGTCACAACAAATTCCATTCAATAACAAATTAACAGTGTTTACATTTAAGTAGTATAATAATAATAATAATAATAATAATAATAATAATAAACATCGCACTGAAGGAATGGGGAAAAGCAAGTACAAAGACCTAGAGCTATAGCTGTTTATTAGGGCCCGAGCAGCGACCGCTGCGAGGTCCCTATTGTTTTTCAAGGAATTCTTATTAGGGCCCGAGCAGCGGCGGCGGCGGTGCCGCTGCGAGGCCCTATTGTTTTTGTAGGAATTCTTATTAGGGCCCGAGCAGCGACCGCTGCGAGGTCCCTATTGTTTTTCAAGGAATTCTTATTATTAGGGCCCGAGCAGCGGCGGCAGCGGTGCCGCTGCGAGGCCCTATTGTTTTTGTAGGAATTCTTCTTATTATTATTATTCTGATTATTATTCTTCTCCGCAAACAATCGCATTTTTGAGACGCTAAACGTGAACGAAAACTCACCAAACTTTACACGCACATCAGGCCTGGCGAAAAATTTGATATTTTAAAGTCACCATACATGATAACAGAAAAATGGCTCCATAGCGCCACCTACATAGGTTACACGGATCCCTGTCCCGCTACGATTGTCCGACGGCTATGAAAATTGTGTGGCACCTGTAGCACATCCCAATGAACAAAAACCTCTTTGAAGTGTGTACCCTAAAATAGACAGAAAGTGAGGTATGAGTATTTAAATGTCCAATTTTTGCCAATTTTTGCACATTTACAGGGGTCATACTTTTGCCCGCTTCTCCTACACGGTTAACCCGATTGACTTCAAACTTGGGATGTACCATCTCAACACCTGGGACAACATCATTGTGAAAAATGAAAAGTTTTTGATATACTATATGACGGCGGCGTCGCATCAAATTTAGAGTTTAAAAATTTTTACTTCACGAAGCATTGTCGGTTGTACGTTTAATCTAGAGCTACGAAAATTGGTACACATATGTAACAGGCTATGACCTACAAAAAACTCTTTTTGAACCATATGCTAAACCTAACAGGAAGTCCACCATTTTGATTTATTTTGGAACGTGTTGCAATTTTTTTGGCCATTTCATTGGGGCCTTATTTTAACGAACTCCTCCTACAGTGTTTATCCGATCATCTTCAAACTTGGTGTGATTCATCTTAAGATGTTGAAGATGAAAAGTTATTGAAATCTTTGTATTTCGTCGCACGCTGTTGTCATGGCATGCACTGTTTGCAAAGGAAAAAAAATATCCTTAAAGAAGCATTGCCAGTTGTACGAAGCAGCTAGAGCTACGAAAATTTGTAGACATATGTAACAGCCCAAGATGTACAAAAAAGTCTCCTGGTGCCCTGTGCTAAACCCAACAGGAAGTCCCCCAGGGGCCGGGCATCACATTTTGAGCTAAAAAAACCTCCTCTTTAACAAAGCATACCCGGCTGTACGTTTCACCAAGAGTTACCAAAATTTGTAGAGGTATACAACAGCCCTCGAGGTACAAAAAACTCTTTTTGAACCATATGCTAAACCTAACAGGACGTCCGCCATTTTGATTTACTTTGGAATGTGTTGCCATTTTTTTTGGCCATTTCATAGGGGTCATATTTTAACAAACTCCTCCTACAGAGTTTATCCGATCATCTTCAAACTTGGTGTGATTCATCTTAAGATGTTGAAAATGAAAAGTTATTGAAAGTTTTTTATTTCGTCACACACTGTTATCGTGGCATGCACTTTTTGCAAAGGAAAAAAATCCTTCTTAATGAAGCATTCCCAGTTGTACGAAGCAGCTAGAGCGACGAAAAATTGTAGACATATGTAACAGCCCAGGATGTACAAAAATGTCTCTTGGTGCCATGTGCTAAACGCAACAGGAAGTCCCCCAGGGGCCGGGCATCACATTTTGAGCTAAAAAACTCCTCTTTAACGAAGCATTCCCGGTTGTACGTTTCACCTAGCGCTATGATAATTTGCAGGCATACATAAGAGCCCACGATGTACAAAAAAGTCTCTTGGAACCATGTGCTAAACCAAACAGGAAGTCCGGCATTTTGATTTAGGCCTTTTTTAGGGGTCACATTTTAACGAACTCCTACGAAATTTATCCGACTGTCTTCCAACTTGCTGTGTTTCATCGTAAGATGTTTAAGATGCAAAGTTATCGAAAGTTTTTTTTATTTTGTCGCAAGCCGTTGCCATAGCGATGCATTATTTGCCAAGTAAAATGCTGCTTTTTTTTTTTTTTTTGTCGAAACGAGCGAAAACTCATGAAACTTTACACACACATCAGACTTGTCATAAACATGAATATTTTAGAGATTTCTTGTGCAATTTGCAATAAATGGCTCAATAGCGCCTTATAGATATTTTTATGAAGCTTTTGGAAATGTATGATTCAGCTAGATTTGTAAAAATTGGGATACCTATCAGCCTAAGACTGACAAAAAAGTTTCTAAAGCCATATGCTAAACCAAACAGGAAGTCTGCCATTTTGATTTACTTTGCTATTTGTAGCCATTTTTTGGGGCCTTTTATAGGCCTCATATTTTCTACAAAACTTATCAGATCGTCTTCATTCTTTGGCGTGTTTCATCTGAAGATATTTAAGATGAAAAGTTATTGAAATTGTTTGTCACGCCTTTGCTCTAGCGATGCATTGTTTGCAAAGAAAAATACTTTTTTTTTTGAAAGTCTAAACATGAGCGAAAACTCAAAACTTTGCACACAGATCAGACCTCTCAAGAACATGAATATTTTAGAGATTTGTTGTGCAATTTGTAATAAATGGTTCAATAGCGCCCTCTAGACATTTTAATGAAGTATTTCCGATTATATGATTCAGCTAGATGTGTAAATATTTGGAGGCACACCTATCAGTCTAATACCTACAAAAATTATTCTATAGCCATGTGCCAAACCATTTTGATTTTATTTTGTTAATTGTGCATCATTTTTGGCCTTTCCATGAAACTTTGCAAGCACAAAGCATGGCAAAAACATTTACAATTTAGACGGTTTCCTATGAAACAGTACCCCAACATGCCAGTACCCCGACGTGCAAGTACCCCAACGTGGCCCAGGTTGCGAGGGCCCTTTATAGCTGCTCGCAGCTCTAGTTCTTCTTCTTTTTATTTGTTATTATTCTTTTCCGCAAACAATCACATTTTTGAGACACTAAACGTGAACGAAAACTCACCAAACTTTACACACACGTCAGGCCTGGCGAAAAATTTGATATTTTAAAGTCGCCATAGGTGATAACAGAAAAATGGCTCCATAGCGCCACCTACATAGGTTAAACAGATCCCTGGCCCGCTACGATTGTCCGACGGCTATGAAAATTGTGTGGCACCTGTAGCACATCCAGATGAACAAAAACCTCTTTGATGTGTGTACCCTAAAATAGACAGGAAGTGAGATATGAGTATTTAAATGTCCAATTTTGGCCAATTTTTGCACATTTACAGGGGTCATACTTTTGCCTGCTTCTCCTACACGGGTAATCCAATTGACTTCAAACTTGGGATGTACCATCTCAAGACCTGGGACAACACCATGGTAAAAAATCTAAAGTTTTCGACATACTATATGACGGCGGTGGGGCATCAAATTTAGAGTTTCAAAACTCTTACTAAACGTAGTATTGCCGGTTGTATGTTTAACCTAGAGCTACGAAAATTGGTACACATATGTAACAGACTATGACCTACAAAAAAGTCTGTTGGTGCCATATGCTAAACCCAACAGGAAGTCCGCCAGAGGCGGGGCATCAAATTTTGAGTTTCAAAATTCTTACTTAATGAAGCATTCCCGGCTGTACGTTTCACCTAGAGTTACCAAAATTTAAAGACATATGTAACAGCCCTCAAGGTACAAAAAACTCTTTTTGAACCATATGCTAAACCTAACAGAAAGTCCACCATTTTGATTTACTTTGGAACGTGTTCCCATTTTTTTGGCCATTTCATAGGGGTCCTATTTTAACGAACTCCTCTTACAGAGTTTATCCGATCATCTTCAAACTTGGTGTGATTCATCTTAAGATGTTGAAGATGAAAAGTTATTGAAAGCTTTTTATTTCGCTGCACGCTGTTGTCGTGGCATGCACTTGTTTGCAAAGGAAAAAAATTCTTCTTAATGAAGAATTCTCAGTTGTATGAAGCAGCTAGAGCTACGAAAATTTGTAGACATTTGTAACAGCCCACGATGTACAAAAAAGTCTCTTGCTGCTTTGTGCTAAACCCAACAGGAAGTCCCGCAAGGGCCGGGCATCACTTTTTGAGCTAAAAAACTCCTCTTTAACGAAGCATTCCCGGTTGTACCTTTCACCTAGCGCAATGATAATTTGGAGGCATACATAAGAGCCCACGATGTACAAAAAAGTCTTTTAGAACCATATGCTAAGCCAAACAGGAAGTCCGGCATTTTGATTTACTTTGCTATTTGTAGCCATTTTTTGGGGGCCTTTTATAGGCCTCATATTTTCTACAAAACTTATCAGATTGTCTTCATTCTTTGGCATGTTTCATCTGAAGTATTGCCGGTTATACGTTTAATCTAGAGCTACGAAAATTGGTACACATATGTAACAGACGATGATCTACAAAAAAGCCTGTTGGTGCCATATGCTAAACCTAACAGGAAGTCCGCCAGAGGCAGGGCATCAAATTTTGCATTTCTAAATTTTTACTTAATGAAGCATTTCCGGCTGTACGTTTCACCTAGAGTGACCAAAATTTGAAGACATATGTAACAGCCCTCGAGGTACAAAAAACTCTTTTTGAACCATATGCTAAACCTAACAGGAAGTCTGCCATTTTGATTTACTTTGGAACATGTTGCCATTTTTTTGGCCATTTCATAGGGGTCTTATTTTAACGAACTCCTCCTACAGAGTTTATCCGATCATCTTCAAACTTGGTGTGATTCATCTTAAGATGTTGACGATGAAAAGTTATTGAAAGCTTTTTATTTCGTCGCACGCTGTTGTCGTGGCATGCACTGTTGGCAAAGGAAAAAAAATCCTTCTTAATGCAGCGTTCCCAGTTGGACGAAGCAGCTCGAGCTACAAAAATTTGTAGACATATGTACACATTTGTCCACATATATATATTTACATATGCATGTAAAAAAATTATGTCAGGCTAAACTAAATGGTTGATTAGGCCCCACACATTTTCACCTTACCATACCCGGCCCTCTTTGCAAAAGGTTTGAACACTCCTGGCCTAAACCTAGGTGTATACTCAAACTATGCACGCACATAAAGCCTGGAACAAAATGTGTAATTTAGAGGGTTCTTGTTTTGTTTTTTGTATTCCTTATATTTCATGTCATTATACTTGACACACTATTTTTACTACTCACTGAATCAGTTATAAGAACATTTAATTGATACAATCCAATCACATCCTAGAGAATTGAAAACACATTCAATCATGAGGTTGTTAAGACACATTTACTTCTGTAGCACTTAACCACAAACAAGTTGCGACATCCCCTGATCTAACCCTCCAACCGGGCAAGGAAAAACTTTCAGGGGTCATATTTTAACGAACCCCTCCTACAAAATTTATCCGACTGTCTTCAAACTTGGTGTGTTTCATCTTAAGATGTTTAAGATGCAAAGTAATCGAAAGTTTTTTATTTTGTAACACGCTGTTGCCATAGCAATGCATTGTTTGTCAAGTGCTGCTTTTTTTTTTTTTATACACATGAAAACTCATGGAACTTTGCAAACACATCAGACTTGTCATGAACATGAATTTTCAGAGATTTATTGTGCAATTTGCAATAAATAGCGCCCTCTAGACCTTTTTATGAAGCATTTCCGATTGTATGATTATGCTAGACCTACAAAAAAGTATTATGTAGCCATTTGCCAAACCAAAGAGGAAGTCCGCTATTTTGATTTTATTTTGGGAATTATACATCATTTTTGGCCTTTTTCATTCAACTTTGCACAGACAAGGCATGGAAAAAACTAACATTTTAAATGGTCCTTGTTCCATGTAACAGTTGTCAAGTGCTGCTTTTTTTTTTTTTTATACACATGAAAACTCATGAAACTTTGCAAACACATCAGACTTGTCATGAACATGAATTTTCAGAGATTTATTGTGCAATTTGCAATAAATAGCGCCCTCTAGACATTTTTATGAAGCATTTCCGATTGTATGATTATGCTAGACCTACAAAAAAAGTATTATGTAGCCATTTGCCAAACCAAAGAGGAAGTCCGCTATTTTGATTTTATTTTGGGAATTATACATCATTTTTGGCCTTTTTCATTCAACTTTGCACAGAAAAGGCATGGAAAAAACTAACATTTTAAATGGTCCTTGTTCCATGTAACAGTTGTCAAGTGCTGCTTTTTTTTTTTTTTATACACATGAAAACTCATGAAACTTTGCAAACACATCAGACTTGTCATGAACATGAATTTTCAGAGATTTATTGTGCAATTTGCAATAAATAGCGCCCTCTAGACATTTTTATGAAGCATTTCCGATTGTATGATTATGCTAGACCTACAAAAAAATATTATGTAGCCATTTGCCAAACCAAAGAGGAAGTCCGCTATTTTGATTTTATTTTGGGAATTATACATAATTTTTGGCCTTCTTCATTAAACTTTGCACAGACAAGGCATGGAAAAAACTAACATTTTAAATGGTCCTTGTTCCATGTAACAGTACCCCAACGTGCCAGTACCCTGACGTGCAAGTAACCCAACGTTGTGCTCAATAGCGCCCTCTATGCATTTTTATGGAGCATTTCCAATTGTATGATTCAAGCGATACACAACTAAAGATGACTTGACCTAGATTTGTGAAAACTGGGAGGCATACCTATTAGCTTAAGACCTACAAAAAGTATTCTGTAGCCGTATGCTAAACCTAAAAGGAAGTCCGCCATTTTGAATTTATTTTGGGAATTGCGCACCATATTTTGCGTTTTGATTAAACTTTGCACACACAAGGCTTGTCAAAAACATTTTAGATGGTCCTTGTCCTATTTGACAGTACCCCAACGTGCCAGTACCCCGACGTGCAAGTACCCCAACGTGGCACGCCTTTGCTGTAGCGATGCATTGTTTGCAAAGAATTTTTTTTTTTATATGATTCAGCTAGATGTGTGAATATTGGGAGGCATACCTATCAGCCGAATACCTCGATAAAGCATTCCATAGCAATGTGAACAAACACAAAAAGCATGGCAAAACATTTACAATTTAGACGGTTTCTTATGAAACAGTACCCTAACGTGCCAGTACCCCGACGTGCAAATACCCCAACGTGGCACGGGTTGCGAGGGCCCTTTATAGCTGCTCGCAGCTCTAGTTATTATTATTATTATTATTATTATTATTATTATTATTATTCTCCACAAACAATCGCATTTTTGAGACGCTAAACGTGAACGAAAACTCACCAAACTTTACACGCACATCAGGCCTGGCGAAAAATTTGATATTTTAAAGTCGCCATACATGATAACAGAAAAATGGCTCCATAGCGCCACCTACATAGGTTAAACGGATCCCTGTCCCGCTACGATTGTCCTATGGCGACGAAAATTGTGTGGCACCCGTAGCACATCCAGATGAACAAAAACCTCTTTGATGTGTGTACCCTAAAATAGACAGAAAGTGAGGTATGATCATCTGAATGTCCAATTTTGGCCCAGTTTTGCACATTTACAGGGGTCATACTTTTGCCCGCTTCTCCTACACGGTTAACCCGATTGACTTCAAACTTGGGATGGACCATCTCAACACCTGCGACAACATCATTGTAAAAAATCTAAAGTTTTTGATATACTATATGACGGCGGTGACGCATCAAATTTAGAGTTTAAAAATTCTTACTTCACGAAGCATTGCCGGTTGTACGTTTAATCTAGAGCTACGAAAATTGGTACACATATGTAACAGGCTATGACCTACAAAAAACTCTTTTTGAACCATATGCTAAACCTCACAGGAAGTCCGCCATTTTGATTTATTTTGGAACGTGTTGCCATTTTTTTGGCCATTTCATTGGGGTCTTATTTTAACGAACTCCTCCTACAGTGTTTATCCGATCATCTTCAAACTTGGTGTGATTCATCTTAAGATGTTGAAGATGAAAAGTTATTGAAAGCTTTGTATTTCGTCGCACGCTGTTGTCATGGCATGCACTGTTTGCAAAGGAAAAAAAATATCCTTAAAGAAGCATTCCCATTTGTACGAAGCAGCGAGAGCTACGAAAATTTGTTGACATATGTAACAGCCCAAGATGTACAAAAAAGTCTCTTGGTGCCCTGTGCTAAACCCAACAGGAAGTCCCCCAGGGGCCGGGCATCACATTTTGAGCTAAAAAACTCCTCTTTAACAAAGCATACCCGGCTGTACGTTTCACCTAGAGTTACCAAAATTTGTAGAGGTATATAACAGCCCTCGAGGTACAAAAAACTCTTTTTGAACCATATGCTAAACCTAACAGGACGTCCGCCATTTTGATTTACTTTGGAATGTGTTGCCATTTTTTGGGCCATTTCATAGGGGTCATATTTTAACGAACTCCTCCAACAGAGTTTATCCGATCATCTTCAAACTTGGTGTGACTCATCTTAAGATGTTGAGGATGAAAAGTTATTGAAAGCTCTTTATTTCGTCGCACGCTGTTGTCGTGGCATGCACTTTTTGCAAAGGAAAAAAATCCTTCTTAACTCATTCACTCCCAGCCATTTTGACTGAAGCAACATCCTTCGCTCCCAGTGTTTTACCGGATTTCGACTGATTTTGCAAGGCTCAAAGAATATTGTGTTCTATTGCTATAAAAAAAATTAATAAAAACTAAAAACCTGAAACCTACCAAAAGAAAGATGAGTCTCTTCTTTCATCAGGAAAAAAAGAAGTGTATTTATATGTTTCCATTTTGCAGCAATTAGCATCAGAATATAGCCAAGTTTCATCATTATTCACAAATCTTTTGAAAATACTGACAAAAAGAGCATGTAGCAACGTGTCCCTGGCTTATCTCTTATACTCTACTGCCACCTGCTGGGTGTTTTTTGTAATAATTATCATTGCTTTAAGTGACCTCTTCAGGTCAGAAACTGCATCAAAGCCTTTTGTATGCTTTAGCATAAAAACAGTTATATGTTTTTGGGAGTGCAGGACAAGTATTAAAAACGTATTTATACGTTTTTGGGATTGAATGAGTTAGTGAAGCATTCCCAGTTGTACGAAGCAGCTAGAGCGACGAAAAATTGTAGACATATGTAACAGCCCAGGATGTACAAAAAAGTCTCTTGGTGCCATGTGCTAAACCCAACAGGAAGTCCCCCAGGGGCCGGGCATCACATTTTGAGCTAAAAAAAACTCCTCTTTAACGAAGCATTCCTGGTTGTACGTTTCACCTAGCGCTATGATAATTTGCAGGCATACATAAGAGCCCATGATGTACAAAAAAGTCTCTTGGAACCATGTGCTAAACCAAACAGGAAGTCTGCCATTTTGATTTATGATGGGATTTGTTGCCATTTTTTGTGGCCTTTTTCAGGGGTCATATTTTAACGAACCCCTCCTACAAAATTTATCCGACTGTCTTCAAACTTGGTGTGTTTCATCTTAAGATGTTTAAGATGCAAAGTAATCGAAAGTTTTTTATTTTGTAACACGCTGTTGCCATAGCATTGCATTGTTTGTCAAGTGCTGCTTTTTTTTTTTTTTTATACACATGAAAACTCATGAAACTTTGCAAACACATCAGACTTGTCATGAACATGAATTTTCAGAGATTTATTGTGCAATTTGCAATAAATAGCGCCCTCTAGACATTTTTATGAAGCATTTCCGATTGTATGATTATGCTAGACCTACAAAAAAGTATTATGTAGCCATTTGCCAAACCAAAGAGGAAGTCCGCTATTTTGATTTTATTTTGGGAATTATACATCATTTTTGGCCTTTTTCATTAAACTTTGCACAGACAAGGCATGGAAAAAACTAACATTTTAAATGGTCCTTGTTCCATGTAACAGTACCCCAACGTGCCAGTACCCTGACGTGCAAGTAACCCAACGTTGTGCTCAATAGCGCCCTCTATGCATTTTTATGGAGCATTTCCAATTGCATGATTCAAGCGATACACAACTAAAGATGACTTGACCTAGATTTGTGAAAACTGGGAGGCATACCTATTAGCTTAAGACCTACAAAAAGTATTCTGTAGCCGTATGCTAAACCTAAAAGGAAGTCCGCCATTTTGAATTTATTTTGGGAATTGCACACCATATTTTGCGTTTTGATTAAACTTTGCACACACAAGGCTTGTCAAAAACATTTTAGATGGTCCTTGTCCTATTTGACAGTACCCCAACGTGCCAGTACCCCGACGTGCAAGTACCCCAACGTGGCCCGGGTTGCGAGGGCCCTTTATAGCTGCTCGCAGCTCTAGTTATTCTTCTTCTTTTTATTAGGGCCCGAGCAGCGGCGGCGGCGGTGCCGCTGCGAGGCCCTATTGTTTTTGTAGGAATTCTTCTTATTATTCTTCTTTTTCTTCTCCGCAAACAATCGCATTTTTGAGACACTAAACGTGAACGAAAACTCACCAAACTTTACACGCACATCAGGCCTGGCGAAAAATTTGATATTTTAAAGTCGCCATACATGATAACAGAAAAATGGCTCCTTAGCGCCCCCTACATAGGTTAAACGGATCCCTGTCCCGCTACGATTGTCCGACGGCTATGAAAATTGTGTGGCACCTGTAGCACATCCCAATGAACAAAAACCTCTTTGAAGTGTGTACCCTAAAATAGACAGAAAGTGCGGTATGAGTATTTAAATGTCCAATTTTTGCCAATTTTTGCACATTTACAGGGGTCATGCTTTTGCCCGCTTCTCCTACACGGTTAACCCGATTGACTTCAAACTTGGGATGTACCATCTCAACACCTGGGACAACATCATTGTGAAAAATGAAAAGTTTTTGATATACTATATGATGGCGGCGGCGCATCAAATTTAGAGTTTAAAAATTCTTACTTCACGAGGCATTGCCGGTTGTACGTTTAATCTAGAGCTACGAAAATTGGTACACATATGTAACAGACTATGACCTACAAAAAACTCTTTTTGAACCATATGCTAAACCTAACAGGAAGTCCACCATTTTGATTTATTTTGGAACGTGTTGCCATTTTTTTGGCCATTTCATTGGGGTCTTATTTGAACGAACTCCTCCTACAGTGTTTATCCGATCATCTTCAAACTTGGTGTGATTCATCTTAAGATGTTGAAGATGAAAAGTTATTGAAAGCTTTGTATTTCGTCGCACGCTGTTGTCATGGCATGCACTGTTTGCAAAGGAAAAAAAATATCCTTAAAGAAGCATTGCCAGTTGTACGAAGCAGCTAGAGCTACGAAAATTTGTAGACATATGTAACAGCCCAAGATGTACAAAAAAGTCTCTTGGTGCCCTGTGCTAAACCCAACAGGAAGTCCCCCAGGGGCCGGGCATCACATTTTGAGCTAAAAAAAACTCCTCTTTAACAAAGCATACCCGGCTGTACGTTTCACCTAGAGTTACCAAAATTTGTAGAGGTATATAACAGCCCTCGAGGTACAAAAAACTCTTTTTGAACCATATGCTAAACCTAACAGGAAGTCCGCCATTTTGATTTACTTTGGAATGTGTTGCCATTTTTTTTGGCCATTTCATAGGGGTCATATTTTAACAAACTCCTCCTACAGAGTTTATCCGATCATCTTCAAACTTGGTGTGATTCATCTTAAGATGTTGAAAATGAAAAGTTATTGAAAGTTTTTTATTTCGTCACACGCTGTTATCGTGGCATGCACTTTTTGCAAAGGAAAAAAATCCTTCTTAATGAAGAATTCCCAGTTGTAGGAAGCAGCTAGAGCGACGAAAAATTGTAGACATATGTAACAGCCCAGGATGTACAAAAATGTCTCTTGGTGCCATGTGCTAAACGCAACAGGAAGTCCCCCAGGGGCCGGGCATCACATTTTGAGCTAAAAAACTCCTCTTTAACAAAGCATACCCGGCTGTACGTTTCACATAGAGTTACCAAAATTTGTAGAGGTATATAACAGCCCTCGAGGTACAAAAAACTCTTTTTGAACCATATGCTAAACCTAACAGGACGTCCTCCATTTTGATTTACTTTGGAATGTGTTGCCATTTTTTTTGGCCATTTCATAGGGGTCATATTTTAACAAACTCCTCCTACAGAGTTTATCAGATCATCTTCAAACTTCTTCAAACCTCTTTAACGAAGCATTCCCGGTTGTACGTTTCACCTAGCGCTATGATAATTTGCAGGCATACATAAGAGCCCACGATGTACAAAAAAGTCTCTTGGAACCATGTGCTAAACCAAACAGGAAGTCCGCCATTTTGATTTATGATGGGATTTGTTGCCATTTTTTGTGGCCTTTTTCAGGGGTCATATTTTAACGAACCCCTCCTACAAAATTTATCCGACTGTCTTCAAACTTGGTATGTTTCATCTTAAGATGTTTAAGATGCAAAGTAATCGAAAGTTTTTTATTTTGTCACACGCTGTTGCCATAGCAATGCATGGGAATTGCACACCATATTTTGCGTTTTGATTAAACAGACAAAGCATTCCCGGTTGTACGTTTCACCTAAAGCTATGATAATTTGCAGGCAAACATAAGAGCTCAGGATGTACAAAAAAGTCTCTTGGAGCCATATGCTAAACCAATCAGGAAGTCCACCATTTTGATTTACGTTGGGATTTGTAGCCATTTTTTGTGGCCTTTTTTAGGGGTCATATTTTCACGAACTCCTCCTACAAAATTTATCCGACTGTCTTTATTAAACTTGGTGTGCTTCATCTTAAGATGTTTAAGATGCAAAGTTATCGAAAGTTATTTATTTTGTCGCACGCCGTTGTCATGGCGATGCATTGTTTACCAAGTAAAATGCTACTTTTTTTTTTTGGTCTAAACATGTGCAAAAACTCATGAAACTTTACACACACATCAGGCTTGTCATCAGCATGAATATTTTAGAGATTTCTTATTCAATTTGCAATAAATGGTTCAATAGCGCCCTCTAGACATTTTTATGAAGCTTTTGCAAATGTTTTGTGTTTTATGATTCAGCTAGATTTGTAAAAATTGGGATACCTATCAGCCTAAGACTTACAAAAAGGTTTCTAAAGCCATATGCTGAATCAAAAAGGAAGTCTGCCATTTTGATTTACTTTGGTATTTGTAGCCATTTTTTGGGGCCTTTTATAGGGGTCATATTTTCAACAGAACTTATCAGATCGTCTTCATTCTTTGGCGTGTTTCATCTTAAGATATTTAAGATGAAAAGTTATTGAATTTTTTTATTTTGTCACACGCCTTTGCTGTAGCCATGCATTGTTTGTGAAGAAAAATGCTTTTTTGAGAGTCTAAATATGGGTGAAAACTCACAAAACTTTGCACACACACCAGACCTGTCTGGAACATGAATATTTAATTTAGAGATTTGTTGTGCAATTTGTAATCAGTGTTGCCGGTAACGCGTTACTTAGTAACGCGTTACTCAAAAAAGTTGCTTTCTAAAGTAACTAATAGTCTAACGCGTTACTTTATTCTACAAAGTAGTCTGATTAAAGTTACTGTCCAGAGAATCAATGCGTTACTCCACATTTTCATGAAGAAGGCAAACTATCTCACTGTTGTAACAGTCACAAACAACTACTGCTAACTACGAAGATGAGGCAGAAGTCATTGATCACCACACTGAATTCAGCCATGGTCTGGTCATGAATGGTTTGCACATTCAAAACAAAAGTGATGATACTTTTACTACTAGTTTTATTAACCAACAGGCACACAACACAACAAAAAAAGTGTGCATTATGGACCATAAAAGTGGTAAAAAAAAATAATTTATTTCCATCCTCAACTGGTCCGTGAAGCATTATGGGATGAGGTCGTCTCCGCCCTCTCGCCAGGGGGAGTGACGTCAGACAAGTTACATTTTCAGTAGGGGTGGAACAAAAAAACGATTCGACCGAACCATCGTTCGTCAAGGGGAGCTAAACGACCGTATCGGTTGCGAGTGAGGCTTTATGGTTTTCATAACAATAGCAAGAGTTCTGCGCCGTGCTCTACTTGTTTTGTTTACATTTCAGTAGCATCACCATTCAAGCTACTTCCGTGTTTCCGTGCTCGCGACACGGCGCGCGCGCGCGCAACGAGTGACAACATACAAATGTAGACAGTTAGCAGAAGCCGGTGCCGTACATCTCGGTATTTCCCATGGCTATCGAGTCCTCTCGGTGCACTTGTATGTCCCGGGCCGGCGTTGGTACTGCGCGCAAGCCAAAAAGAATAACTCCCGTGACGATCCAATGCATGGATTCAAACGACACAGGTATGTCCCACAGCCAACACACCAGCTATAAAAGCACACTGCAAGTATCTCATTTCTCAGTTTGTGGCTCCCTGTCAATGTCTACAACTAGCATGAGCAGCAGATAGGAGAACTGAGACGTGCCCGCGATTACGACAGCCCAAAAAACAAAATATAAACAGTAGTGATTCTGTGGTCATCATCGTGTCTCAGATTAAAAAAACAAAAAAAGATGTCATACATTAACCAAAAATGAAAGTGATGACAAAAGAAAAAACAATTGTTAAATACAAAAATTGTTGATTAAAAAGGGAAATGAACTTTTGGAAATATTTTTGCATATATTAAGTGGTTAAAATGTGTTTGATGGATTTATTGTTCCATAAGGTGGCTTCATATTTCTTTTGGCTGGACGGTAGGTTTATTTCATGTCTTAAATTTATGTTTCTGAAATACTTCACAATGTGCAAATATTCTGTTTAATTGTGTTGGTGTCTGTCTAAAGGTTAAATATTTATATTTAATATTAAATTATCAACCTTTTGTTTTCCTGATCCTTATTTTGAAGAGAAAAAACAAACAAACCAAAAAACAATTATAACTGTCAATAACTACTAATAAATATTTAAACTGATACATGTGTACACACTGGAATAGCGGAACAAACAAACAATAGAGGAATTTAGGGGATTTTCATTTTCAACCTGGATAGATTTTTATTTTTTGTTTTATAAAAAGTATTTACGTTACAAGAAGTCAAGAGAGACTGCCTATTTTGTTTTTCATAAAAAAAAAACCTTTATTTTCATGTTAAAAATGCACTTTCAATAAAGTATTTGGAACTCCGTTTCTACTGCATTATTTTTATGTTGAGATGGTGTTATCGGCAGCTGCTGAAAGTAACTAAAAAAGTAACTTTTAATCTAACTTAGTTACTTTTAAAATCAAGTAATCAGTAACGCAATTTAGTTACTTTTAAAACCAAGTAATCAGTAAAGTAACTAAGTTACTTTTTCAAGGTAACTGTGGCAACACTGTTTGTAATAAATGGCTCAATAGCGCCCTCTAGACATTTTTATGAAGTCTTTCCGATTATATGATTCAGCTAGATGTGTGAATATTGGCAGGCATGCCGAATATATTCAAAAAGTATTCTATATAGCCATGTGCCAATCCATTTTGATTTTATTTTGTTAATTGTGCATCGTTTTTGGCCTTTCCATGAAACTTAAAAAACACAAAGCATGGCAAAAACGTTTACAATTTAGATGGTTTCCTATTTGACAGTACCCCAACATGCCAGTACCCCGACGTGCAAATACCCCAACGTGGCCCGGGTTGCGAGGGCCCTTTATAGCTGCTCGCAGCTCTAGTTTGTTATTATTCTTTTCCGCAAACAATCACATTTTTGAGACACTAAACGTGAACGAAAACTCACCAAACTTTACACACACGTCAGGCCTGGCGAAAAATTTGATATTTTAAAGTCGCCATAGGTGATAACAGAAAAATGGCTCCATAGCGCCACCTACATAGGTTAAACAGATCCCTGGCCCGCTACGATTGTCCGACGGCTATGAAAATTGTGTGGCACCTGTAGCACATCCAGATGAACAAAAACCTCTTTGATGTGTGTACCCTAAAATAGACAGGAAGTGAGATATGAGTATTTAAATGTCCAATTTTGGCCAATTTTTGCACATTTACAGGGGTCATACTTTTGCCTGCTTCTCCTACACGGGTAATCCAATTGACTTCAAACTTGGGATGTACCATCTCAAGACCTGGGACAACACCATGGTAAAAAATCTAAAGTTTTCGACATACTATATGACGGCGGTGGGGCATCAAATTTAGAGTTTCAAAACTCTTACTAAACGTAGTATTGCCGGTTGTATGTTTAACCTAGAGCTACGAAAATTGGTACACATATGTAACAGACCATGACCTACAAAAAAGTCTCTTGCTGCTTTGTGCTAAACCCAACAGGAAGTCCCGCAAGGGCCGGGCATCACTTTTTGAGCTAAAAAACTCCTCTTTAACGAAGCATTCCCGGTTGTACCTTTCACCTAGCGCAATGATAATTTGGAGGCATACATAAGAGCCCACGATGTACAAAAAAGTCTTTTAGAACCATATGCTAAGCCAAACAGGAAGTCCGGCATTTTGATTTACTTTGCTATTTGTAGCCATTTTTTGGGGGCCTTTTATAGGCCTCATATTTTCTACAAAACTTATCAGATTGTCTTCATTCTTTGGCATGTTTCATCTGAAGTATTGCCGGTTACACGTTTAATCTAGAGCTACGAAAATTGGTACACATATGTAACAGACTATGATCTACAAAAAAGCCTGTTGGTGCCATATGCTAAACCTAACAGGAAGTCCGCCAGAGGCAGGGCATCAAATTTTGCATTTCAAAATTTTTACTTAATGAAGCATTTCCGGCTGTACGTTTCACCTAGAGTGACCAAAATTTGAAGACATATGTAACAGCCCTCGAGGTACAAAAAACTCTTTTTGAACCATATGCTAAACCTAACAGGAAGTCTGCCATTTTGATTTACTTTGGAACATGTTGCCATTTTTTTGGCCATTCCATAGGGGTCTTATTTTAACGAACTCCTCCTACAGAGTTTATCCGATCATCTTCAAACTTGGTGTGATTCATCTTAAGATGTTGACGATGAAAAGTTATTGAAAGCTTTTTATTTCGTCGCACGCTGTTGCCGTGGCATGCACAGTTTGCAAAGGAAAAAATTACTTCTTAATGAAGCATTCCCAGTTGTACGAAGCAGCTAGAGCTACGAAAATTTGTAGACATATGTACACATTTGTCCACATATATATATTTACATATGCATGTAAAAAAATTATGTCAGGCTAAACTAAATGGTTGATTAGGCCCCACACATTTTCACCTTACCATACCCGGCCCTCTTTGCAAAAGGTTTGAACACTCCTGGCCTAAACCTAGGTGTATACTCAAACTATGCACGCACATAAAGCCTGGAACAAAATGTGTAATTTAGAGGGTTCTTGTTTTGTTTTTTGTATTCCTTATATTTCATGTCATTATACTTGACACACTATTTTTACTACTCACTGAATCAGTTATAAGAACATTTAATTGATACAATCCAATCACATCCTAGAGAATTGAAAACACATTCAATCATGAGGTTGTTAAGACACATTTACTTCTGTAGCACTTAACCACAAACAAGTTGCGACATCCCCTGATCTAACCCTCCAACCGGGCAAGGAAAAACTTTCAGGGGTCATATTTTAACGAACCCCTCCTACAAAATTTATCCGACTGTCTTCAAACTTGGTGTGTTTCATCTTAAGATGTTTAAGATGCAAAGTAATCGAAAGTTTTTTATTTTGTAACACGCTGTTGCCATAGCAATGCATTGTTTGTCAAGTGCTGCTTTTTTTTTTTTTATACACATGAAAACTCATGGAACTTTGCAAACACATCAGACTTGTCATGAACATGAATTTTCAGAGATTTATTGTGCAATTTGCAATAAATAGCGCCCTCTAGACCTTTTTATGAAGCATTTCCGATTGTATGATTATGCTAGACCTACAAAAAAGTATTATGTAGCCATTTGCCAAACCAAAGAGGAAGTCCGCTATTTTGATTTTATTTTGGGAATTATACATCATTTTTGGCCTTTTTCATTCAACTTTGCACAGAAAAGGCATGGAAAAAACTAACATTTTAAATGGTCCTTGTTCCATGTAACAGTTGTCAAGTGCTGCTTTTTTTTTTTTTTTTATACACATGAAAACTCATGAAACTTTGCAAACACATCAGACTTGTCATGAACATGAATTTTCAGAGATTTATTGTGCAATTTGCAATAAATAGCGCCCTCTAGACATTTTTATGAAGCATTTCCGATTGTATGATTATGCTAGACCTACAAAAAAGTATTATGTAGCCATTTGCCAAACCAAAGAGGAAGTCCGCTATTTTGATTTTATTTTGGGAATTATACATAATTTTTGGCCTTCTTCATTAAACTTTGCACAGACAAGGCATGGAAAAAACTAACATTTTAAATGGTCCTTGTTCCATGTAACAGTACCCCAACGTGCCAGTACCCTGACGTGCAAGTAACCCAACGTTGTGCTCAATAGCGCCCTCTATGCATTTTTATGGAGCATTTCCAATTGTATGATTCAAGCGATACACAACTAAAGATGACTTGACCTAGATTTGTGAAAACTGGGAGGCATACCTATTAGCTTAAGACCTACAAAAAGTATTCTGTAGCCGTATGCTAAACCTAAAAGGAAGTCCGCCATTTTGAATTTATTTTGGGAATTGCGCACCATATTTTGCGTTTTGATTAAACTTTGCACACACAAGGCTTGTCAAAAACATTTTAGATGGTCCTTGTCCTATTTGACAGTACCCCAACGTGCCAGTACCCCGACGTGCAAGTACCCCAACGTGGCACGCCTTTGCTGTAGCGATGCATTGTTTGCAAATAATTTTTTTTTTTATATGATTCAGCTAGATGTGTGAATATTGGGAGGCATACCTATCAGCCGAATACCTCGATAAAGCATTCCATAGCAATGTGAACAAACACAAAAAGCATGGCAAAACATTTACAATTTAGACGGTTTCTTATGAAACAGTACCCTAACGTGCGAGTACCCCGACGTGCAAATACCCCAACGTGGCACGGGTTGCGAGGGCCCTTTATAGCTGCTCGCAGCTCTAGTTCTTCTTTTTATTTGTTATTATTCTTTTCCGCAAACAATCACATTTTTGAGACACTAAACGTGAACGAAAACTCACCAAACTTTACACACACGTCAGGCCTGGCGAAAAATTTGATATTTTAAAGTCGCCATAGGTGAAAACAGAAAAATGGCTCCATAGCGCCACCTACATAGGTTAAACAGATCCCTGGCCCGCTACGATTGTCCGACGGCTATGAAAATTGTGTGGCACCTGTAGCACATCCAGATGAACAAAAACCTCTTTGATGTGTGTACCCTAAAATAGACAGGAAGTGAGATATGAGTATTTAAATGTCCAATTTTGGCCAATTTTTGCACATTTACAGGGGTCATACTTTTGCCTGCTTCTCCTACACGGTTAATCCAATTGACTTCAAACTTGGGATGTACCATCTCAAGACCTGGGACAACACCATGGTAAAAAATCTAAAGTTTTCGACATACTATATGACGGCGGTGGGGCATCAAATTTAGAGTTTCAAAACTCTTACTAAACGTAGTATTGCCGGTTGTATGTTTAACCTAGAGCTACGAAAATTGGTACACATATGTAACAGACTATGACCTACAAAAAAGTCTGTTGGTGCCATATGCTAAACCCAACAGGAAGTCCGCCAGAGGCGGGGCATCAAATTTTGAGTTTCAAAATTCTTACTTAATGAAGCATTCCCGGCTGTACGTTTCACCTAGAGTTACCAAAATTTAAAGACATATGTAACAGCCCTCAAGGTACAAAAAACTCTTTTTGAACCATATGCTAAACCTAACAGAAAATCCACCATTTTGATTTACTTTGGAACGTGTTCCCATTTTTTTGGCCATTTCATAGGGGTCCTATTTTAACGAACTCCTCTTACAGAGTTTATCCGATCATCTTCAAACTTGGTGTGATTCATCTTAAGATGTTGAAGATGAAAAGTTATTGAAAGCTTTTTATTTCGCTGCACGCTGTTGTCGTGGCATGCACTTGTTTGCAAAGGAAAAAAATTCTTCTTAATGAAGAATTCTCAGTTGTACGAAGCAGCTAGAGCTACGAAAATTTGTAGACATATGTAACAGCCCACGATGTACAAAACAGTCTCTTGCTGCTTTGTGCTAAACCCAACAGGAAGTCCCGCAAGGGCCGGGCATCACTTTTTGAGCTAAAAAACTCCTCTTTAACGAAGCATTCCCGGTTGTACCTTTCACCTAGCGCTATGATAATTTGGAGGCATACATAAGAGCCCACGGTGTACAAAAAAGTCTTTTAGAACCATATGCTAAGCCAAACAGGAAGTCCGGCATTTTGATTTACTTTGCTATTTGTAGCCATTTTTTGGGGGCCTTTTATAGGCCTCATATTTTCTACAAAACTTATCAGATTGTCTTCATTCTTTGGCATGTTTCATCTGAAGTATTGCCGGTTATACGTTTAATCTAGAGCTACGAAAATTGGTACACATATGTAACAGACTATGATCTACAAAAAAGCCTGTTGGTGCCATATGCTAAACCTAACAGGAAGTCCGCCAGAGGCAGGGCATCAAATTTTGCATTTCAAAATTTTTACTTAATGAAGCATTTCCGGCTGTACGTTTCACCTAGAGTGACCAAAATTTGAAGACATATGTAACAGCCCTCGAGGTACAAAAAACTCTTTTTGAACCATATGCTAAACCTAACAGGAAGTCTGCCATTTTGATTTACTTTGGAACATGTTGCCATTTTTTTGGCCATTTCATAGGGGTCTTATTTTAACGAACTCCTCCTACAGAGTTTATCCGATCATCTTCAAACTTGGTGTGATTCATCTTAAGATGTTGACGATGAAAAGTTATTGAAAGCTTTTTATTTCGTCGCACGCTGTTGTCGTGGCATGCACTGTTGGCAAAGGAAAAAAAAATCTTTCTTAATGCAGCGTTCCCAGTTGGACGAAGCAGCTCGAGCTACAAAAATTTGTAGACATATGTACACATTTGTCCACATATATATATTTACATATGCATGTAAAAAAATTATGTCAGGCTAAACTAAATGGTTGATTAGGCCCCACACATTTTCACCTTACCCTACCCGGCCCTCTTTGCAAAAGGTTTGAACACTCCTGGCCTAAACCTAGGTGTATACTCAAACTATGCACGCACATAAAGCCTGGAACAAAATGTGTAATTTAGAGGGTTCTTGTTTTGTTTTTTGTATTCCTTATATTTCATGTCATTATACTTGACACACTATTTTTACTACTCACTGAATCAGTTATAAGAACATTTAATTGATACAATCCAATCACATCCTAGAGAATTGAAAACACATTCAATCATGAGGTTGTTAAGACACATTTACTTCTGTAGCACTTAACCACAAACAAGTTGCGACATCCCCTGATCTAACCCTCCAACCGGGCAAGGAAAAACTTTCAGGGGTCATATTTTAACGAACCCCTCCTACAAAATTTATCCGACTGTCTTCAAACTTGGTGTGTTTCATCTTAAGATGTTTAAGATGCAA
The DNA here is from genome assembly GCF_051991245.1 of Festucalex cinctus. Classification (NCBI taxonomy): domain Eukaryota; kingdom Metazoa; phylum Chordata; class Actinopteri; order Syngnathiformes; family Syngnathidae; genus Festucalex; species Festucalex cinctus. The sequence goes on along the minus strand of NC_135411.1, from coordinate 60,227,168 downwards.
AGTAATCGAAAGTTTTTTATTTTGTAACACGCTGTTGCCATAGCAATGCATTGTTTGTCAAGTGCTGCTTTTTTTTTTTATACACATGAAAACTCATGGAACTTTGCAAACACATCAGACTTGTCATGAACATGAATTTTCAGAGATTTATTGTGCAATTTGCAATAAATAGCGCCCTCTAGACCTTTTTATGAAGCATTTCCGATTGTATGATTATGCTAGACCTACAAAAAAGTATTATGTAGCCATTTGCCAAACCAAAGAGGAAGTCCGCTATTTTGATTTTATTTTGGGAATTATACATCATTTTTGGCCTTTTTCATTCAACTTTGCACAGACAAGGCATGGAAAAAACTAACATTTTAAATGGTCCTTGTTCCATGTAACAGTTGTCAAGTGCTGCTTTTTTTTTTTTTATACACATGAAAACTCATGAAACTTTGCAAACACATCAGACTTGTCATGAACATGAATTTTCAGAGATTTATTGTGCAATTTGCAATAAATAGCGCCCTCTAGACATTTTTATGAAGCATTTCCGATTGTATGATTATGCTAGACCTACAAAAAAGTATTATGTAGCCATTTGCCAAACCAAAGAGGAAGTCCGCTATTTTGATTTTATTTTGGGAATTATACATAATTTTTGGCCTTCTTCATTAAACTTTGCACAGACAAGGCATGGAAAAAACTAACATTTTAAATGGTCCTTGTTCCATGTAACAGTACCCCAACGTGCCAGTACCCTGACGTGCAAGTAACCCAACGTTGTGCTCAATAGCGCCCTCTATGCATTTTTATGGAGCATTTCCAATTATATGATTCAAGCGATACACAACTAAAGATGACTTGACCTAGATTTGTGAAAACTGGGAGGCATACCTATTAGCTTAAGACCTACAAAAAGTATTCTGTAGCCGTATGCTAAACCTAAAAGGAAGTCCGCCATTTTGAATTTATTTTGGGAATTGCGCACCATATTTTGCGTTTTGATTAAACTTTGCACACACAAGGCTTGTCAAAAACATTTTAGATGGTCCTTGTCCTATTTGACAGTACCCCAACGTGCCAGTACCCCGACGTGCAAGTACCCCAACGTGGCACGCCTTTGCTGTAGCGATGCATTGTTTGCAAAGAATTTTTTTTTTTTATATGATTCAGCTAGATGTGTGAATATTGGGAGGCATACCTATCAGCCGAATACCTCGACAAAGCATTCCATAGCAATGTGAACAAACACAAAAAGCATGGCAAAACATTTACAATTTAGACGGTTTCTTATGAAACAGTACCCTAACGTGCCAGTACCCCGACGTGCAAATACCCCAACGTGGCACGGGTTGCGAGGGCCCTTTATTTTTATTTTATTTTTTCAATATATACTTACAAATGTGTGACCTTTGTTTCAAGTTTTTTTGGGGGTGGTGTTTCAATATTGCGACCTCTTACACAGGACATGTTGAATAACAAACTTCCTGACTACAGACAAGACAATAAAAATAAATAAATAAATACAATAAAAATAAGTTCATCCTAAAATGGATGCTAAAAATTACATTCATATACACAACTCCTTCAAGGTTATACTTTTAAAGTACATGTTAATTTTGATGAATTTTGTTTCTTTTGTTGGACGTTCGCTCTCATGAATCATTGATACCTCGTGTATTAAAAAAAACTAAAAGATATTTCCAAATGTGCTTAACTTACCAAACCCCACAATCAACAAATATTTCAGCAGGACAACAGTAGTGAAAATGACATTCATTGCTCCACTTTCGATTTGTTTTCTTATGTCCCTGTAATTGTATTGCCGAGAATAATTAGTTCTTTATACCTAAATACCTAAATTATTATACTGTTTTGTTCATCAACTTACCATCCAGTCCAACACATTCTCTGAACTTTCCTGACTAAAATCTTTGCTTCTTCTATTTTTCCTTGAATCAACAACCACCCTGCAGATTCAGGAATACACTTTTAGATAATGTCAAATGTCAGAAAAACCTAGCTGACAAAAATCATAGAGAAACTTAGCAAAAGAACTCCCAAGCGTTGATTTCAAGTGATGCCTTTTGATGCATTTGGAATTTATAGTGTGGACAAAAAAACAAAAAACAAAACTGGGGTGACTTTTGTGGTTAACCACAGCATATCACTACTTTGGCACACTAGTTAGACCTGTAAAATGTAAATATGTTTGGTTTTTTTAAATATAACATAACAGTTTGTTTTTTTCCCTCCACTGTGACTTTATTCATCAACCAAAAATCATTCTGTTCGTGGTGACATTTTACATCATTGGTACAATTTGTCTTGAAATAAATGTTCCAGTTCAAATCTGCACTTGACAACGTATTACAACTGAATAAACATTTTTTTTTATGTGATGTTAGTATGCCATCATTTGATTCAAATAATAATGATTTAGTTACTGTGATGAGGTAAAAATAAAGGTTTTCTTTTCGGTAAAAATAATTCAGGGCATTGATGGTACTGCTAACGGCAAAAATACACACGCACGCAAATGTATCCTGTGTCATATGACAACTTCTCAAACTCCAATGGGTCTGCGCAAATTTACATGAAAAAAAACAAAAAACATTTGCATATGAGAACAAGTAAAATATGCGTTAACATCAGTAAGGTGCCAATTAACCCAATTTGTGCATGATTAGTGACGCAAATGACAAAGGCAAATGGCAGAAAAAAGAATTTTTTAAAAATCTGAACTCAAGATGAGTCAACAATCAGGTTAAGCATCTGTTTTCCAGAATCAGCATTTACAAGTCGTTTTCTACGGCATGTACCTGTTTAACAGTCAACTGCATCAACATAGTTATGAATGAAAAAAACAAAAATAAACATAGGTGACAGTGCTTGGAGTTGCAACAAACGTACAAGTAAATCATTCTTTACACACCATTTACTCAGGTACCTGAACAAGCAGCTTCAAGGCAGCCCTTTCATGTGGTCTGAATAAAGCAGACAGCTACACTGGGAGTGACAAGTGGCCAAAGAAATTTTTGGACAGCAAAGACATTAAAATATGGCCAAACACACAAAAATTGTCAGGCAACTACAATTTTCCTCAGAAGGGTCACCCCACCTAAATAGATATTTCTGGCCGCCATTTTAAATATATTTCATAGCAATTCCGTAATGGAATTGTATGTTTTCCAATGCTAACAGCAATGAAAACAGTAAGTATTCGGCAGTCATGCTAGCATAGGTGTTAGCATGCTAACAGGTTTTTATATATATATATATATATATATATATATATATATATATATATATATATATATATATATATATATATATATATATATATATATATAAAGTGGATTTGGAGTCATGGTCAAAACTTTTTCCTCAAAAATAAAAAAACACATTAAAATGTTGGCACAAGATATCCATACATTTCCTGTTTAAGGTTAGGCGAGCTGGAGCCTATTCTAAGTGGATTTGTTGCCACAGGTTAAAATGACATTATGAGAATTCCTTTCCAAAGCAATCATTTGTAATTTATATATTAACAGCACTCAACTTGACAGGGAGTCTTTCAATAAATAAATCTACAATTATTCTGAAAAGGAATGAATTAATAATTTGCAATGGCTAGCTGCAAATTTGCATGGCTTTATATCAAAGCTTATGTAGGGATGGAAGAATGTTGATTTGTTGTGATTGTATTGTCGTTAATGTTTTATGTTATGTTTGGGGTTTTTTGTGTTCTGTAAAGCGCTTTGTGACATTTCAGGCTGTTTGAAAGCGCGATATAAATAAACTTGAGTTGAGTTGAAGTGCCCTTTTACTCTGCTGAAACATTTCCAGTTTCTGATGACACGCAACTCCTGTGAAGTGGAAAACCTGGCAGCCTTTGCAAGCCCTACCAGCCTGGACTCAACCCTCCTCAGATGCATTAAGGATTTCCCAAAAGCTATTAGATCCAATGAAACGAAAATGTAACATTACCACTTAAACCTTGATAACAGGTCACAAAAATAAAGCAAATGTGACTCGTGTAGGCGTGTCAAGAATTCACTTTGCGCGGATGCTTGTGGGAATCAGATTTGAGGAGCTACCTTGCTGCTTGACACTTCAACTATTGAGGTACATTAGAGACATTTAATTCAGTCAAAGAGAAGTGCTAGTAGCAAACAGCGTCACATCCAGTGAAAACAAATATTGCATAGGATAAGAATATCAGTTCAGTCTACTTTTTTTTCGTGACTATTTGCGTAAAACTCCAACTTAAAAAAGGGGAAGTCAACTTTAAACACTTCTTAACAATATGTCACATGTGACCTCACTAGTGTAAATATGACATTTTGATTAAAAATACATTTGTGGAATATGAGTTATGTAGCAAAATCCAACCGTTTTTAACCATCACAGGGGGAGGCCGTTTAACCACTTGCTGTCGACTGAAGGTGACATCACAGTTGCTCAGGGCTCAGGCAACGACCAATCACAGCTAGCCTGTTTTCTGAAGCTGAGCTGTGATTGGATGTTACCTGAGAACTAAGAAACTGTGATGTCATTTCCACAGCAAGTGGCAAAATGGCCGCCTTTTGATATTGATTAAAAACTGCTGCATTTTGCCACTTAACTCATAGTCCACCAACGCAATATTAACCAGTATTTAGACTAGTGCTGCTTCATAGAACACATTATTGTGATTTTTTATTTTTATTTTTTTGGATTGACTTCCCATTAAATACCGGAACCAAAATCATGACCCAAAGTAGCTGAAGTGGTAATTTGAGTGCATTTGAATGACTTTATTGGTGCAACCAGAACCGGATTGGTGTCTTTGGTTGTGTTTCATCTGTAACCCCGGGTTTTCACCGGATGCGGTTGCGGTGCGGTGCGTCTTGACTGCGTGCTCCGGACGGGTCAATTTTTTTGTCAATCCACACCAGCTCCGCACAGCTGCGGTCCGGCAGCTCCGTCGCCGCCCACTTCCCAACGTGTCTCGCGGGACCGCGCACGCGCGATCATGTGGCATTTCACAATGACAAACATACAGAAAGTCTGTGCTCAACAGAGAAGCAGAAAGAGAGGTGGACTTCTTTTGATTTAACCTTTTTTTCTTCTTCTGCTATGAGATTCCATGCAGCATCCTTTTTTTGGTTGTCCTTATAAAAAGGATGTGCCGTGTCATATATTATTTTGTGGTTTTCCACCTCCAATATAAACCTCTCCTCGTCCATGTTCGCTGGTGTCTAAACCGTGAATGAGCACATGGCCCGGCGACGCCCACGTCACGTTTTGCTGAAAAGCTTGCGAAATAGGAGCTGGCGAGTGTTTTATTCTGAAAGGTAACCGGAAACTTATTTTGAAACTGCGTCGGTCTTCCTGTCCCGCTCGATGTGTTTTGTGCTAGCTTGCCATTTGCCGGAGGCCTACCGCTGCGGCGTCCGGCAAAAATAGAAAATAGGTCTATCCTTGCGGAAGGCCTGCGGCACGCCGCAGCTGAGACGCAGTCGACACGCAACGCACCCGCAAGCGGTGTAAACTGCACCATTCGAATGAATGGAATCTAATTGCTTGCGTCGCCGGACCGCACCGCAACCGCACCGCAACCGCATCCGGTGAAAACCTGGGGTAAGGGGAGACATTTTTGCTTGTTTGATGACATCTCTAAATTGTGTCATTTCCACATTGGAAGGATTTTCTTGGAGATCTTAGAAATGCATTTAACAATTGAGCCGATAATCACTATTAGTTTCTCAATAATATAGGGGGATAACTAAGGCTTAATTTCTCTCTCATAACGTAACGTGATATTTCACTCATGAGTTTTCTGGCACTGTTTAATAATCATAAAAAAAAAAGAAGAAAAAAAGAAAAAAAGAAAGATAAAAACAAAAGAGGAAGGCATCATTTCCAGTACTGACAATAGATGTTTTGGGTTGTGCTTATGAATGAAGAGTGGGTGGAGGGAGGTGGGGTATAGGAGTTAATAATTGATTGCATGTCCTCTCCCATGAATAAGCGCACTGTAAACGTTTCAAGTGTGTCCCTGTGATGAACTGAACCTCCTTCCTCTCCATGTGGTCCTCGTGCATCCTGCCGCAGTGTCACGCTTTCAGCCAGCTTCACGTCTCGCCGTCCTCTTCTTTGGCAGCAGTGGCGTCATTGAATTTACTAGCATGCAGCAGCGCATTGACCAGTAGTTGCTGTCTTTTGCTGCACGCTCTTTGACTTAGCTGATGCTGATGCTGAGCTGCGCGAAGCCGACGAGTTTGACATCATCGGGAATTTCAGACTCCTCCACACCAGATGCCTGGAGAACAAAAGATTGAGACGTCAATAGTTTCGACAGTGGTGTCCCTGCTAGAATGCAGATTTTTTTTTTTTGTGTGTGTGAAAATTGTCCGTCATAAAAATTCTTGGTTCATTGCAGAAAATGCGGTCAATAGTAATCATTTTAAATACTGTAAGTAATTAAAATGTATTGTAAAAAATTTATTGTAAAATATGTTATTGTAATTTTCAATCCACATTTATTGATGGGTTCTAAAAATATATATATTATTATTAAAAAATAAATAAATAAATAAATAAACCTACAAATAAACCCCACCACAATAAAAACTTGATCACTAACCCGGACACACTGTAGTTGACAAAAGAAATGCCTCATGGCCACTTTGTGGAAAACAGCCGACAGTGTACTCACCAGCTTAAAGGTGACATTTTTGTGATTTTGAGGATCATCCACAATCTTTTGCAGATTGGCAGCAACTGCAATGACAAGAAAGGAAATCAGGAGTTAGGTTACGATGGCAATTGTCTGTGTTTTAATTAACTCTTTTACTGCCACGTTATAAAAAAAAAAAAAAAAGTGCTGTCAAACGATTAAAAATTTTAATCTGATTAATCACACTTTAATTTTGATTAATTACGATTAATCAGCTAAATTACTTGCGTATTCGCGTAATATAAAATAATAGAAATAATAATAATAATAATAATAATAATATAATAATATAAAATAAATACAAAATACCGTTGCATTTACGCAATTGGATGCATGCGTGTATTGCTCAAAACGTAACAGCATCATATCAATTGGGTGCAATTCAGCAATTATTAATTAAACGCAAATGACTTTTGTTTTATCTAAAGTCCCGTCGGGGTGTTTTTTAAAGCGAAATTTAACACCGAGCACACCAACTGGAGTCATCCCGCTCATTTTGGAACAACAGGCGTAGGAAATGCCGTGCATTGACCATAATCACTGACCTGCGCAGCCTTCAACGTAACCATCCGCGGTTACATTCAAGGCTCAAGTGCGGTCCAAAGAATATTGTGCGATTAATATGCGTTAATACGTGATTAATGCAACAATTTTCTGTGATTAATTAATCTATTAACGCTTTAACTTTGACAGCCCTAAAAAAAATAAATAAAAAAAAAATAAAAACCCACAGTGCCAGCTGATTTCGAGCATTTTAACAAATCTTTCAAGGCAAACCGATTATTTTGTTCTTATACTACATATGCAAGGTGGGTACCACATGAAAGATTGTATTCCATTCTTTCACTAGAAAACTACCTTATTCTGTCCTTAGTAATCGTCATTTGAAAATAGGTACTTTGAGTGATGTTACGGCTGTCGGCCCGGGCCCGCCGGCGGCTACGCTCCCCTAGAATGTATACGAGTCGGCCGGTGCCTGTATTATGGGACTGTAGTTTGAATGCGCCAGCGCGACTCACGGATTGGACAGTGATGCCAACGCGGCTTTCCTGACGTGATGTCCTGTGCGGAAGCCGACCACCCCTACGCCCTCGGATGAGCAGGTCCTGCGTCCTCCTCCAATCGCTGCTCAACACCTGGCCGGACTGCTCCAAAATAAAAAGCACTACGTTGCCGAACTTAGCAGTGCAGCTCGCCTCGTTGGTGTCTTTCGTTGGTGACGTTTTCTCGAGACACTCGTTAAAGCACTTGGGGGCATATTCACTAAGAATGCAATGCGCGAAATATTGCACCACAACTGCACACGCAGTCTGCGCCCAGTTACCCACCTACTCACTAAGGATATTGCTCTAATCATATACCGGCGCAAACACGCCCACAAAAATGACAGCTTGGAGCAAATTTGCACCTGATTTACCACACATGGCAACGGATTTGCGCCAACAACATGGTTGTTATAGTAACAGTTGCGAGAAAGATGACATTATCAGAAAGCGAGGTTGGACCGAGAGGAAGCGTTTCGAGCGCCATTAAGCTGTACAGAGCAGAGAGGATGACAACGACATCATTCATTCATAAAGTACAAATTATTGTTGCGATCGTATTTTAAAAATATATTTTTAGAGATTGCCGTGGGTGTACAGTATGTATCTGGCACATAAGAATGATCGTAAAATGTCTACCTGTCTTTGCCGATCAGCCCGGGTTACGTTATGTTGTCCTAAACTAACACGGAAATATTTCCCCCTCTCTCTCTCTCTCTCTCTCTCTCTCTCTCTCTCCTCTCTGCTAGGGGTGGGACAAAAAACGATTCAACCGAACTATCGGTCGTCAAGGGGAGCTAAACGACCGTATCGGTAGCAGACTTGTCAACCGATACAAAATCCGCCGGGAATCCTTAGATACATTGCTTGTAAAGCGGTGGACCGGATATCGCGTGGCTGTGAATCGGTTGCGAGTGAGGCATTATGGTTTTCATAACAATAGCAAGAGTTCTGCGCCGTGCTCTACTTGTTTTGTTTACATTTCAGTAGCATCACTATTCAAGCTACTTCCCTGTTTACAGAGAGCTAGCAAAGTAGCGCTCAGAGACGCTTCATTCCCCGGATGTTGTAAACATAATGCAAAGGCGTTACGCACCTTGGGGAGGAGCCTACCGTCAACGCCGTGCTCGCGACACGGCGCGCGTGCGCACAACGAATGACAACATGCAACAGTTAGCAGAAGCCGGTGCCGTACATCTCGGTATTTCCCATGGCTATCGAGTCCTCTCGGTGCACTTGTATGTCCCGGGCCGGCGTTGGTACTGCGCGCGAGCCAAAAAGAATAACTCCCATGACGATCCAATGCATGGATTCAAACGACACAGGTATGTCCCACAGCCAACACACCAGCTAAGCTAAAAGCACACTGCAAGTATCTCATTTCTCAGTTTGTGGCTCCCTGTCAATGTCTACAACTAGCATGAGCAGCAGATAGGAGAACTGAGACGTTCCCGTGATTACGTCAAACGCAAAATGAACGACAGCCCAAAAAAACAAAACATAAACAGTAGTGATTCCGTGGTCATCATCTTGTCTCAGATTAAAAAAAAAAAAAAAAAAAAAAGATGTCATACATTAACCAAAAATGAATATGATGGCAAAAGAAAAACAAATATTGTTAAAAACAAAAATTGTTAATAAAAAGGAAAGGGCACTTTTGGAAATATTTTTGGATATATTAAGTGGTTAAAATGTGTTTGATAGATTTATTGTTCCATAAGGTGGCTTCATATTTCTTTTGGCTGGACGGTAGGTTTATTTCATGTCTTAAATTTATGTTTCTGAAATACTTCACAATGTGCACATATTCTGTTTAATTGTGTTGGTGTCTTTTTAAAGGTTAAATATTTATATTTCAAATTGAATTATCAGCCTTTTTTTCCTAATCCTTATTTTGAATTTAAAAAAAAACAAAAAACAATTATAACTCTCAATAACGACTAATAAGTATTTAACCTGATACATTTTTCAGTCATATCGCCCAGCCCTTTGTTGCGGTCTAATTAAACAATTGATTCAATATATAAAAATATAGAAGACATTTTTGTTGTTGTTTTTTTTTTTTTACACATTTGTAGATACTGTAAAAATTTGTGGTGTTTTAAGATTAATGTTTACAAGCAACAAATGTCACTATAAGTTTTGAATATTGAAATGAATCGTATCGAATCAAAAATCGTATCGTTCCCAAACTTAATCGAACCGTTCTGTTCTGAAAGATAATCGTTTTTCAATCGAATCGCAACCTGTGTATCGAGATACATATCGAATCGGCCTCATGTCAGAGATTCTCACCCCTACTCTCTGCTTGATCAGCCGCACATGTTGTGCTGCAAATGGCATGCACTGCCGGAGATCGAGGTGCGTCAGGTTAATACATGCTTTCCAAACACGTTATTTGCGTCACGCAAACGCGGTGTTGCTATTTGCACTGGCGTTAGTGAATTAGACGCTGCATATCAATGAGTCTCATTTGCATTGGGGTGGGCATATTTTGCGTCAAATGTATGCAAATTACCTCATTTCCATACGCGCAAATAACACTGCCGCACCGTGACGCAATCTGTTCGGCAGAGCACTTAGTGACGGATTTCCCCATCTGCGCGTGTTTAGTGAATTAGGTGCTCCCTAATTGCTCAATTTTTGCCGGTTAGCGCGGTGCAAAGGCGACGCAAACCTTTAGTGAATAGGCTCCTTGGTTCGTATTCCCCTTTGTGCCGAGTTGCGTATTCGATTATTGTGTATTCCCCTTCGTGCCATTGTTATCCCCCCTCCTCTCTGTTAACCCCTGTTATTGTGTGTTTACCATTGTCAAACCCTTGCGAGAGAACTCAATTAAAACTGGTAATGTTTGTTCCAGTATTCAAAATCTCCGTGTTTGTGTTACTTCCCTTTCCCTAGCGTAACAAGTGACATTGAGCGAAAATTGAAAAGATAAGGAGAAAACAAGTTTTTGTTTAGTGACACTCTGTGAATTAGGTATAATGTGACAAAGGCTTTGATCATTCACGTCGTCCTTGAAATCGTTCGATTTCATAATTGTAATTCCATATACCGCCAGCCCATTGAAAAGAGATACAATGCTGCCATCTGCTGGCCATAGTTAGTGTGTCTTTTTGATTCCACAACCTATTGAGCAGGCCACACTTAGACGTCGCACTACCCACTGATTTAAAAAAAAAAAAAAAAAAAAAAAAAAAAAAAAAAATAACCCTAGTTGACATCATTTAATGTTGTTTATGGCGGCATACATCGTGATTTTACTAAGCGTGATTGAACGTTTTTGGCGGTCAAAGAGTTAAGTACAATAATTTTGTCTCATCATAATTAGGAGTTGTCACGAGTACTTCTAACTCAAGCAACCCAAGGTGAGAGTTCAACTATGGTACATAAACCTGTTCCATACATATTGTATTTGAAAAGCAGTGAGTAACAAAACATTTTTCACCATTAAATTTGCGTGCAAGGTAGGCATGTAGGTAATATCAGCCTGTGCTTGAGTTTAGGTCTCAGAAGAAATATTTGTGTATGAAAATGTTAATTACCGGTATGTATCTCAAGTGTCTGAATTGCCTGCCGTGTTATGGCGCTTCTGACACATTGCGCTGCTCATGCTGCCCTCACCTCTCTCTCAGTCACATACTCGTTAAACCAAGTTTTTATAACTTTGATTACTAAAAATACCACCCCAAAAAAAAGTTGTTACATAACATTAACCGTGACAGGCTTTTACACACAAGGATATGTCAAAAAATAAAACTGACAATATGTCAGTGTTTTAGTGTTGCACTGCTTTTACGTCATGGCGTTTATCAATATATTGGTGGCAACCCGTCTCATGGTTTATTTACCATATCTTCTACATGACTTTGTCTTGTTTGTTGGTGCTGAATGTACATTTGGACCTCCAAGCTGCAAATGAAATGCCTGCTCCTGGATTAATAAGATTATCTGAATCTGAATTCACGATGACAATTAGGAGGGCTAGTGGTGAATTATCATAGACTATGAAGATATGTAATTGAGGCCCTGTGAAATAGTATGTAAAACAGAGCACTGTATCAGTTGGTCAGGTCTACTGTAGGTTTAGCAACAGGCACTGGACTACTTACCAATGACTAAATCTCTCCCATCAACCAGTCCGGCCGAAACCAACTCCTGAGATACTCCATCAGCAGAGTCTGATGACGTGGAGAGACATAAACAGAAATCAAAATCCTTGTTTTCGCACACGAGCTAAGATGAAAGCTCATCGTCACACCTCTGCCAGACATGAACTCAAATCTGATGTCATTGAGCTCCTTCTTTGGATTCCTCAGCCTCAGGACGAGGCTGATGGGAACGCTGGCATCGGCTACGATGGGATCCTGAAACAGCCAGCAGGCAATATATACATGAGGTCCATGTGAATTGAGGCTTTGTAAAACCGCCTTCTACTTGTGGTGTGCTATTACCTGAGTGGAGGGTCCATGTGAGGGGCTCACTGTTTGAGCGGGAGGCTGTGGTGGAACTTCGTCACCACTTTGTCCCATAGCCATAACATTCGCATTGACGGAAGGTGGCAGCTTAAGGTGTGCACTGGAGCCATCTGGTGGTGGGAAAATCTAAGAGGTATGACACACATGCTAAGTTGAAGTGATTGCAGTGTTACATGAGCAGAGAATTAAAAGGAGAATTAAAAACAAGCGAGGCAGTCATGCAAATCACGTCTCAAGACATTAGAAGATAAATCAACAACTGCTAGTCATGTCCGCCATGAACAGACTCACCTCCATAGTTTGAGACCCGTCCCTCACTCTGGGCGACTGCAGAATGGACATGACAGATTGTCAAGATTAAAAACGTGCAATTCTCATATACACCCAATTTTTATACTCATGGCTACAATTTAAATGACCCCACATAGGACTTCATGAAATTCAGGCCAGCTGAGAGAATAGCAGCGTATGATCCCACACCAGGACATGAATTCTCACTCACATTAGAAGATCGGCATGTGTTAAGGCAAAGCTTACATACGCTGTCGTTTTGAAAGTCTTCAAGAAGACAAGCGAGTGCTGATTCACAATTAATTTACTATTGAATGGTTAACAAGGTATACATTTTCAATGTTGTCAATCACTTTAGTACTTACAAGAATATTGGAACAGCAGATCAATTTATTTGTTTTGTTGTATACTGAAGTCAGTCTCTCTCTCTCTCTCTCTCCCTTTTTTTTTATTTTATTTTATTTTATTTATTTATTTATATAGTCAGTGTTAGTGTACTTCAGCAACTCAATATATTTGAATGAGGTAAGTGAATTATGGCTTAGTAAATGCATGAAGATAAAGTGCTATTAAAGTACATTCCATTTACCACTGGACTATGAAATGTTTTTTGGGAAAAGTACAATAAGTAAAGGATTTGAATTATTCGGAACACGATCGTTGACATGAATGAGAATCTCGAGTTGCTAATAATGGCCCAGTGTCCAGGCATTAATTAGAGTATATAGACAGATTTCATATGAAAAGTGGATGGATTCAAACAACAGGTGCTATACTGAGTGAGACGTTTAACACTTCTAGATGTAAATAACATGAAATAAAGTCAGGATTCTGAATTTTGGTCTCATATTCATCTTTTGACGTGAAACCCAAATATCTTCAGTATACAACAAAACTGAGGAATTGACCTTGCCATTCCAATACTTTTAGAGGGGACTGTATATTTTGCCTAAATAAACCTCTTCTGGAATTAAATGAGGTATCCAAACTAGAAGTGGTTACATGACGGGAGTTTTGGTAAGACAGCCCCTGGATTAGAAGTAGTTATGTTGCGATAAATTACTGTACCACTAACATACATTTGTCTTGTGTCGAAAATGTGACCTGTGATTCTAAGTATAAAAAAAATCTCTATACCACTGATTCTCAGACCAGGTCCTCGAGTAACCCTATCCACAGCCTGTTTTCCATCTCTCCCCACCCAACACAGCTAATGATCGTTATCAGACTTCATGCAAATTACTGATTAGTAGGGGTGTTAAAAAAAATCGATTCGGCAATATATCGCGATACTACAGCACGCAATTCTCGAATCGATTCAATAAGCAGCCAAATCGATTTTTTAACATCCATTTTTGATGGAAAAATATTCAACAAAATGTCTAACTTTCACACCTTAAGCATGGAAGAATGTTATATTAATGGAACATTTAGCCTTAATATTTTATTTCAATGCTGTTCAAACATGAAAAATGTTGTTAAACCTGTTTGTTACATACAGTGGCTCACAGTTATAAGATAATACATTTTCATACAAATCTTACAGTGTACATGTATAAGTTTACTGAATGGTATTTTCTAAATTTGAGTAAAAATATCGCAAAAATCGACTTGTAAATTCGTATCGGGATTAATCGGTATTGAATCGAATCGTGACCTATGAATCGTGATACGGATCGAATCGTCAGGTACTAGGCAATTCACACCCCTACTGATTAGCAAATCGTTTCAAACACCTGTGTTGCTCGTGGGAGACATGACAAACAGGCTGGATAGGAGTACTCGAGGACCACGGTTGAGAACCACTGCACTGTACTGTAGAGGATGTATCAAATATGGCGGTGGTGGCCAATGAGTATAAATCTATTGGGGACACGTTAAAGGTACTTGTAACTTAATTATTACCGATTCTTATCAAACTGTTAAACACCTCACCCGCAAAGCCGCCACTGCAGCTTTGCCTTCCTCGCTCTCCTCATCCAGCTCATCGTCACTCCACTCCCAACCACCATCCTCTGTCTTGTGGAGGCGACCACTGGATCCTGGAACACGTCTCACCTTTGAAGTTCAGTTAAAATACAACAATATTAAATGCAAAATTCCCCCTCGGTTAATACTTCTCAGTTCACTGGAACACCATCCATCCATCTTCTTCCGCTTATCCGAGGTGGGGTCGCGGGGGCAGCATCTTTAAGAGGGAAACCCAGACCTCCCTTTCCCCAGCCACTTCAACCAGCTCCTTCAGCGGGATCCCAAGGCGTTCCCAGGCCAGCCGAGAGACATAGTCTCTCTAGCGTGTCCTGGGTCGTCCCCGGGGCCTCCCGCTGGTGGGACATGCCCGGAACACCTCTCCAGGGAGGCGTCCAGGAGGCATCCGAACCAGATGCCGGGGCCACCTCAGCTGGCTCCTCTCAACGTGGAGGAGCAGCGGCTCGACTCTGAGTCCCTCCCGGATGACCGAGCTTCTCACCCTATCTCTAAGGGAGAGCCCGGACACCCTGCGGAGGAAACTCATTTCGGCCGCTTGTATCCGGGATCTCGTTCTTTCGGTCTCGACCCACAGCTTGTGACCATAGGTGAGGGTGGGAACGTAGATCGACCGGTAAATCGAGAGCGTCGCCTTTTGGCTCAGCTCTTTCTTCACCATGACGGACCGATACAGAGTCCGCATCACTGCAGAAGCTGCACCGATCCGCCTGTTGATCTCCCGCTCCATCCTACCCTCACTCGTGAACAAGACCCCAAGATACTGAAACTCCTCCATTTGGGGCAGGATCTCATCCCCGACCCGAAGAGGACACGCCACCCTTTTCCGACTGAGGACCATGGTCTAAGATTTGGAGGTGCTGATCTTCATCCCAACCGCTTCACACTCGGCTGTGAACCGCTCCAGTGAGAGTTGGAGATCACGGCTTGATGAAGCCAACAGCACCACATCATCTGCAAAGAGCAGAGATGCAATGCTGAGGCCACCACACCGGACCCCCTCAACGCCTCGGCTGCGCCTAGAAATTCTGTCCATAAAAGTTATGAACAGAATCGGTGACAGAGGGCAACCTTGGCGGAGTCCAACCCTCACTGGAAACGAATCCGACTTACTGCCGGCAATGCGGACCAGACTCTGGCAACGGTCGTACAGGGACCGAACAGCCCGTATCAGGGGGTTCGGTACCCTGTACTCCCGAAGCACCCCCCACAGGACTCACGGTCGAACGCCTTCTACAAATCCACAAAACACATGTGGACTGGTTGAGCGAACTACCACGCACCCTCGAGGATCCTGCTGAGGGTGTAGAGCTGGTCCACTGTTCGCTAGAACACATAAGATGTAATTCATTGAAGGATGACAAACCTTTTTTGACCGATCTGTTATTGATGGACCTTTATGTAGCAGCTTCTCCTGCAGGTAGTCGTTATTCTATAAAGACAGGGCACAAATATTATGCATAAATAAAAATACAATCTACATAAATACATTCCACATTTCTAAGAAATGTGAATCTTGCCTTTGCTTTTGTGAAGAATTTGTGCTTAAGCAACTCAGCTGCAGTTGGCCTAAATAGGACAAAATAGAAATAAACAAGGAGGGGAAATTACTGTGAAAAGAATGATAAAAGCAAAAAGAAAAAGGCCACAACGAAGAGACAGTCCATGAACAGACCTTTTCTCTGGGTCCTTCTGTAAACACAAAGTGATCATCTTCCGAAATGATTTGCCATATTTCTTCACCATCTCCTTATCTGTGATGCCCGTTTCTAAACAGGGTGGGTCGTTCTGCAAAGTCAGCATCAGCACCTATACACACACATGCAACTATGAGCTTCTACATTCAACTGAGCAGACTGCCTAGGTACAAATAAACAATGAGCATCATATGGTCCACGTTACACAATGCACAAGTGTGCCATAGGGCATGAACCTTATTAGGCACTGCAGCTGGATACATGAGAGTACAGGTATACAATCCCACAAATCCATCCTGTCAAGCTTCACGCTGTTATCCTTTGAGGACAGTGACCGCAAATCTGAGCGCAGTTCCGATGTGTCATAAAGCAACAAACAATAAGAGCAAGCTCTAAACAATAAAGCCGCCTTAAAAGAAAGATTCACATGGATGTTTAAATATATGAAACCTTGTCAAAACTGAGGTTTGATCAGAATGAGATGACATTTGTTGTTTGTAGCAGGCACCATTAAGAGACTAGTGGGACCTCTGAAGTCCAATGGCCCGAGTTGTACAACTCCGCAATGAAACAACATTTTTCATTATTATGTCGCACAAAATACCACAAATACTGAATTGGTCCAAGTGTCATTATGCATGTCACATAGGACCTTGGTAGGTCATGAAATTACACTTTTCCTTTGATATTTTTGAGAACCCATCTCACGTCATTACATTATGTACTGTTCACTTCAAAAATGTGAAATTCCCTATGTTACTACACACAGAGAGAAATTATTTAATTTACAATCTCAAGGAATTAAACAAATAAATTTTTATATACAATTTGGGTGCAATTTGTCCTTCTGAAAAACATTTTTCTACGCATTTCATAAATATTCCACTTTTTGAGTTAAACTACTAAAACAAATAAACTTCTCTATGATATTCTAATTTAGTAAAATGCACCTGTATACGGGTCATCGACGGATGGATACATTTGTTTGATGACGCCCATTTTATGGTTTATTATGCGATGCGACCAAAATTAAATAATCAATTTGGGACTTATATTTTGGAATATATTTAAAGACAGGTGTTTGTATAATCCACAAGACAGTGACGAACCCATACGAGCAGCTTTCAGGATTGTACTGTCTCGCAATTATGTTTATTTAAAAAAAAAAAAAAAAAAGTTGCCCTTTTAGCAACTGGTATGTAGTGGTCATATTTGGACATCATGTAGTATGACATGAAAAAAAAACATTTTGTCCAACAAATAGATTTCATTATAATTTTACATGTGTGGTTAGCTATCCTATTTTGTTTAAATAGTTAATTGTTAGCCTCATAAATTTGATTCATCATTCAATTTGAAAATATGTGGTGCCAACAACCATTAACTGGTGTAATATTGTAGAAAGTAAAAATGATAAATGTGCTAGATTGTAATAATAAAATTGTAGATAGTAGTAAATAATACTAAAAAATAAAGATTTTATGTGTTTTTATAAGAAATTACCTGTGTTGGGTCTGGTAAAATTCTTTAAAAAAAAAAAAAAAAAAAAAAACTACCACATGTGTGGACTGACCAAAGGTATAGGTTTTTGACAAAATATGGAATTTAGCAAATTGCGATTCAGAGCTTCATCAGCCTACCAATAAATACAAACACACATACGTGTGTGAATATAAATATAGACACACATGCAATTATTAATTCAAATGGATTATGCCAGGGTTCATACATTACATGCATTTCCTTAAGTGTACAATTGTTCTATTCAATAATTTACTCGAACGACTGACTGTACAGACAGCCTGGAAGAACAGAGAGCAAGTGAGAGAATACGAGAACAACGGGGCACACTGCCACTCCATCCGATCAACCCACCTACGTGCATGGCCAACACACACTGCAGCCACACGCACCACTCTGCAGAGTGGCTAAAGTGTTCTCGCTGGGCATCTTCTATTGCCAAACTCCAAAACTTCACTATGTGTGATTTTAATCATTACAAATTGGACTTAATTCACATGGCATCCACCTATTAGCATGCTACACTGAGCGAGGGTGGTCCAATGTGCTAGAAGAAGTCACTGGTATCCCAGACACATAGTGATCGACCTTAAAGGTTTCACTGTAGT
This sequence comes from Festucalex cinctus, assembly GCF_051991245.1. Lineage (NCBI taxonomy): Eukaryota > Metazoa > Chordata > Actinopteri > Syngnathiformes > Syngnathidae > Festucalex > Festucalex cinctus. Next base: position 60,208,832 of record NC_135411.1, on the reverse strand, counting down.
CAAAATGGAAACATCAAAAACACACCAAAACAGAGTTACCTTCATTGGTGGATATTTGTGATATGGTGCGGCTCCCGTTGCTAGCTCAATGGCAGTGATCCCAAAACTCCAGATGTCAGCTTTAAAGTCGTAGCCACGGACCTGCAGGACAAAGCAGAGTAAGCAAAGAACAAGCAGACCAAAAAATATACAGTGTATTGAATAGATTGTTTTTTTTCGGATGCCATCCATGCAGCAAGAATCCCACCTGCTCCATGACCTCAGGGGCCATCCAGCAAGGTGTCCCCACAAATGTTTTCCGAACTTTGTTCCTGGTCATATCCCCTCCTGCCGCTAGAAAGGCACTCACGCCAAAATCTGAAGGACACAAGTATGCAGGATTGAAAAGGACGACAAGGGAAAAAAAAAAAACATACATATTCAGAGTTCAGATCTTGTCCAAGAAATGGCTTGATGTAACCTGTCAATTTGTTTCATTAGATCAATTACCCGGTAGTAAAACACAGTGGCAGCCCCATTAATTGTTGGAAAACATTTTTAGCCGTAATAGGCTAAAAATTAAATATTTTATTAACATTTAGTACTGTTATAATTTTACCCCTTCCACATGCTGAAATCACATATGACTGTCATGTGACACACAAAAATTTGCAAGCAAAAAGTAAAATCCTGCATGAGTGTGCATGTTGTCTTTTACTGTTCTCCCGAAATTCAAGCCAAAAACTGTGGCTCTGCCATCAATATACTGTATCTATTAAGGGTGTCACGATTTCGATTTTTTATCGAAATCGATCGAAATTACGTCACGATTTCGAGCATCGAAATAGAAGAGAGGACACACGATTCGATGCCCCCCCCCCCCCCCCCCGCGCCCGCCGCCACCGCCACCGCCACCTCCCAGGAAAGCAAATGAGACGCAGCCATTCAGCTACTAGCTAACGGCACTTGTTTGCTGACTTCTCCTGCAGTCATGATGGCAAGCGCGGACAGACACAGCAATGGTGCTTCAAGCCGCTCCCGCTTCTCTCGTCACCAGTTTGGAAACATTTTGCGTTCCCGGTGAGTTATGTCGACAACGTTCACGTTGTCGATAAAAAGACCACAGTTGCAAGATATGCTATGTGCGCGTACTGTACTCGGCCACGGTGTTACGCCCGGCTCGTCAAGGGGAAGGGAAGTAACACAATAACAGAAAATATAGAGTAGATAAACACGGGTCGACTTTAACATCTGAGTAGTTTTAATTGAAATTTCAGGCAGGGGTTTGACAAGGGAGTGAAAGTGGAAGGTGAACAAATAATAACCGCATTTGACAGAACTGACAGAACGGAGGAGAAACAACAATAACCAATAGGGGTATAATACACGGATACACAATAGCGTCGCGCTGGCACAGTCGTCCAATCGGAGTGTCGCGCTGGCACAGTCGTCCAATCGGAGTGTCGCGCTGGCACAGTCGTCCAATCGGAGTGTCGCGCTGGCACAGTCCTCCAATCAGAGTGTCGCGCTGGCGCATTCAAACTGAAGTACCATTATACGGGCACCAGCCGACACAAACACACACATACATACTAGGGGAGCGGAGCCGGCGGCGGGCCCGAGCCGCCAGCCGTAACAACGGGAAATACGACAAACATGACGGGACATTTACGCAGGCATCACAAAGATTTAGATTTATCAAATTCAACTAGAAGTGGGAAAACAACGGTCCAACCAACTATTTCATCCTCATTTACAGTGAAACTTCCACACACTTCAGCTCGCGCGAAACGCCAGATCCATAGGTCTATTTATAGCAGCAGACCTGCAGCCTTGGAAAACGCTGGATTCAAACATTTAATTAGTGTACTTGAACCACGCTACAGTATGCCCAGCAACTGTAAATGTTGGGATATAGTTTGTTCAGGCTGTATTTGTTCCATGACTTTGGATACAATATATTTTTTGTTGTTGTTGCACATTGCACATTATTTTAAGAGGAACGCACAGCACACTGTTGTAACCAAAAACAGTCAATAGATGGCAGGCACCCACTGTGACTTTTTGTTTTTGTTTTTTTATTTTTTATTTTACACTTCAGTAAGAACAAGACGGTTAACTTTATATTGTAAATAAATTCTTTGAATTTGATCATTCCTGCCTAATGTCAATTATCATATATTACATAAATTTACACAAAAATAATATGGAAATTGCATCACCTATATGTAGCCGATCTTTTGAAATAAGATTTACTGTACAATGAATAGAACCAATGATCATAGACTAGCCTTAGCCTACAGAAGCATATGCCTCTGTGTTATAAAGTGGGGGAGCGAAAAAAAAAAAAAAAAAAAAAAAAAAAATCGAAAAAAAAATCGAATCGTGACCCCAAAATCGAAATTTAAATCGAATCGTGGAGTTGGCGAATCGTGACACCCCTAGTATCTATACAATCTATACTGTATATTTTTCTGTCTTGAACTAGCGGGACTTTCCACAAAGTGCTCCAGAAAACAAACTCAATGTTGTTAAGGGGACACAGTAGGTGAGCCGCAATATAGCAGGGAAATACTGCATACAAACAACATCATAAGAAAAGGGAGAACACTGTACCAGCAATTTGAACTGAGCCATCATCCCCAAGAAGAATATTTCCAGCCTTGAGATCACTGTGAATGAGATAAGAATGAGATCAGTTTCAATTTTCGCAGATTATGACAGGCTAAACAGACGACAGAATATTCATGTGAAACAAGCCTTCTCAATTATGCATCTTCATTATATGAATGATTTATGAGCTGAGGTCAAGTTCAACCAACATTGTCACACATACTTCTGCACTGATGAGACAAACTTTTCCAGTTGGTCGTACTAGCAATGTATGCGGTCCTACCTTTTTTGGGGGCAGGTATAGCATGACCATATTTGCTTAAGTCAATTTGTCTCAATAGGCATACCATTTGTCATTTTTGGTAGTGACTCAAGATATACAGTATTTGTTAAATATTTGACTCTAACAAGACTCGGTTTGTCTGCGACGAGTAGTGGGTGATAAAACAGCTTTATTATATAATTTTAAAATATGGCATAAGCCTCATTGCAATGGGAGTGTGCAAGAGGCGATGACTGGCTAAAGTAGTGAAAAAGCTAGTGACTTTCAACCACGTTTTATTTAAACAGTGTGATTACAGAGAGAGCATTAAAACCTGCGCTCGCGCTAGTCAGTCATTTGTGAGCATATTGTTGCGTCTTGAGCCGTGATATGCAGGAAAGGCTACATGTCTGAGTGTTACACACATGCCCACTATACGGTAATAAGACCAGTATGATGTCTCACCGGTGAATTTGTCCATTTTTGTGAAGGTATTCCAGCCCCTCCAATACCTCCTTTAAGATGGTGGCAATGCAGGCCTCATCCAACACTCCAGACTTGTGCTCACCACGTGAAATGATGTGTTTGATGATGTCCAAGACTGAGCCTGAGGGAGAGGATACGGAGAGCGAGAAACCAAAAGAGAGAAATGATGGTTGTCACAAAATATGCCGACAAACGGATTTCACAGTTCACACGTTACAACAACTTAAAGTTACAATGGCTTTTATGTGACATTGTGGGTAACTGGACGATTAACCACTTCATGTAACTCCAGCCTAACAGGAGGGTGGTCATATTATGACTCTGGAGGACTGAAACATTTGAATACGTCTTTTCTAATACTACAAGGTGTTACAGTTCGGTGCCCTCAGTTGTTATATTCTGGATTAAGTGTCGGGTACTTCAGCCAAAACCAGAAAGCCTTCAGAAAAAGGCTGTCATGGAAATGAGATGCAGTATTGTTTTTGACAGTTGTAAGTGAAAAAGGACCAGAAGGCTTCTATGACCATGTGTTTGTGTAGTATATGTATTTGGCAATGGCGTTCACGTTTAGGGTTTGAGATGTGAAATGTGAAAGTGCTGAGGCATGTCTAACCAAGGCAAAGGACTAATAAATGTAAATGTTGTTTGGTGCTATTTGAGCAGACTGCTACAGTATTTCATTGTTATTATGTCATGTCATTTCGTGGTGTTAAAGACATGAATTTTTAAGTTGAGCTGCAGTTTGTTCATTACGTACCGCCGCTGAGAAGCTTCATGACCAGCCAAAGCTCATCCTTCACCACAAAGGAAGTGTAGTATGACACAATGTTGGGATGGTGGCACTGGCTCATTGCTTGGATCTCCTTCTGCAAAGTTACAAAATGACAACACTGAAACTTTATGTTGCATGATAAACCTTATACTAAATAATATGGTATGATTCTATTTATTCAATGAAATCCAAGATAGGCATTAACAAACTACTAGGTACGGTACTTGAGTAACCTCACTGATTTTACACAAACTATTTAATTACTACTTACTTTTCCTTGTTAAAAAGGTAGAACACCAGTATCTGTCATTTTTACTTGATAAATATTCAAAACACGGTTGTTATTTTCATTTTTAATGCATGAATGGCAAAGATTAATTAATATATTAAACCTGGAAGAAAAAGCTGCAGTAATTTTTTTTCTTGCCTCCACCAATCACATGAAGCATTACTCCCAGTCCCGACATCCCACCTTATGATTGGATCTATGTCAGTGCAATTACATGACAAGCAATTGGCTAGAAAATACACAAAAGCACGCAGGGCTACCCACACACAAATACGAATAGGTACATGTCCCTTTTGAGCTAGGAGGGTCAAAGTATGAAACACATTTTTCATGTGTGGAGGGCAAGAAAACCAAAAGACAATAGATGCCAGTACATTGTGTGCTATACAGTTGGGCACTACACCGTACAACGACAACAACAACAACGTGGAGTAACCAAGTTTCACAGACTTAGAAAAAAATAAAAAAATAAAAGCTTTGCCTTTTTTCTTCCAAAATTTTATATAATACTACTGACAGCCCATGCTTTGGCATTCACAGAACAGTCAGACTCGTGGAAATCAGTCGAGAAATGAGCAAGTTACTTCTTATTTTTGCTTTTCATTTACGTTTCACTGCGATTGGTTGGCAACCAGTCCAGGGTGTCCCCTGCCTACTGCCCAGAGCCAGCTGAGATAGGCGCCAGCAGCCCCCGCGACCCTTGTGAGGAATAAGCGGTCAAGAAAATGGATGGATGGATTTACGTTTCATAGCCCATAGTATGTCTTACTTGAGTACTTGTTTGAATATTTACTTTTACAAAAGTTTTTTTTTTTTAAACATAAATAACTTCACTTGCACTCCAGTACAGAATCTGAGTACTTTTCCCATCTCTGGTTAAATCTATTCAGAATTAAACAATGTGGTGTCCCCTCATGAAAGAGCCACAAAGCCAAGGCACCACTTCTGTCTAAAGCAGCATAGGGAATGCCATGTGAATCAGGTCCAACTTGTAACTATTGTAATCATTGGCAGTGGGAGTCAAATCCCACACGGCGGAGAATCATAGAGCTGTATAAGCTTAGTGGCCGCCGCCCAAAACCAAGCGTACCATAAAAAAAAAAAATAGCTTGTCACTCATTGTGGACATTTTCACTTTGTTCATTCAAGTTAATTAAAGATTAGAGAAACACTGGGCATGTGTAAATGCAATCCATATCATCTTTGCATTGGGTTATATTTATAATAAATTTTCCCAATATTATTTATTTTCTATTCTACTATGGCGGTAGGTGGTGCTTGTTCATACAGTAACAGTAGTATGCTCCTTGACTCCTTTGTGGCCTTCACAATCATTGAGGACACAATCTGTGAAGTTGCCCATCCCTGGAAAAGCAATTAATTGCTCAAGATTACAGTGTAACTGACAAATACTATCTCAATTTACTCATGTCAGCTTCCACTCTGACAGCTGAGCAAACCTATTACTGTTGAAACCTTCAAAGTCAAAAAGTTGTATCTTGTATTTTATTTGGAGTTGAGTTCTAACAAATTATATATATATATATTTTGCTTTTTGTGTTTTCTTGTGATGCCAACCACAGAACGGAAAAAAGTATTGTGATAACCACATAAATGAAAATAGCACTTTGCAAAGCATCTGGCTTTTCAATCCAAGATGGCCAATATAATTAATATAAATTAAAAAATATATAATAATTTCACGACAGGTACTCGGATGTTAATGATGCATGGAACATAAGGGCTAAATAATAGCAAGAAAACAATCTGAAGCTTGATCCGTTTTAATTAAAAAAATAAATAAATACTAGTGATAGACCGATATGGCTTTTTCAGGGCCGATGCCGATACCGATTATTAGTTGTCAAGGAGGCCGATAACCAATATTTCAAGCCGATTTTCATTTGCAGTAAAAGAGAAAATAATAGCATAAAAAAAATAAATTGCCTTTTCTTTTAATTTTAAACATATAAACAATAGACAGCTTTGTTTAATTAAAAATTCTAACAGAAATTGTAGAAATTGTAGGGAACTTCCAGGGTCATCAGCTTGTGTTAAGCTAAATTCAAAACTTAGCAAGTAAATAAATAAATAAATAAATTTCCTACTGTAAATAAAGTTTTCCATAATTTCTAAATGTGTTTTGTTTTTTTTAAGCATTTTTAGTATTTTTTCGGGGGGTTTGCAGTGACTAAATAAATAAATAAATATTTTTCTAAAGTTTCCTACTGTAAATAAAGTTTTCCAAAATTTCAACAATTTTTACATTTAATTTTTTTGTAATTATTATTATTATTATTTTTTATAAATTAAAAAGTGTTGGGACTTCCCAGTGTCAGCAGTGACAAATGTATGCAAAATTAAATGCATTTAATTTTGGGTTTTCGTCAGGGTTCAAAAGATCTTCGCAGACAGTGACAAATTGTCTGAATATGTTTGAAATGTATTTGCAACAAGTAAAAAATGTCTGTGCACATCTTGCAAATCCTGATAAAACATTTGCTGCGTTCGCAAGCATTCACTGTTAGGTGCGATTCCAGCTTTTATCGGCCTTCAGTTTCGTAAAAAGGCCGATGCCGATATTGGTCAACATGCCAAATATCGGCACCGATATCGGCCCGGCCGATAATCGGTCTATCCCTAATAAATACACTGCTTGAAAATGTGTTGCTTCATTTCAAGTATGTGTGTCTGGAGTCTTCAAGAAGAGAGCATTTTTACTTGAACTGAGTTTGATTATGCAGTGTGTATTAGTCTCTGCATGATTGTATGATCATGTGTACTGAACTTGTCAGTCACACATGAAATAATTTAACGTTGTTTATTATTACTGTTGAGCTGGATGTCATTTGGAACAGTGCATCGTGCTTGTATTTTGTCCCTGTTGCACAATTTATTCAGGATAGAAAAAGGACAGAAAAAAAATGTTGCTAATATTGTCATCCATGTTATAAGTTCAGTCTCCTTCACCAACTATAAAACTAAATGAACACTCAAATGGTGTAGCATTACAGGTTGGCTATTTTATTGTTTGGATGTGTGTTATTTTTTTTATTATTATTTTTATCTATTGCTCAAAAGGTAACTTGACTGTAATGGGACAGTGAACGGAGTGACCTCTCTGTTGTGACAAATAATTAATGTCATAAAACTGTGAAATACTGTTCAAGACATTACTAAAGTAGTTGTTCAGACAAACATTACAAATTCAAGGTTTTGAGCCTTCCCGGTGAAGTTGGACCCCAACTATTTCACACCACACTCCCACCAAACAGAATATACAGTAACAACACTGCAGATGTGAAATAACACACACTTGACTACAATTTCTTACCAGGAGCTCATCCATGCTAGTTTGACATTTTTCAAGGTTGATACGTTTAATGGCGACCTTCTCCTTTCTGGGCTTGCAGGTGGCTGCCTGGACCACTGCAGTGGCTCCACTGCCTGAAGAGAACATAAAAGACGTTTGAAGCTAATCTCTCCAAGAAAGGACATGTTTCATACAGTCACAAAGACTAATGCAAGAGCTGGATCAGAAAATGTGCCTCTCAACACGTTATATCAACCCGTTAAGATAGAAACAGTTGAGAAGGTACAACAAGGCTGCTTTGGCTAGTTTCAATTTGTGTGGTGTGTATATAGATAGCTGCATTGCATCAACCTTGGATTCGATTCAAATATGGACATGGAATTACAGCTATCTTTCAGTTTGTTGCACGGCACTTTAAACTCAACAGTATACGTTGTAGGTAAAAGTGTGGCGTCTGAGTGAGTGAGCAGTGAGTAGGCACCCACCCACTCCGCTCACATCTGACGAGACCACATACTGACGGCTATGTTAACAAGCCTTTTTAGCGTCATGGTGAATTTCTGGAAGCTGTCTTAAACAATCTTGTCAAAGTACTGCTGGTCATTTTTCAAGCCGGCTCTACGCGTTTTATAACCTTAGCGTAACGAGACAACGTGGCCTTGTGTTACACGCAACAGTATTTGGCTAGTCGCAGTTAGCATCGCGTTGATGAAACAGCGAAGACTAGCAGGCAAACATTAGCAAGCTAGGCTACTAACCGATCACTTCGTTGAGAACGTAGTCATCCTTGTCGATTGACCACGATTGCGCGGACTGGTCGTCTGCCATAGTGTCGTTGTTATGACGTTATGTAGTGCGTCCGATTGGATTCAAATACGTTAGCTGAAATGATCGCGTTGAGGCTACTCCATTTGGCACAAATGGTACCGACTGCTGCTCTTGAGCGACAAATGCGGTCGCCGCTGTCAACACAACTTTACGTGCGACTGACGCATCGAATGACGTCTGTACATATAGGAAGGAACAAACAGGCCGCCATTTTGAGCGTACAGGCGATATGCGTTCTGATGCAGTACTTCGCTTTTTCGAACCATTTGCCACAAATGTGAATGTATTCAAGGTGAACTTTTAGGGAGTCCCAACGTTTGTTAACCCTCCCTAATTTGAGATTAAGTTATATTTAACCTAATAAAGTATTTATTTTTCATTTTATCAAGATTGAGGTGAAAACTATGCGTTCAACGGATCAAACCAGGCGAATCCCACACTGCACTCAAATTGTCAAAACACTTTCACCACTAGAGGGAAGCAGTGAGCTACATACTGTAGTGTGTGGAGGCCTAGCATTCTGTGCATTTTTACTCTAGTCTAGCTGTGTTCAGCAGTGGCACGTACCTCGTGTACCATGCACTTATTAACTACCTGACTGAAGATGCTGAAACGTTGTAATAGCCTAAAAACACAGCCAGCCAGCCAGCCATTGACCATGTTTTGGAGTAGGCTATTCGAGAAAGCCTGGAGAAAATCCACACACGCACAGAAACAATATGCAAACGCCACACAAGGTCAACAGCAAGATTTGAACCACGACCTTCAGGACTGTGAGGCAGCCACATCGAAACTAAGCCAACTTACATGCATTTAATTTTAAATTAATTATCCAGTAACATTAGGGTTCTTTGTGGTTAAGGTATTTTATTTTTTATTTAATTGTTATATTGTATTATTTTATTCTGAAATTGCATTGTTCTTGTCTTGAACCATGTCTTGTACATGGAGAAATTTACAGGCAAACACAGCCTAACAATGGACAGTCTCTGGTATGTGGGGAAGCAGCAGGGCTTGTTCCTGCTTGTTGAATAGGCCTAGACACTGACAAAAAATGATGAGTTATTTTCTGTCGCTGCTTCCCCTCAGGATTTAATCTTTAATGTTCTCCTTTCTTATGAATTACATTTTCAAAGCCATTAAAACCTGCCACCAAGTTTGATGGCCACTGCCTGTGCAGCATCCCTGAACTTTGTAGATTTTGGAAATGGTCAACCGCAGCCTGGAGGCTCTCTCCTGATGGTTCATTAAAGTCCACTCATCCTGATGCTGACGATGCACTGGGAGTAAGCCTGGCCTGAAAGGGAAGTGCTGAGAGCCACAAGAGACCCGATGTGATTGCAGCACTATTTCCCTGTCAAGGCAAAGCTTCACATGAAAAAGAGAGCAAAGCCTTCATCCGAGCTAGTACATTTTCAGCAAATGTACCAGAAATTGAACTTTAACCCAGCAGGCGTGTTGACTTTTGCATGTATCGACATGTACAGTAAGGACAAAAAGTTGTGCAGAGTAAAATTTTCAAGTCTTTTTTTCCCCTATGAAGCCAACCATGAGTCAGTGAGAAAAATGTACTACTTGAGACTCATGAAACATGTTTATCAGATGGCAACTGAATTTGTGCATCAATACTAAAACTACTTGTCCTCTTCTTGTTTTTATGGCCATTGTGTTTGTCTCGTGAACATTCTTTTAAATAGGCAGTTTGCATTTGCTGTCAACAATAACATAAAAAACACTGTAGCAAATACAATAACATCATGGCTAAAAAAAAACATTTGCAATATCTTTAAAAAACATGTTTCCCATTAAAGAGTCAAAATCGACTTCAAAACAGTATTGGGCAAACAAACTTTTTTTTGTTTTGTTTGTCATCGTTTCACTGAGTTATCCACCACCTGGAAGTATCATGTTACCTACTGCCTTATACTGTTTACAAGCATTATCATTTGAGCTATATCAAGGGTGTCCAAACTAGCCTGGGGGCATTTGCGTTTTTAAGCAGTCTGCAGCTTATATTAAAATGAACAGTTGAGACAGCTTGTGTCGTTTGTCTGCAACTCTGCATTGTTAAACTGAGTGGCAAGGCAGGAGAAGAAAATTAGAAGGATTTCTTTTGTGTTATCTCTCACTTCCTTTTTTCCACCAATCACACATCATTCCGAAAGAAGTTTTTGTCCATCTCAAGGTCATCTTAGTACAGCAGCCTCTTGTTTTGGTTCTAAATGTGGAGATGTGAATTTGCTGCACCACAAACATCCTTGACTTTTTGCTTCATCAGCAAGCTGTTTTTTGAAATAGCTATGTAATGTATTTAAAAACAAGGAAACAAGGATAGCACAGCAAATTAGTGGTTAGTAGATCTGCATTACAGTTCCAAGGTGAAGATGTGAATGCGGATAGTGGACTTACTGTGTGGAGTTTGCATGTACTCACCGTACCGTGATCCAGATCCTCCCACACCCAAAACATGGAAGCCAGGCTCACTGAAGGCTCTAAATCTGTTGGTGTGAATGTCTAAAGTCCAAAATGTGAATGTGATAGCTGACCTATGACCCTAAAGAGAAACCAAGTGAACAGAAACTGATTGGATGTCATCTAAACAAATACTGTGTTTTGCATTTGCCTATATACCAGGAGTGTCCATTAAGGTCCACATAGGCCTACGGAAAAACGGAAGGATGCAAGGGTTGCTGCTTTGAAATTCTTTGGCTTCAACTTATTAAAGACATTTATATTTTCTATTTTATTTTTTGGGGGGCGGCTGCTACTTATCAGATTTTAAAAAAATGTGATGAGGCAAATAGTTGAGGTTTTTCAAGATTTTGGGCTGGCCTCAGCCACTAGGCTGGATCCACCCTTGCGATGAACAGCGACCAGATCTTCATAATCGGAACCAAGAGGAAACTGTAGTAGTAAGAGGGACATTTTTAAAACAGCTAGTTGAGAATTTTTAGTGTTCATAAATCCGACCTTGACACACATAGTGGAACAAACACTGTTTGTATCTAAACTGGAATAATTTTTATTCACCATGTTATTATTGTAATTTCATCATAAATAATTATTTGTATTTTTGCATACAGCATCTACAAAAATACTACACTATATATAACCAATTTACGCATTAGTTGTAGTGATACCTGTTTTGTTTTTTTTGGTTTTGTTTTTTGACACCTTGACTTCTCTTAAATGTCGTTTTTAGTATATGTCACGGGGTACTGAATAATTGATGGCGAGCCATTGGGCTCTTTGCACAAATCCACTACTTCCTGAACTCAGCACCACTCCTTCATTTCCTGTCTTTCATGAGTGGACAAATTGATTAATCCAGGTGTGCCTGATCTCAGTAAGTACAACGACATTGGCCAGACACACCTGGATTAATCAGTTTGCCCACTCATGAAAGACAGGAAACAAGGTGTGGTATTCAGTTCAGGAAGTAGTCGAGCTGTGCAAAGAGCCCATTGTCCCCGGGCCGTAGTTTGGACATCCATGACCCACACTAATCAAGATTTTAGAATGTTTATAATTAACGTGAAGATTCACAGCCCGAAGTATGGTGGCCAAAAATTCGTTTTCAATAAATAAATAAATAAATTCTAATCTGTATAAATATGATGGAGCTCTACATAGTCAAACTAAAGTTAGAGAAATTCACAGCTGGTGTGAAGCCTCCTTAGCTTTATTGATGAATACAAAACTGAACCAGCTGGCGTGAAGGTGCCCGACTAGCTGTGACGTCACCGAGACGACTTGCACAGCAGGTTAGACAAGCTGGTGGCCGCCCGGCTGCAAAGCAGAGAGCTGATTGTCACACACTGGAGGAGGAGGAGGTGGCTTTTGGAGCCCACCTGTGTCACTCACTGACTTTTGGGTGTGCTGTCGTCGTCCTGGAGCCAACGACCACCCCGCACACACAAGCGCCAGCACAAGTTTGTTGAACACCACACATGGACAGAAGACCCACTTGAAATTAGAATTTTAAGACCAGCGAAGAAGATGGAAACAAACGGTATCGAAACCAAATACGGTATAGTTTACATTTATTAATCTGTTTTTGGCCTTGTCTTCCGAACAGTACGTTTTCACACATGCAAATCTCGCGGCCGAATGCACCCTTCATTTTTTTCTTCTATATTTGTTTGGAAAGCCAGTTGGATTTTATTGGTCGTCCTATAAACTTGTAAAAGGCGTGTCTCCTTCACCTACTTTTGTAGTTTATCTTAGCTTAATTTACGCGCATTATGCAAGTCGTTGTTACAAAAAAAACATCTGTTGCTACAAGAGCCGTTGGGATATGTAAAAAACAACATCATGTTCCGCTTTTGACTTTAATTTTTTTTTTTAAGTCAGGCGAGGTGGCGAAACGGCACGAAGCAGGTTGTTACCACAGGGGGGAGCCGCCGGTCAAAGATCTACTACGTCTTAAAAAATAAACAAAACAAAAGTAATTTTTGGAAACATTGGCGCCATGTCCTTAAATAACCTTTGTGATTGACCCAAATGTTACTTATAAATTATTTTAAAAACTACGGTATTACAACATTTATGAGTGAAGCGATCTTGCGTTTTACTGCCGGTGGACTTTGAGTGGGGTTGGCAACTTGGCACATGCCTCTTTTGGTACTGCTTCCTGCCTACGCACGCCTTTGACACACTCAGATAGCGTCTTGAGCAGACGGGGGCAGCATGGCGTGCCTGCGTAAACAACCCATACTCAGCACATCTCAGGAGTTATTGCGCCAAGCCAAAGACCAGGAGGTGATTGAACAGAATGTGAAGCTCTTAGGTAGGGTGCACAGTGTTGACAAAAATGGCCATGGTCAACAAGGGGCTTATCACAGGAAAAGTTGGCATTATTTTTTATTTATTTTTTAGATAGTATTCTTGTGATGGTGCTAATACAGAACTGTCCAATCCGTTGAATTTCTTGTGCTCATCTATTTCTCAGGTATGGATGGAGACACTGATGTCCAGTTCCTCCTGCAGGGGGGAGATCTTCTCAAGGTCCGCTCTTCTTCCTGGAAGAAAAACCGATACTTCAAACTCCAAGAAGACTGCAAGACAATGTGGCGGGAATCCAAAAGAACCTTCAGGAGGCACCGGTCGTGTGAGTGCTGTTTACTTTGTGGAGCCCTTCAATCAGAGATGTTTAAACTGCCATTGACTGGAATTTTCCATCACGGATTGTAAAGATGATCCCAGACTTGCAATAGGTCATTTCTGTTCTAGCTGGTGATAACACTATACGGTTTGGAGGTGTGTCTTCATGGAGATATCAATTGTCGTGCGTATAATAAAGTGCACATAAAGTTTTCCCGCTTGAACTGCGTGCCAAGTGTTTGGTTTGGTTTGGTTTGGTTTGGTTTGGTTTATTTGTTCATTTTTCCTTTTGGACAGCATTGTAACAATTAAACATTTCATCATACAATTTCAACATATAAAATAACTGAAAAGAAAAAGGGCTGGCGGGGAGAAGCTAAAGCTTCTGAAATTCCGCCCCCATACTATACTAGGACACAAAAAAGTCAAGCAAACGTATTAATTGAAAGCAAGAATAATTTTAAGTTGTAAAAATTTCAGTCATTTCATCATTCCGATGGTGTTCGTTAATCCAGTTAAGTTCAGTGTCATTAGATTCAGTCCAATAAGTTGTAGATAGTTCATCTTTGCCAATAATAGATGTTAATCACATATAGTTGGTGTTCCATGCAGTTTGATTTGGGCCAGTAGCTTGTTAATCACATGTTGAATGGGTTCCATGTAGATTGATTTGGTCCAGTAGCTTTAGACAACTGAGCACAATGGCAGCCATGTGTCCGACCACTAGGGTTGTGCCAAAAAATCGATTCATAAAAGAATCGATATTCTCATTTCAATCGAATCGAATCAATATTAGTATCCAAAAATCGATTTTATTTAAATTAGAAATGAAGAAGGGGAAAATGCAGTTGTAGCCCACATACTGTTTTTGTGGAAAAAGGCACTTGTAATACAAAATTAATAAATGTTTAAAAAAAAAGACACTTTAATGTCACTATTTGTCATTTTGTCTTGCAAAGCAGACTGGAGTATATCATGACAATGTTATGCATATCTGTAAATTGAAGCAGAAATCATTTGTCCATCAAATAATTTTGAATCGAAAATCGTTTGAATCGAAAAACGATTCTGAATCGAATCGTAGACCCAAAAATCATAATCGAATTGTGAGCCAGTCAAAGATTCCCAGCCCTACCGACCACCCTTCAGTCAGATCCATCTTCATCACGATTCCGGTTCGTCGCTGTTTCACGTCGTACTTTTCTCTCCAGATCAAGCAAGTGTATAGCCATATATTCTCATTTCGATACCTGAACTTTGACATGCTTAGTTTCCTAAAATCGAGCTCATTGGAAAAAGCTTAAGCGTTTCAAATTATTTAGTATTTTCATAAATACTCTGCAAATGGCACTCAGCATAATTTTAAATGTCAATTGTTTGAGAATAATTTGAATGTTGTTAAGCAAACCCCCCGAGTGATGATTAAATAATACAAATAAAGTTGTTAAATGCACTGTTCCAAATTATTATGAACAGCAGTGTTTCAAGACATTTTATAGGTCGTAATGAATTCAAAATAATCATTTATTGAATTTGCTTTATTAGGAGGTTGTATTTACTGAAATCTAAAGCTAGTTCAATCGAAACATCCCAACAGATCAAGTTACATTGTAACATGGCTCGGTCCTTATTGACAACTGCTTTGTAGTTTTTGGATCCTCTATTGAACTTGTGAGTTTTTGTATATCTTGTTTAATTTCTTTTCAGGGTGTCAGAATAGCTTCCCTGAGGTGCTGTTTGGTTGGGAGATTTGTTGCTACTGCCTCTTACCCTTGGACCTTTTGCTCAAGGATGCTTTATAGCAGGGGTGTCAAACTCATATTAGCTCAGGGGCCGCATGGAAGAAAATATATTACCAAGTGGGCCACATCAGTAAAATAACGGTATATAACTTATATACGATTACCGTCATTTATACGCAGGACCAGCCCTAAATTACAGAACTCAAGTGTAATTATGTTGTTCGAAGAATAACACAAATGCTAATGGAACTCGGCAACACTTTCCCGGTATACGTTCCGGACGTGTTAAATCGACCTGTTTTGCATATATATTGTATGCATTCCCAGAATGCATTGCCTGGCGTATTTAATGACGTTATAAGGACATAATCCTTGTCATATCGATTTGTGTTAACAGTAATTGAATTTGTGTCGTATTTAACACATTTATGTTGGTCTATGATTTAAAATAATAATAATAACAATTAAACAAACCATAACTTTAAGTTGTGTGAAAAAAATGACATCCAGGACAATTCCCCCGTACGTTGCATTGCTCATCTGAGGACTGCTTGTGAAATTACAAATTTTATATATTTTGATTGTGGCCAGCTGATTAATTAGTCCGACATTACAATGTTATTTATTTATTTATTTATTTTTTTACTTTACAAAATCATCTCGCGGGCCGGATTAAACCCCTTTGCGGGCCTGATCCGGCCCGCGGGCCTTATGTTTGACACCCCTGCTTTATAGGTTCTCAATAGGGTTGAGATGGGGGGCCACACACGTTTATCTCCTTTTATGCCACGAGGCACGAGCAAACCCACATTATATTCAGTTTAATTGAAGGCATTTTTGGTTCAATGAGTTATTCATTTTAGATAGTGACAGTACCTAAATTGAAGTAAAACGGAACACAAATTTCTATTCTCTGTGCCAGACTTTCTAGCCGCACATCAAAATGTTGTTCTGTAAATGACAAGAAGGCTTTTTCTCCGTGCACAGTTTCCATCGACGACATCGCTGTGGTGCGCCTGGGTCGTCAGACGGAGGGTTTGAAAAAGTACACAGAGCAGCAGATTGAGAATAGCTGCTTCTCCATCATCTTCAAAGACCACCGGAAGAACTTAGACCTCATCGCCAGCTCTGACGACGAGGCCAAGCAATGGGTGGGCAGCCTTCAGAAACTGATCACCAGCAGAAACAACCTCAACCAGCAGCAAAAGACTGAACAGTATCCTTGTCACTGCAGTACAAGTTGAAATCGAAAAACACACACACGCACGAACACCCCCCCCCCACACACACACACACACACACACACGCCAAGCCAATGGTCAGTGACATAGGCAATGTAATGAGATTGTAAATATGCACAATTTCTAACCTGATTGGATGAGGTCAGACAGATGTAAGTGGGGGATTGTTGTTTTGTTCTGCAACTCCACAGTTCTGTACAGTCCGTCCCCCCGGCAACACAAATATCTACACACTCATGCGAAGTAAAATGACACCTGTAGGCGTCAAGTGAAAGTTGAACTAATCTGTACCAAACATGAGAGAGATTCTATTTAAATGTACTTGATTTATCAGTCCACGGTTACAGGACGGTCGGTGTAGGGCCGATGACTACTTTCCTTACATGAACCTTCTTCCCAGCTGGCTATTCAGCTGCCTGAGCAAAGCAGACAAGAACAAAGATAACAAGCTGAGCGTGTCAGAGGTCAAGCACTTCCTGCGTCTCATCAACATCGACGTGGATGACAGCTACGCAGACATGCTCTTCGA
Source organism: Festucalex cinctus (assembly GCF_051991245.1). Classification (NCBI taxonomy): domain Eukaryota; kingdom Metazoa; phylum Chordata; class Actinopteri; order Syngnathiformes; family Syngnathidae; genus Festucalex; species Festucalex cinctus. The sequence continues at coordinate 60,191,675 of NC_135411.1, read as the reverse complement.
GGTTGTACTTTTAAAGACTTATTCAAGTTATTCATGATCATCAGAATGTTTATGCTGCTTAGTTGTCATCGGCGATCATAAAGAAATTGTTTTATGTTGCTACTGCAAGTCATGATATTCCTCTTTTTTTTTTCTTTTTTTTTTTTTCTTTTTTTTTTTTTTTTTTGCATCCCACCAGCAGCGATAATTCCATTGATGAATTTTGTTTGTCATTTTTCATCACGATATTTTTTTTTGCAGATGAAAGTTTAACAAAAACTAAAATAGAAGCCATTCAATGAAATGATGACAATTAACTAAATTGACAATTACATCAATGACTAAAATGAGAAACAGTGATGAAAATTCACAAAATCCAATCGGAAGAAGGAATGAAACGTGGGTGGGAGAAAAGCACCACTCAAACTGTTCACTGCACTTTGTTTCTATTCATTGTGCAGCTGTAAAGTTACGGTAATCTCAGGCAATTATGCACTTCTTTATTTTTTTTAAGGTGAAAAATACGTTTTAAGATGCATATTATTGTCAGTTCAACATGTTTCATTGAAACAGACCCTTGTTAAATGTCTTGCGTGTTCAACTACGGTTACAAATAGGCGTTATTTCCTGTACAACAGTTCAAATGTATGATGAAGGAAAACCGACTAAATTGCCAATATTGTCGACTAAAATACAGATGACTAAAACTTTCATTTTACTCCGACTAACTAAAACTAAATTAAAATTACTTGTCAAACTAGACTAAGTGCAATTTCTGAAGAAATTGCGTGGGAATGCTGAAAGCTGAATGCTAAGAATTGAATGCATGTGGAATGCTTATGAAGTAAATTGAGAGTGAAATTATGACCTCCTGGTTACTGGACAATGTACTTCAACTGTGCCACCGAGCAGTATCAGACACCTGGTAATGATAAGTTATGTTATATATGGAAGTGGGCGTGGAAAGTGATACTTAGAAAAAAGTTCAACGTCTGTCCCATTGAAAATGAATGGGGAAAAGTTGATATTAAATGTTAAATTGTGCAAATACTGTAAGTAATGTGGAATCAGATGATATATATATATATACCCCAGGACGTGTGAATTTTTTTTAACCTAGTTGTAATTTGAACAGTGTAAATTGGAAGTATTATGTGGGAGTTGTTAGACGGGAAAAAAGTGTGGAGAATAAAAATCACAATAACATACGTGGGAATGCTTCAGCATTCTCACAATTAACTCTGCCCACCAGGCTGTAAAGACATTTCACAGCTCGCATGTACAGTAGTTGTAAGGTGCATGTTATATGAATCCTAATGGACTGTCTTGTTGCATGAAACAGAAATGCGACAAATCGAAGTCCGGCTACCTGTCTGGGGAGGAGATCAAAGACTTCTATGACCTGCTGACCTACCGGGAAGAAATCGACGTGATCTACAAGGCGTACGCGCGGTCCGCAGGTGTCATGAGTTCGGAAAACCTGGTGGAGTTCCTGCTGAGGGAACAGAGAGAGATGACGACACTGGCCGATGCACACAAGATTATTGACAAGTTTGAGCCGGATGAAAAAGGTGAGAAATGTCAAGTGTGTCAATCAAAAATCTTTCCAAGGTGGGTCATATTTTGGCCCATTACTGTTATTGACTGGAATTACATTGCTCTGTTTTCCCCTTCCAGCCAAGGAGAAGAAAGTGCTGACGAAAGACGGCTTCCTCATATACCTGCACCACCCTGATGCCTTGATCCTCGATCCACAGCACATGGACGTGTACCAGGACATGAGCCAGCCTCTCAACCACTATTTCATCTCCTCCTCACACAACACTTACCTCATGGAGGATCAACTTAAAGGACCCAGTAGTACTGAGGCCTATGTCAGGTGAACACTTCTGCCACACGTTTTATCTCTCTCTCAGTATGATGCAATGCAGTCGAAAGCTATACTGTAAATGTCAACAATAAGATGTATTGTTTAGATAAAACAATTATGCATACAAAAGAATCTGATTGGTCTTTCAGGGCTCTGCTGATGGGCTGTCGCTGTGTTGAGTTGGACTGCTGGGACGGATCAGACGACGAACCCGTCATCTACCATGGCTACACGCTAACCTCCAAGATCCTCTTTAAAGATGCCATTAAAGCCATCAAGGAGTATGCTTTCAAGGTGGGCTTGTAAGAAGTATCAAATCTATTCTCATGGGGCTCCAATCAATCGAGTCTCCTACTGCAGATGTCTGAATACCCCGTGATCCTCTCCCTGGAGAACCACTGCAGCTTGGAGCAGCAGGAAGTCATGGCCCGGCACATGAGCTCCATCTTGGGCAGCGCGCTGGTCACTTCTCCCCTTGGGGACGGCATGCCCGCAAACTTCCCCTCTCCTGAGGTGTGTTTCCTATCACCATTTCTTAACAATATGTTATTTGTGACCTCACTAGTCAAAACATGACATTCTGATTAATATTACACTTGTAGAATATGAGTTATGCAGAAAAATCCAGGGGGCGGCCATTTTTCCACTTGAAAATGATATCACAGTTGCTCAGGCAATGATCAATCACAGTTCACCCATTTTCTGAAGCTGAGCTGTGTGTGGTTACCTGAGACCTGAACAACTATGATGTGATTTTCATTCATCAGCTTATGACAAAATGGCCGCCCCCTGAGATGGATAAAACTGCTTGATTTTGCTGCTTAAATTCATTTTCTACTAATGCAATATTAACCGGAATACCGTATTTAAACTAGTGGGGCTGCATAGATCATATTATTGTCAAGAATTTTTTTGGGGGGTAGACTTCCACTTTCAAAATTGTGCTGCTCTTCATTGTGCTTCATTATTATTTCAAGGAGCTGAAGGGGAAGTTCCTGATCAAAGCCAAGAAGTTAAACAAACTCGAAGCCACTTTTGCGCCGGACGCGTTGGGTGCCGATGAGTCTGAAGTAACGGAAGAAGAAGAATCAAACGATGAGGATGAACCGGAGGAAGAAAATGTATGTAGAAAGAGAGAAAAACAAATGTCAACATTTGTAGGGTCTTCAGTAAACCCAACTTATTTTTAATTTGAATGAACCAGAAAAAAAAGAAACTGAAGCTAGCGAAAGAACTATCCGACATGGTGATCTACTGCAAGAGCGTCCACTTCAACGGCTTTGAGGATGCTAGGAAAAACCTGAGCTTTTACGAGATGTCGTCCTTTAAAGAAAAAAAGGCCGTTGCGCTTGCAGAAGAGGCGGGTGAGCACGTCTTTATCGTGCGGCCACAACATCAAACAAGATCATGCTTAATCAAATTGATGGACTGTCATTGTTTGTTCCCTTCAGCAAATGCTTACGTCAACCATAATGTGGACAAGCTGAGCCGCACCTATCCAGCTGGCTCCAGGACCGACTCCTCCAACTACAACCCGGTGCCTCTGTGGAATGCTGGCTGCCAAATTGGTACATGATATGGAGAGCGCATAAAAGGAATTGCATGAATCGTTTTCGGCTCTGTTTGAAAATGCGCCGTCTCGTTATGTTTCCCAGTGGCCCTAAACTTTCAGACGACCTGCGAAGAAATGGATTTAAACCAAGGCAAATTCCATGTGAATGGGAAGAGCGGCTACATCCTGAAGCCGGCCTACATGAGGAACAGAGTCACCGAGTTTGACCCGATCACTCTCACCCGAGGAGAGTGGCTGAAGCACAAGATGCTTCACGTCATGGTGTGTGCTTTTAAGGCTTTCAAGTCACGACAACTACCACCTTCACTCATTCAGTGCCATTGACGGGTATACATGTCAAAAATCCATTTTAACTGTGCTGGCAGTGAATGAGTAAAAAAAAAAAAAAAGATGCATGATCTGTTGTGAAATGTCATCTCATCACCAGGTTATATCAGCTCAGCAGCTGCCTAAAGTCAACAAGAAGAAATCGTCCATTGTTGACCCGCTGGTTAAGGTGGAGGTTTATGGCGTGTCGGCTGACGTGGCTGTGAAAGAGACGTGCGCTGTTGACAACAATGGTAATGCACGTTAGGCAGGACTCTCAATAGAGCTTGTTTTATATTCTAGCCATCTGCCTAAATTAATTTCTGTTTATATTAGCAGACAAAGTTTTCTTCTATTCTATAATCTATTTACATAGTCGCACTTTAACAGGTTTTGCTTCAGCAATGCACTTATTGTTATATATTAGGTTTGGATTTGGGACTGCTTCTATGATCGACTGGATTAACCTGTGTTGCAGTCACATTTATTCTCTGGAATTTTGTCTAGTTTGTGGAGGATGTGGGTGACATTCTGTGTTTTGCTGATTTCATATTTCGTAACTGTCAGAAATCAGGGTTGATCAGGTGACTATCAGCCGATCAGTATTGGTAGAAAAAGATTACATTTATTTTCACCCATTTATTTCACCCGAATTTTTTCCCAGACACATAAAAATTAAAATCAGGTGTCAGTGATAGCCCTGTAAATAATCAATAATAAAAATGAAAAAATATATATGGACACATAGGTGAAAATGTATGATGGGACGAGTTGAGAAAGCCATCTTCTCAAGATGTAAGCAGGAAGTAAACAGCTCTGGTCACGTGATAATTTATCCCAAATGTATGCAAATGCATATATTTCATCCAAGAAATGTATTGTGACAATATATACTGAAAATATTTTTGAAAGACTACCCAGTAACATTTTTAGAGCCCTGTAAATTAAATTATTCTCGTCCATCACACTTTTGACCAGCGGGTTGAAGTGGGATAAAAGGTGACAAAACTCTTGAAATGTAATGAGCACACAGGGCATACCATCCATACTCTTGGATTGTCTTTTGTTATTGTTGCAGGTTTCAACCCACAATGGAATGAAAACTTGGTGTTTGACGTGTACGTACCAGAGCTCACCTTGGTGCGTTTCCTCATCGAGGACCACGATTCCACGTCTGGCAACGAGTTTATAGCACAGTACACACTTCCACTCAACAGTTTAAAGATGGGTGAGTTCACCGCCCCCACCCCTGAAAGTCATTAAATGGCTGCCTTTCATTCAAAATGACCCATCTGAGCTACTTGTATGGTCAGTCCTAACAGCGTCAATCATTTTGTGTTCACACACAGGATACAGACACGTGCCTCTGCTCGATAAAACTGGTCACATTGTCCATGCAGCTGCACTTTTTGTTCACATCATGGTCGTCGATGCTGAATAAGGCTCTGCTGTCGGGCATGTTCATGGATGGATCTCCATTACATAGCCATTTTATTCAACTTTTTAAAATAGTTTTTAAAGTGCAGATTTCATTGTAGATCAATTTATTGGGTGATATTATTCCAGTTGATTGAGCGGATTAATGCCATTTTATTTTTTTTATTTTTATTTTTATTTATTTTTAATTAAATAGCAAAGAATCTATACTGCAAGTTAGACATACAAAACCTTTTTAGGAGCTGTGAACCTTCATGGTAAAAACTTTTCAGGGATTTGTTTTGCTCAGATAGTCCTACACTAGGTTCACAAGACAGAAGAAACTCTGTCCTGAGTACATCGTCATGTATGATTCATTTTTCTTGGATCATGACTTTTTTTTTTTTTTTTTTTTTTAATAAGAACAACTTTTAAACATGAATACCTGTCTACTGAAGTATTTATTTTATTTCACTTTATTGGAAGTCCAATGTAACATTCACATCAAAGGGCAGCTTAGTTGTCACATTAACATGTTTAGTGGAAGCAACAGGTGGCGGTGAAATGTCACTTGACTAAAACTTATTTCAATAGAAATAATGTCTGAGTGCTGGTGACGCGCTCAAAAGAAATACTGTGCAATTGAATTGTTGGAATGACCGTAAGACTTCAATGGTTTTGAATTGTTCAAGGAATGTGGAAGGAGGAGGCAATCTCTGTTCAGGAGGTGTATTGAGAGGGAACATGGAGAATATATACGTAGTTCCCAAATTGTCCTGAGTGGTCTGAACAATTTGAAGTTGTGAAATATGTTAGGATGATTCAAATTTTGAAGAGGTTTCAGTTGGCTTCTTTAATGCAAAGTGTGGAATTGGAGAAAAGATAGGAATGGCATGAAAAAAATGGAAAAGAATTTCCAACCTTACCACCTGATCAAAGTGGGCATGCTGCCCCCAAGTGGCCAACAAATCTGTTTTCAAGTTCAGTGATATGAACTTAAGTCATTTTTTTCATCAGCCATTATTTAACTTAACAAAATCCAAATTCCATTGACAATTTTGAGATGACGTCACAAGTCAAAATGGAAGTCTATTCGGTAAAAGAACTCTCCGCTCCTTAAAAGGCATTGGACTTCTATAGTAATTTGATTTGTGAGGATTATTTTGATTTTAAAATGGGATGAGATGTCTACTTTAACAATGTGTGATTGCGATCACCACAGGCAAAAGCAATAGTTACGTTCCGTAGTTTTTACCATACACTGAAAGCATTTGTATCGCCCTGAATTGGGGAAGTACAGTATCAGAAATGTCATCTATAGACCCTTCCAGTGTAACGTCACGTTAGTGCGCCCCTAGCAGTTGTGGTCAGCGCGTCAATGCAAGTGAATTAGAAAACAATCAGTGTGAGCTAGAAAATAGGTCAAACAGTTGATACATCAGCGACCAATGCTATGGTGAACTTGTGCGCGGCCAACGGATGCTCTAATCGCTCAAACAGAGATGAGATCATTCTTTCGGAAACACGACAGCGATTCTAAACCAGACGGAAGACAGTGAGGAGTAAAAGACTAGCACGATGGCTACCGAGAAACTACGACACAACTTTTTTTTTTTTTTTGGCTAGCTGCTTCAAACGACTGGTTTCAATGATTCGCAGTAATGCAGCGACCTACTCGGGACGTTTTTTGCGACATTTGACATATTTCCCACCAGCTCTCTACATTCATTTGTTATGGGATGTTTGCCTCCTGGGAGGCGCCCCAGACGTACAGCAAGACGAGTTTATCCGGACACAAACGATTTCATGAATAACGTTTTACACCAGTGGCCGTGTCAACCAAAAAATCATTTGAACATACATTTTCTGCTACGAGACAAACATTGTCGTGTTGAACGCAGCCGACATGCTTCACCCAGGCATACACAAAATAGTTCTAAGATTCCAGGCTTTGATGGCGTCAAAGTCCACAACGCTGAAATTAGCCCCACGGTCGCGCTCCCGTCAAATCATCTTTTCATACCACATTAAAAGCCCGCAATTGCGCCATCTCGTGTGTAGATGGCACTATTTCGCCTTGTAAATAACAGTGTTTGCCATTGCAGAGGCACCGCTCATTTTGGGTGAGCCTTGTTGACTTTGAAGGACTGCCGTTTCCACAAAACCGAAACGGCGTTAACTTTCTCACCTGTTACGCACTCTACACATCGACAACTATCAAATAAGACCTATTTTGAAAAGTCCGATTGGCAAAAATTTGAATAAATTAAGTTTAAAGTTGCCAACATGGGCGTTTTGACTGCAGAGGCTAATGGATGAAATTGGTGATTTTTGTGGCCTGTCACTGCCACAAAAACAAAAATGGCGTTGACTTTCTCACCTGTTTCACACTCTACACATCGCCAGCTATCAAATAAGACCTATTTTGGAAAATCCAATTGGCAAAAATTTGAATAAATTATGTTTAAAGTTGAGCACCCCCCGCGACCCTTGTGAGGAATAAGCGGTCAAGAAAATGGATAATGGATGGATGGATGTTTAAAGTTGCCAACATGGGTGTTTTGACTGCAGAGGCTAATGGATGAAATTGGTGATTTTGGTGGCCTGTCAATGCCACAAAAACAAAATGGCGTTGACTTTCTCACCTGTTATGCACTCTACACATCGACAACTATCAAATAAGACTTATTTTGAAAAATCCGATTGGCAAAAATTGGAATAAATTACGTTTAAAGTAGTGTTGTTCCGATACCGTTTTTTGGCCCCCGATACCGATACCCAGCTTTGCAGTATCGGCTGATACCGATACTTAAGGTTTTTTTCCCTCAACATGAAAAAGCTGTCCTGCCATTAGTTCAGAGCATTCAAGGGCCAATAGGATATCTTAGATCGGCATGCAGTGAACATGTCACATACCAGTGAATGTCGTGCACGAGCAAGACACAAGATGCTGCATCCAAAATCCTATATTAGCGTTGGAATTAATGGTATCGGCATGTTACTTGTGAGTAGTCACCGATACCACTGTTTTACAGTATCGGCACGTCTGCCGATACTAGTATCGGTATCGGAAGAACACTAGTTTAAAGTTGGCAACATGGGCGTTTTGACTGCCGAGGCTAATGGATGAAATTGGTGATTTTGGTGGACTGTCACTGCCACAAAAAAAAAAATGGCGTTGACTTTCTCACCTGTTTCACACTCTACACATCGCCAGCTATCAAATAAGACCTATTTTGAAAAATCCGATTGGCAAAAATTGGAATAAAATGGGTTTAACCCTAACACGAGCCTTCGAAAATGTCTGCCGGCAATGCATTGTGGGATATGTAGAAAAGGGCAAACCCCTCTATACCTTTTATATGTACGCAGAATTCTTGGTGGAATTGCAGCACGAGATGAAATTGCAATACTTACCTTGTATGGTATCAAGCATAATTGATACACTATAATATTGGAAGAAATCCAACTAAGCTGCATCACATCAAGGTACATGAGAAAAAAAGCAAATTTTATAGAAATTAGTCTTGCACAAACGTGTTTATTTTTTTGTTTACAGCTGTGTTTAATGACATTTTTAGCACCAGGAAAGAAAATTCTTTTCACTCTATGTGTAATGGCTAGAACTCGTGTTTTCATGGGTCCGTAAGCTATGCAGTGGTGTATATCTAACATTTAAAATGTCAAAATGGACGTTGGACAGCAGTGTTGGTAATACAGTAGCCTCTCCAGAGATAGCTACATAAGTTAAATCAATATTTTTTGTCTCACACCATATTACTTTAGATGTTCTTCCCCCCAGATAATGCCCTTCTGTAATGAGGTCATATTACAACTCACAGAAATTACAGTAATTTCTTGCATCTCCTCCTAATAATGCTCAACATTCACACATGAGAAACTTGTTTGAATGAAGCATTTTTTTTTTATTATGGAAAGACAAAAAAAAAAAAAAAAGGATGCTGAGGGTGACAGTACACACACGTATACCCAATAAGAACTTAAGTGTTTAAACATAGTGAGAAAAATGTGAAATTTGACCACCCCTCTACACCAGCCAAAGAACAAAAGCACAGTGAACTCAGTGTTTCAGAACTCTGAACTCATAAACCAAATGATGACTTTTAAGTGAGGTGATGTCCAAAAGAAAACCCATCAGCACATGCACACGCGCGCGTTCCCTGAATAGGAAAGAAAAGACCTGACAGTGTCTCCACCACAGGCAAGTAGGATCAAAAAAGGCTGAGGCAGCGGTGGGGATGCTGGAGGGGATCATGAATACGATGCAACTTTTTCAACCAAATACTGACAAAAGGTAGAAAAATATCACAATGATACAAACATTTTTCAGAGCAAGTAAATCATCTGCAGGTTGAGAAGAGTCTTATAAAAAGGACTGAAACCACCATAAACAAAACACTCCCATCACAAACGAGAACATGTCTGGAGGATCAGCTGGCTTTGACCTTGAAAACAAATGTGGACGTTTTGATGTTATGATTTAAACGAACAATACAGTAGAGGTAAATGTCATTACTTGTGTGGGTTATATAAAAGATGGCACCGTGTTTCAGATGATTGGTACACCTGATGTACAACAGACATAAATTGGGTGTCAAACTCATTTTTGTTGCGGGTCAAATTGTAGTTTCCAGCAGAAGGCCATATTACAATACAAACACAAATCGATGAATCACTAGTTTTGCAATCAGAGGCCTGTTAACTGTTCAAATGTTACATTTATTTTAAAAGGGGGATTGGTATATAAAAATGCTTGCAATATCTGGTGAAGACAATTTACAAATTTGACATTTTAGCAAGAAACGTGAAGTCGATGCACATAATCTGTTTTTGTGGGCAACATGAAATGTGGCAGACCAGATCTAGCCTTGAGTTTGACACGTCATTATTTTTTTTAAATGAATATACTGATTCTTAACACCTTTTGGCTACTGTTGCCGCCACAATGTAATTTCTGTAATATTTTGGAAACTTAAAAGAAAAAAAAAATCTTTTAATTTAAATATGGTCTGACCACATAGTTAACGGAAACGTCGTCCACGAAAACTGAAGAGCACTGTGAGGATTGCATGGGCCAGCCCAACCAAACTTGTACTGCGTGCTAAGTGCTCCGCATTAGGATCGCAACTTACACCCCTCCCCAAATAAAACGCTTATTGCCATGATAGCAAATGTTACGGCATTGTGTGCGTGGCTCCTCTCAAAACAGGCACTGAGGTGAAGAGCAGTTCAAAAGAGTCTCTGAAGGTAAACGCCACACGCATGGACAAACACGCACGACTAATGACGCGCCTCACCAACTTGACCAGGAAGAAAAAGGGTCATGTGATCAGTCCTGACTGAGAAACGCTGACCTCGTGTGGTGTGAGGGACCCAAGCATGGCACTTGACCCAATTGTACAATTCCGGAGGGGGAAAACAAAACAAAAATAACATCGCAGTGTGACGTGGCTTGACATGACAAAACAATAACAAACAGCAGAATATTAAAAGCATAAGAATTTGCAATACTATCAGATGAACACCTGCTTAACACAAGCGCATTAAAAGTAGTTTATAGTTTGGCAACTAATAAAAAGGGAGAAACCAAAATAAATGGCACATCTGAGTTTCAAGATAAAAACCACAAAACAAAACAAAACAAAACAAAACAAAACAGAATAACTTGCAGCTGGGATCGTCAGGCTTACAGTTACAAATCAACTCGCTACATATAAAACAATAACAGCAAGAAAGACACAAAAGTCACGTTTACATGATGGCACAGGCATTCAGAAAGAAAACAAACACAGAGACATTTAATGATTCAAAAAAAAAAACGGAGGAAAAATGTGATATAAGGATACTTGTGTGTCCACTCGAAAGCATATTATGTGTGAAAACAGTGGAGCACTCGGGGAATATGCCATGTAGAAAATATTGTAGTTTGCGTAGAAACAACACTCACACACAAGGCACTTCATTCAATAAGAAAAAAGTCACAGTCCTTTCCGCGACCACAGACTGCCTGCATAGGGACAACACAAGCACAAAATCCTTTCCCACCTTTGTGCAGTTCCACATTAGAAGTTTCAGACAAAATGACGATTTTTTTATTTTTTTTGGTTTGAAGCACTTAACCAAATATTAAAACTTGGTTGGTTTGAAAATAAAAACCAGAGTTCGTTCCTCTTGGTGTCAACTTGAAATCATCTCATGATGTACTTGTGTTGTTTGTGTTAAAACCAGTGCTCCTTATGTAATTAAGTGTATTTCTTATCACCTGGGACAGCACGACGAATGCCGCCAGTCTCCAGGGCACGAGAGCGGGTGGGTGCACCCGCGGCACATCAGCCGTGAGACGTGTTGAAGAGCGAAAGTTTCACAGGCGGAAAGAGGAGGAAGATGGAGAGCGAAGACGTGCCGGGCCGGGTCCTGCTACCTGCCCCTCAGATTCTGGAGGACCCCGTAAACCTCCTCTTCTTTGCTGAGTCCCTCAAAGAACGGCAGCAGGTCCAGCAGCTCCGTGTCATTCATGTCATCAAACCAGGACTGGACCGGGACCTGGGGTGACAATTACAAAGGTGGTTCCCTCGTTTTTTTGTTTGTTTTTGTTTTCCCACAAAACCTCCAACATCCAATAAGCACAAGCTTTTCACTTAATAACAGAATGATTGTAATTTATAGTACAGTAGTGTAGAAATGGGTTTCATCATACGAAGAGGTGTTTACCATATTTTGGTTACATCGTCACTCCCAGAGGGAGACTTTTTTTTTTTTTTAACAATATAAAACACTGCAGTTCTATACCAGTGCTGTCTTCAACTGCATTAATAAAAAAAAAAAAAAAAATATTATACAATGATAATTCATAATTAACACAGAGGCCATTTCACCACCTTAGCAGCTCACCTGCTTTCTGAAGCTGAGCAGTGATTGGCTGTTACCACCTGAGCTCATTTTCAGTTTACAGCAAGTGGCAAAATGGCTGCCCCCAGAAATAGATAAATGCTGGATTTTGCTGCTCTACTCATATTGCACAAACACAATATTAATCAGAATGCCGCTGTTAGACTAGTGGAGCTGTATAGAACATATTGTATCGAACATTTTTGGGTTGACTTTCCCTTAAAAAAAAAATCAACATGCGTTTTGCAAGAAAAATGTTGGGAAATTGGGAAATTTTTATTTATTTATTTTATTAGAAAAAAAACGTAACTTAAAAAAAATGCAAATCAGCAGGTGCCGAGGTGCAAGTATGCAGGCGCTCACTTTACTGCAGGGGTGGAGAGATCTGATCCTCGAGGGTCGCAGTCCTGCAGGTTTTGGATATTTCCCTTCTTCAACACAGCAGATTCATGATCAGCTCATCGGCAAGCTTTGCAGAAGCCTGATAACAAGCCTGATAATTGGAATCAGCTGCACTTTGAGTAGGGAAATCGATAAAACCTGCAGGACTCCGGCCCTCGAGGACTGCAGTTTGCCACCCCTGCTCTGCTGCAAACTAATATCAGCTTCAATTATCGGTTATTGGCCTCCTTGACTACTAATAATGGACACTGTATCGGTGCTGGAGAAAACTTATTGGTAATCATTCTCATAATGTTTTGATGAGGGATGGGTGAGTACCGACACTTGGCCTTATTTCAAGGCAACAGTACTCACAACAGGGGCTGATTTTGTCCATTTTATGATCAGGAACTAGAAATGAGAAGAATAGATAATTCTTTTTACAAATTGTATGTATCATAAGTACGGTATCGGTGACTACTCAAGACTTGAGTACTCTTCCTGGTATGGGTGTGGAAAAAAAAGTGGTATCAAAAATCCCTATCTCCATATTGCCTTGGTTGCTTCAAAACAAATTACTCAATCATCTGGATTCTAGAATGAAATCTTCAGTGTTGACACTTAATTGTCAATCATTTTGATTCCGTTATAACAAACCAACAGTGTGATGTAAATGCGTGACCAGTCCTTCACCAAACAATGAGACTAATAGCAGACAAATTTTTGATACATTGTTAGTCACGTGTGCTCCACTTGGAGACATCGTCAACTGTATCTTCCACGGTAACCCAGAATGAACACCTGGCACAATCTAAAAATAGTTTGTCATCTCAACAAAATAAAAATAAATAAATAAATAAATAAAAAAAATAAAAAAATAAAAAAAGTGTGATAAAAAAAAAAATGCTTTGGTCTAGACCAGAGCACCAAATTACAAGCGTGAACACGTTCAAAGAGGTTCCAAACCTTCAAGTGGTATAACTGTGTTGTTTTTATCATGACTTGGCCTCTACTATGGCCACCAATCTTTTTTTTCTTTTATTTTTATCTTCTTCTTTCAGCACACGCAACTGTTTGACTGGTCTCGGCTCTAAAAGCAGATTGTTACAGCTGGTTGACGGATTTTCTTTTTTTTTTTTTTTTTTTTTTTAGTTTGACATGGTTACAACCACAAATTACTGTTTGCAGATATATTTTTAACTACATTTTTCAGCTCGAACCATGAAGTCATAGTGAAAGGGGGTGGGAGAAAAAAAAAGCACAAATGACATACTATTGAAAATAATGAATCGTGGATTAGGTGCCATCCAGTAAAGCAACTCACCGCATTTTCCGGGTGAAAAATGTACGAGGCGGGCGAGTTGTCAACGATGATGACGTTGCTGAGCTCTCGTCCGAGCTGGCTGAGGTCCTTAACGTAGTTGCCTCTGTGGAACACGCAGGACTCTCTGAAGAGTCGCGCTCTGAACACGCCCCACTGGTCCAGCAGGTCTGCCACGGGGTCTGCGTACTATGCAAGTCACATCCAAACAAACATGCTGTTAGTATGCTGGGAAGATAAATATTAACCATGTCCTCAAGTCAGCCAGATTTTATAAAATTGTGTCACAAGCCAATACGCCTGAAACACTACACACACAATAGCTAGAGGATACAAAGTACACTGTCTATGTCAGGGGTCTGCAACCTGCAGCTCTTTTTTTTCTAAACATTTTTTCTTAAGATACAATATTCTATAAATGAATTCATTATTTAGATTTAAAAAAAAAAAAAACAATAATTAAATACTTAAAAAATGTCAGAGTCCAAATTTGTTAAGAGAGACGAAAGGTAGATGAAAAGGTTTAAAAAATTAACACAGTCTAAAAAGTGATCATAAAATGTCCAAAAGGAAGAGGAAAAGCAGAAAATTACCATAAAATGTCTTCGGAATTGCTAAAAATGGCAGAGAATTTAAGAAAAAGGCAGAAAAAAAAAACCTTACAAAAGTAGCTATAAAATGTTCAAAAACAAAAGAATACAAACAATCACCATAAAATCTTTTTGGAATTGGCAAAAAAAAAAAAAAAAAAAAAGTGAGAAAATTATTTTAAAAAAAAAGAAAAGACAGGGAAAAAAAACATACAAAAAGTAACTATAAAGTGTCCAAAAACAAAAGAAGAAATCCCCAAAATTACCATCAAATGTTCACAAAATTCCCCAAAATGTCAGAAAAACGATTTTAAAAAAATGGCAGGAAAGAAAATGCTCAAAAAGTAACCATAAAATGACCTAAAACAAAAGAAGAAATCGCAAAAATGACTGTAAGCGTCTGAGTATCTTGAAAAGCGTTATACAAAATACATATATTATTATTTATTATTTAAAATGTCCACAACATTGCCAAAAATGTCAGAAAATAGCCATAAAATGTCCAAAGAAGTAGAGAGGCAGAAAATTAGCGTAATATGGCCATAAAATTGCCTTAAATGTCAGAAATTTGACAGAAAGGCAGAAAAATAAAAAGTATGAATAAAAATAGACTACCTGTATTATTGGATGCTACATATTTTTGTGTTATGGTGCAGTTCGAATTAGCTCTTGGGTCTTCAGTACATTAGACCAATACTAACACACTCCTTCCTTCATCAAAATCTTCAAATATTTTGTCGCTCCAGACATATTTTTGTACGACTTATTTTTGCCTAAAATGGCTCTGTTTCTAGGAAAGGTTGTTGACCCCTGGTCTATGTCAGGAGAGGGTTTTGCAATATTCTGGAACACTTCTAGAGTTTCACATTTGTTTTTCTCCCACTTACCCACTTCTAACTGTCAAGAGACATAAAAGCAGAAGAAGTGCGAAAGGTTGAGAGGGCAAAAGAAAATGACCATGACTGACTTGTAAGTAAAAGCCGAGTGGCAGTCGTCTCTCGCTCGGTCAAAACACACCTTTGCAAGACTGGCGGTGAAGAGCACACATTCAAACAACTCGCCCATCTTTTGAAGGAACTCGTCCACGTGCGGTCGTTTGAGCACATACACCTGCATGAAGGCCAAGCGTTAGCATCACATAAGAAGAAGGTCGCCACAAAAACTTGCGTGCTTTTCAAACGGAACTGTCACTCACAGTTGCGACATCATCCGCTCCATTTTGAAGTCGAGGCTGTCACCTAGAGCAAGTAATCATGAATAGGCCAACCAGGATAAACACAGCCTATCCTGGATTACTTGAATTAGATAACAACCATTTCTTGTTTGTGGCTCGCCACGTGGGGGCGCGCGCGTGAGGAGCTCAAACCCAAATCAAGGCATGTATATCACTGTGGGTGTATTACCTGATGAACTGTGCCGTCGATCTCTACTGGAACAATGAAATCTGCATTGCTGATTGGCTGTGAGCAGAATAAAACAGCAGCACATGAGTCCCTATTTCAAAAAGTAATCAAATGTACCATTGGTGACCAGCAGAGGTCCTACAAAGAGGGAACTCAGTCCTGTAATATTTCCTTTGTTGTAATAAAAACACATACCGTACTGCTTCTCTCGAGGCCAGGGGTGTCAAACTCATATTAACACAGGGGCCGCATGGAGGAAACTATATAACCCAGTGGGCCGGATCGCTAAATTAATGGTATAAAACTTAAAAGCAATTGTCGTCAAATTATAGCTTAACTTTAATAAAAAAATAACATGAACACAAATGGAATGCGGCAACACTTTGCCTGTATGTGTTCTGAACGTGTTGAATCTACCTGTTTTGCATATATATTGTTCCCAGAATGCATTGTGTGGCGCAGTTAACTCATTCATTCGCCGCCATTTTCACTGAAGCAACCCCCTTCACTCCCAGCTGTTTTACTGGATTTTGACTGATTTTTGCAAGACCCACAAAATATTGTCTTCTATTGTTATAAAAACATGGAACATACCAAAAGAAAGATTAGTCTATTCTTTCATCAGGATAAAAAAGTATATTTCTATCTGTTTCCGTTTTGCAGCAAATAGCATTAGAATATAGCTAAGTTTCATCATGATTTACAAATCTGTTTAAAAGTGTGGGGGTTTACAGCTTGTTGCAACATGGCCCTGGTTGATCTCTCTGCTGCCCCCTGCTGGCCGTTTTTGTAATAACTACCATTGCTTCAACAGTTCTCTTCAGTTCAGAGGCTGCATCAAAGCCTTCTGTCTGCTCTATTATAAAAAATGTATAAATATGTCTTTGGGACACTGTTAATATTTAAAATAGAATGTATTTATACGTTTTTGGGAGCAAATGAGTTAATGACGTTATAAGGATGTTAATCATTGTCATATCTATTTGTATTACCAGTAATTGAATTTGTGTCGTATTTAACACCTTTATGTCGGTCTATGACTAAAAAAAATAAAATAGAAATACTACTACTAATAATAATAATAATAATAAAAATGAAACAAACCTTAACTTTAATTTCTGTGTAAAATAATGACATCCAAGACGATTCCCCGTACAAGTTGCTTTGCTCATTTGAGGAGTGCATGTGAAATTACAAATGTATATGTTTTGACTGTGGCCGGCTGATTAATTGGTCCGACATTACAATTTTTTTTACTTTACCAAATCATCTCGCATTAAACCCCTTTGCGGGCCTGATCCGGCCCGCGAGCCGTATGTTTGACACCACTGCTCTAGGCTTTGTTTAGACAGTGAGTAAAAGAGTTAACAATTTTGTGGGGTTTTAGCTTTAAGTAAAAGAATGAGGATCTCGACAAGTAAAATGAACAAAATAAATAAACCTCTTTTTCCGGACACGTTACATACAAATAAATTCCTCTCTGACAAAGTCGAGCAAAACAATCTTCGTCTAAGTAAAAATCTGATGTGCTCTAATTGTGGTTTGTGCGTCTGTTCACAATGTTGCGTCTGTTCGGTGTTACCTTAAATGAGCTGTGGACAAGCGTTTCGTCCAAGTCGATCACAACACACTTTTTACCGTAGTCCGATATTTTCATCTCAGGTAGGAGGTATTTGGCTGGCGGCTGCGTGCAAGACAAGACAGACAGCATCACATTTACTAACAGAAAGCGGACGATATTTGAGTGACCCAGAGAGAGACAAGCAGATGCAAAACATGCACAAGAAATATCATTTGCATCAATTATTTAATGTGCGCCCATGAGCAGAAAAGACACTAGCATTAACATGTCTGAAATTGGTCTGTCATGCTGGAAGTATGTACAGGATATAACTTGTTTGTTTGTTTTTGTTTTTTAAAGACAATTAGTTTGAGGATGTAGGTCTATGTTTCGATCAAATGTGATTTAATGCATCCTTCCAAACATGATCACAGAAACGGGCCATGCAGATGTTTGCTGATGCCGAGGAGAGTTTTTTTTTTTTTTTTTTTAATTAACAGTGATACTCCTGTTTACTTTCAAATAGCTGCTTGTGCTGCTTATCCGATACTGATGAGAGCAGCATCACATCTAAATAGCAAAACTTGATGGATCTTAGCAGGCAAACCGCAATAATAAAGCATAAATGGACTCCATTAAACACCTGTATAGAGTTTTGCCTTTTCAAAAGTTCAAAAGTGCAGACCAAGTAACCAAGGCCCCATTTACGGTAGGGGTGTGAATTGCCTAGTATCTGACGATTCGATCCGTATCACGATTCATAGGTCACGATTCGATTTTGTTCCGATTAATCCCGATATGAATTTACAAGTGGATTGTTGCGATTTTTTTTAAACTCAGATTTAGAAAATATCATTCAGTAAACTTATACATGTACACTCTAAGATTTAGATGAAAATTTATTATTTATTGATCTGAAACTTCAGTGTTGTAACTGTGAGCCATTATATTTAACAAACAGGTTGTAACATTTTTCATGTTTGAACAGCGTTGAAGTAAAATATTAAGGCTTAATGTTCCATTAATATAACATTCTTCCATGCTTAAGGTGTGAAAGTTAGACGTTTTGTTGAATATTTTTTCATCAAAGATAGATGTTAAAAAAATCGATTCGGCTGCCTATTGAATCGATTCGAGAATTGCGTGCTGTAGTATCACAATATATTGCCGAATCGATTTTTTTTTTTAACACCCCTAATTTACGGTAAACTCACAGGTGACTGCTGTGGACGACCAAAATGCCAAAAATAAACAAACAAACAAACAAAAAGCATAAATATGAAAATAAAAACTGATATAAAAAATCATTAGAAATTAAATGCAAAAAAATATATACATGAAAATAGAAACAACAAAAAATATATGCATAAACAAATAAATAGAAAAATAAAAATGAGATTCAAAAAATAAAAATAAATATAAAAAAGAAATGTTTAAATAAATACAAAATCAATATATAAATAGTAATACAATTAAATATCAAACCAATATAATAAAATAAAAACACTTCTCTCATTTCATTCTGCAGACGCTGTCAGCATGAAATGCATCATGAAATAATATTCAAATGAGGGGGTGGTCCTAAGTGTGTCTTGGCTTGAACTATTTACCAAAAGTGATCTGGTTGTCACGTGACTTTCTCTGAACACGCCCCACGGCGGCAGGAAATTACTGGCGCAACGTTAATCGGCTCCAATGGCATGGCGTTCGAAAACTAGCGTTTATCTGTCAACTTTCCACCCAAGAGAATTGACAGTCACTTTGATGAAAAAGGATGATATACATACGCGAGGTTGACATGTTGGATTGCCGATGAAGTGTCAGGAAGGGTTTTTTAACCAACTTGGCTACTAATATGGAATTACCCCCGCTATTGCCGGTGAGTGCTTTTAAATCTGATCATACAAAGGCTTCACAAGTTTGTACAACCCGGATTTATTTCCCCTTACGTGTGCTCAAAATGTCATCGGAGTTAACAGTTTGACACAACTGTTGCTGTGTTCTTTAAGTATGTTAGCAACTTAGCTGCTGCTAAATCGGCCGCAGCCACCGTCATTTATATCGTAAAAAAAATAAAAAAAATAAAAAATAAAAATAGTCTTCTTTATCGTGTTGGGTCAGTTATTGAATTCAAGTCACGTGTAATATCTATTAAACCGTAGCAGCACAACTGAACCAAACAGATTATTTCCCCCACATGTTGCGTGTGCTAACAGTTAGCATCTACTGATTCAGCCACCGCGTACAAAGTGCAATATTGGCTACTATTGATTCTTCTTTTGGTAGCCTAGAATATGCTGATCTTTTTTTGGCCTCTTCTCTTTGTGGCAGTTGGTCCACAACAGCTGTCAATCATTATTCAAGTGTGGCGTTTGCCTTTTACTTAAAATGGCAGATGTGTCTTTTATCATGCCAAAATGGCTGCGCTAACGGCCATTTTGGGACGCGTGACGTCAACGTCAGGATCTCTATTGGCTGATCGACAGGTCAGTCTATGACAGACTCTGCCCGTACTACAGCGATGGCTGAAATTTCACACACACAAAAGAATGGACCTTGTTGTTTAAAGGAACTTGTGAGAAGTTGTCGAGTAACTAGACATTCAAGTCACAAGTTCTGGTGACAGTGGACAAGTTGGTCGTCCAGTGCTCGAGATCTCTATGCAAGCCGTCGAGACTTCCTCGTTAGCCGACCTGCTTGGTATAAGTGAGAGAACACTTCACCGTCGAAAGGCAGTTTACAACAGCGAATAGTCGAGCCAAAGACATGATTAGGACCTCCCCCTTATTTGAATAACATTTCATGACGCATTTCATGCTAACAGCATATGCAGCATGAAATGCAGTTACTTGAAAGTTTTAACCTTTGGGTTATGGGAAAATATGAGCACGACTGTAAATGTATAAAAGCTAATTTATTAGCTTATTTTTATTCTTTGGAATTTCATATTTATTTTTGGGTTTATTTATTATTATTTTGTTGTTGTTTTTATTTACATTTATTTTTGTATAAAAAAAATTTATTATATTTTTTATCCATTGTTATTTTCACCTTTAGTTTTGGGGCATTTTTGGTCCTCCATAGTTGCAGATTTAACAAGACTGAAAGTGAACCGCAAGGTAGCAGCAGAGCTGAGGCTCTCCAAGGAGCACTGGAGCCCACACAGGCTCAATGTGCCAGCCAGCACTGGCCCACACAGGGCCGCATGCAAAGGGAAAGAAAAAAAAAAAAAGGCAATACATACAATAGGGACAGGGAGGACCTCGACCTGGTCAGACTACAACACAGGAGACAGACATGTACAAAATGAGACAAAGGGACAAATGGTCCACGAAGATGAAGAAAAGTAAGTAAAACAAATACTGTCACAAATACAAACTTAAAAAAACATTTATAGACATAAACGGGAGAGCCAACGAGAAAACTGCTCACTTTCGGTGGTGATCCGTTCTCCTCAGGTGGAGGTTGAGGCAGGGTAGCTGTGTTGCTATTGGTTGCGGGTGGTTCCACATTTTGGTTGCGGAAGCAGCAGAAAAATGTGCTGAAAATACTCCGACTCCTCTGCTTCTTAATGCTGCTGTTGGACTGGGATGCTATCAACAAAGAAAAGAGGACAGGAGATGCTGTTGTTATGACATCTGTGTTAAATCCATGACTCTGTATTGCTTTGACAAAAGGCACATAAAGTGATCGTGGTGCTCTCCACCAAACTTCAACTGTTATGTGAATTACTGAACACTTTATAGCATGTGGCCAAATCGCCAGGCCACCACCTACTTTTTTTGTGGTCCACCAAAGCAAATCAAGTGTGTCTACTTCATGTTATAGTAAACTGTAAATAAATAAACTCTATAATATATAACGTGAAATTCAAGCCTCTACCATTTTCATTCTGCTGCAGCCATACCTTTACTGTATGTTTGTGCACAAACAATACCTTAATTAATCAACGGTATGGGAGGAAAAACACAGTTTTTAAACTTAGCAACAGATTCAAACACATTAAAACAGTTAAGTAATGTTGAGCCGCTAACAGTGAATGGAAAAACTGTATGTTGCATTCAGTTCAACACTTGTATGATGACATCCTACAGCTTTGGCAATAAGACAAACGTAATTACTCCCACACTGCCAGCTGCACAACTGCATGGCAATCATATAACCACTTCTTTCAACACTAAACATCTTCAAGTGGACTTATTCTTACCAATGTGCACGTCAATGGCATCCACACTTAACACATAATTGAGCAAATACCATTTAATACAAAAAATGTGTGGCTAAAAATAGCCAAAAAGGGGTTTAAAGTTGGGTGAAGAAAAAGTTGGTACAACATTTTTCCTTTTAACTCATTCACTCCCAGCCATTTTCACAGAAGCAGTCCCGTTCGCTCCCGGCTGTTTTACTGGATTTTGACTGATTTTGCAAGGCCCACAGAATATATTGTTCTATTGCTATAAAAGCATGGAACCTATCAAAAGAAAGATTAAAGTCTCTTCTTTCATCAGGAAAAAAATATATTTTTCTATGTGTTTCCGTTTTGCAGCAATTAGCATTAGAAGAGAGCTAAGTTTAATCAGTTTTCACAAATCTATTCAAAATTGTAAGTAATTGAGCTTTTTTTCTACATGGCTCTGGTTGATCTCCTTTGCTCTGCTTCCACCTGCTGGCCGTTTGTGTAATAAGTACAATTTCTGCAACCATTCTTTGCAGTTGAGAGGCTGCATCAAAGCCTTCTTTATGCTCTAGCATAAAAAAAAAAAAAAAAAAAAAAAGTATAAATACATCTTTGGGACACTTAAAACATTTAAAAAAAAAAACAAAAAAAACGTATTTACACGTTATTACGTTATTGGGAGCAAATGAGTTAAGTGTTGTTGCTAAAGTTACAATACCACGCAACTTGTCAGAGAAAGTCTCACCAGACTTCCTTTCGGAGCATGAAACTAATTGAAATTAACTATGAGTGTAGGTTTTTCTTGATTTGGAATTTTGTGGCTTTAAAAAAAAAATAATAATAATAATAAAATAAAACAAAATAAAAAAATAAAAACAGAGGGAAAGTAAGTGACTAAAATATGGAAAGTTGACTCACAACAGTAATATTTACATTCCAATATATTGATTGTTTTTTGCAGCAACTGTTCAAAAGTTGGATTAAAATTTACATTAAATATCACGCTCCATGAATCCCGACAAAATGTGCCACTTCGACTGACAGGCAAACTTCGGTTGAAGTAGTAGATTCCATGGCTTGATGGGCAATAATAACTTTTAATTTGTAAAATAATAGTCACTAAGTTACACTGGGTCACGTCCACTTCCATTCAACTGTCATTTCCTTCCACCGTCTATCATAGGGCAGTCACGTGATCACGTGATGTCGGTATACCTTTTACAGTTAATTGATTTGCTTGAAGGATTGTTTGAGGTTTCTCTTCTGTGTTGTGAGCCAAAATAAAGTATTCATTCATTCAAAGTAACCTCAGAAGTTCCATCATATTTGACAAAAAAAAAAAAAAAGACCAATAAATCTTAAGACTATTTTCACAATCATCCTACGATCCCATGACTGCGTAGGAGGTGCGTGTGTGTATGCGTACTGTATCATGAGTGAAGGCATGATGTAAGTGCCACTCCATGTCACAGACACATTTGAAGCCTCGTGAACCACTATGAGAGTCACAACTTTAAATAGCTGACCCTCCTCCAATTTCATTCTTACATTCCACATTTTAACAAAGGCAAAGGAAGATCAACAAACACCCCAGCAACCGCTAACTTCAATCAACACCATTTTCTGAAAATGTAACACCATATAAAATGTTTCAAAGAAAAAGGTTGTCGTCTTGAGTAGCTAAGATGGGCTCTGTGGTCATATCATAGCATTGCGTTTGCCAACAGGGCCGGGAGTCTATATTTAGGCTCATGCTGTTGGGCAACTATGTAGCCACATGTCGTATAACATTCAGTGGAGGAGCAAGGTGCTCAGATTTTGTCCAGACACCTTGGAGCCTGTTCAATTGAAGGAGGGCTACCTGTTAAATTCCTCTGGAACAGTCATTGGGATGGGCTCCTTGTCAAGTGATTTGCAGTAGATAAGCAAAGACAAATCAGTGACTCTGTGCACAGTAAACTTAAAGCTCAGCAATCTCATGTACAATGTGTGACTAAACAGACATGGCTTGATTAATTGACTCAGAGTCTTAAGAGATGATCTGGCTTTTATCAACACTCGCCTTCTCCGAAGAAGAGAAGAAACATTTGTGTCATGTACATGAAATTTGGCCTCTGTAATTGACCTATCGCAGCGAGCACACAGTTAGTGGCACACAATGGGCTGCTTCAGTGCCTGGGGAGCACTTTGGGGTTGGTGTCTTGCTAGAGGGGATAGTCTTGAACTGGGGTCTCCCCAGTGACAAGGTGACAACTTGAACCACTTGGACAAAGCCACCCAGTGAATTGAGGTACAGTACTGGCTTTTACTCAAGCATCGTTTCAGCCCTGATGCTACCTCCGGAGGTTGAAAATTGCCAGGTTGACTGTGTTAGGAGGGAGGGAGGAGGGATGGATGGATGGATGGATGGATGGATGGATGGATGGATGGACGAATGGACGGAAATGGAAATGCCCCAACCTGAGCCAAATATCTCATTTCCATTAGTAGCCCCACTTCGAGGCAGAAAAGGGCTAATATAAAACAATGACAACAAGTTAACAGGAAAGCAAAATACAACTTGCCTGTGTGTGTTACCAGATTTTAGTCATTTGATTTCTTTCTCTTTTTTTGAGTGGCTCTCGATCAATGCTGATACACCGCAGGTGGTGTTCCACCCCGTGGAAACACAGTCGGTCGGGAAAGCTGATGGCAGAAGTACCCTTGTGTGATGCACACTACAACCAAGTGACCGGGAGCGGGTCAGAGCAGTTGTCTCCAAAGTGTGCGCTACACAACACTGACATAGGAGCAGGAAGTGCAGTTTAATTTTAATTATAGTGCAGTTCAATTTTAATTAGGCATGTTTAGGCCACTGCAATTGGCTGGCAACCAGTTCAGGGCAAGGGCCTCAATATTAAGTGTATTAGTGATTGTAGATCATTTGTGTATTGACATAAATATGACCTGTACTATATGTATAATTATGACCTGTCCTCAGCTAGTTATCGTTATAGATGAGATTCACATGCAATTGCTCATGTTTATTTGTATTTTTTCTTCGCCGGACACCTCACACACGCAGACGCACAAATTAAACAGTATAAAAAGAAAACCTGATCTGATTACTGTTTACCTGGACAAAACTATGTTCTAACAAGACAAATTGCGGCCGTTAGCACTAGGGATGTAATGGTATCCAAATATCACGATACGATATCACAATATGAAGCTCACGATACGATAATTATCACGATATTGTGGGGAGGATGGCGATATTTAAAAAAGGGCACAATATTGTAAAAAAAATGAGCTCATACTAAAAAAAGCACAATATTTTGCTTTTATACATAACAGCAATACATATAAACAACCACCAATCTCTAATAACACTTAATATTGAGGCACTTAGTCACCTAATGCAAGCACACATTGAGTTTCTCCAGATTGACTTGCTTCACAAGCATATTACAATCCCCTTCATCTGACAATTTGTGATTTTAAACATAGAAGCGCCAAAACATCCCTAATGAAAATTAAACTGCACTAAAAAAAAATGGCCACCAGAAGGTGCTAGAACTACACAAATGGAAATCAACCTGACTTTTTTAACAGATATGTAGTTTTTAAATATCGTGAACATGATGACGACGATATTGTTGCAGTTTTAATATCACGATATTGCCATTATCGTTACATCCCTAGTTAGCACTGACATAAATAAGTCATACCAGAAAATATCTTTCAACAGCTGTCAAAAACATAATTTTTTGCCCGCTTCAGCCAAACACAGCATTGTGTACTACATAGTGCATGACACTTTGCACCGCTGAGTCAATAGGAGCACATGACAATAAATGTACTGGCCAAGCCCATTTCTTTGTCACTGCCGTTATGTATAAAAACACAATATTGTGTTTTTTCCCCTCAGTATGACCCTTTTTTTTTTTTACAATTATCTTTCACCAACCTCCCCACAATATCATGATAATTACGGTATCATAAGGGTCATATTGTGATAATTGCATCGTGATGTTTGGATATGGTTACATCCCATTTGGGAGTCCACTGATCTCTTGTCTGTTGCCTTTTTTTTTTTTTTTTTAATAACCCAAGCACAAAAACGCACTCTCCTCTGAAGGCAAATGTACAACATAGATGAGACATGAACCAACATGGGCGTCATAATATTTGTGCTGGGCCTGGATTTTTTTTTTTTTAGGCCATTTCTAAAATTGTGAAGAATGACATTTTGATAACCAATTCATGTACTCAATAAAATAACTTGTTTTTTTTGTCCCTTAATGTTTCCAACTATGAAGATATAGCTCATAGGCAGAACATTTGGCTGTTTACCTTATCTGTTAGTATTTGTTTATCTTTACAAAAGAGAGAAACAAGTTTTACAGTGATATATGTCCTATGGTTACAGGTGACCCAGAAACCGCCCCAGTGGCCTCAGGATTGGGCACAAATGGAGACCGAGTTTTTACCTCTACTACGAATCATGCAAGTCTAAAAACAGTAAACAGATTAAATGAAACCGGTGAAATTCAAAACAGTTACTAAATGATGAATTTTAGTCAAATAATTTAGTCTCATATCAAAAAACAGTAGAACTACACAGAATTGAAATTTTTATGTATAGTGTAGCTAGGGAATTTTCTAAATACTGTACTCGTGGTTAGACCATTATTATCAGGAGTCATATGTAATCATAAGCTATCACATGTAAATAAAATGTGACTATTGCATGTCACTACTTATTTGGCTGCTGTATGGTCTAATACATGTTTTTAAAACTTTAAATATGCTACAACTAGTATAGTGTATACCCATCCCAAGATTACTACTGCGTTTTTTTTTTCAAACTGACTAAGATAATATTCACTTTCAGTTTCCCTGCTAGAGTTCTGAGTACCGTAATTGACATTTGTCTTCTCATTTGGTCCAAGGGAAATCAACCATTCTTGCAAACCCCACTTCACTTGAAAACCGAGTAATGATTTAACACAACCGTTACACACTTTGTTCTCGTTAATGATGCATCTTTCAGTATGAGATGAGGGTCAGAGAAAACTAACTGCAGGGCGATGTTATGACATGCAGTTCCTGGGAAATGTGTTTGCTATTTGGTGTCAAACCTATTCTTCAAGTGTGGACTCCCGCCGTAATCAAACAAGCTTTTTAAATCTAAGTATCAAATACTCCAGTATCAATCGTGCCGATTATGCAGTGAGTATGTCTACCACTTGCTCTGAAACTTACATCGGACGAAACACTGATAAACCTGTTGCCTAAAGAGTTCGTGTCCAAATACTATTAGCTTTACTAAGTGATATGACGTTCATGTACAGTCGGGCGCAACTAGCTGCGCCAACACTACAAGTAGTTAGCGAAGCTAGCTAGTACCGTTAAGACCATTCGCTCACCCACTTTTCTTACCTTTTTCCTGGTTAAAGGATATTATTTCCTCCTCCTTGGGGTTGGAAACTTGGGTTATTATAGACATGTGGTCCATTGAGCCGGGTGGTTGTTCCGCTTTCAGACTCCTGCAATTTTAGCCCGCTGATGCTTGCTCGGGCGGGTATGCTATCTGACGTGAGCTAGCTGTTTAAGCCGAAGGAGATCAGGTAGCCCACAAAAGACACACAAGCGTCCGAGGGGAAGCGTTGTGGCAGCGGGGGTAGCCAGCCAGCTAGCTCGGTGCACAGTAAAAGACGCTTAAGGACTGTCATCTATAACTCCGTGCAAAATAACAGTCCTCTGGAGAAAGTGCGTAGCTCCAAAGTAAAACAAAACGTTGAGTCAACCGCTAGCTGAAGTTAACAACTAGCCTGGTTCGGTTAGCAGGTTAGCGGTGACGCTCCGATCATACCCCCGTACCCCAAAAAACAAAATGATGTGTAAGCGTCCGTGTCTGTTGCGGAGTCAAAAACACTCCGAAGCCAGCCCTCTTGTCCAAAACATACACCAAGGCGCTGTAAAGTTAGCGAGCTAACACTTGCAGTCCGACGTACTGGCCCGACATTCCCCGTGCAACATGGAGGCTGGATGTATTTGGAGTTCGATCTGAAGCGGGGCCGCACGGACTCGAGTGGGAGGGGAGGGGGCCCTTCGCTTCTGTCATGGATTCTGTGAGCGGCTCACACTCGCCGAACTACGTCGCTGAAACAAACTCATGCCGCCTGCAGATGTAATTATTGTATCACCGAATTCGAGGACTCTTGTTAACATTGTGTTTTATAATAAGCACTTCCCCAGAGTTAAATAGCGAAGCCAATTGTGCTGTAACGCATAAGGAAAGCTAAATAAAAATCTTGTTGCTGGATACGAAAGGGTTTCCAAGTTGTCCTTCCAATGCAGACGTGCTATTTACCAGTTCGTGTACAGTACACTATATTAATAGGACAGAGAGCGCCACGTAGTGTCGTGATGATGGCATGCGTCAACGTAGTGGGAAAAAAATACTATGCTATACCTCACAACCTCGCAAAAAAAAAAAAAAAAAAAAAAAAGTTACTTATAGTAAATTGACTGCTTTTTATATAGCGCTTTACATATTTCCCCAATGTGACATGATAATCATATTTATTAATTCTTTATGGTAACACATTGTCATTGTTTATGTTTATCCTTTAGGCTCTAAAAACAGCGCTACACCGCATTTGATAAAGAATTTTAATTGCACTGTATTGTATTTTGTATATACTTAGAATCAAATCCGATACAGATCCTTTGACTATCGCCAGAGGGGAAATTCAGGGTTAAATTAGTATAAGTGGTTTAAAAAATACTCTACATAAATTTAATAAATATATAGTAAGACGTGTTTATACACAGCACATTTTTTAAAAAGGTAGAGTGGCAGTTGTGTGTGTGTTTTTAGCAGAAGATAGTGACAATTAATGAAAGAGACTGTGTAATATGTATAATTTAATGTCATCTAGTGGTGAACTAATAGAATGCAACAATTTTGAAGCTTGCGCACTAATATGGGGCCTCAGAAAGATCCCACAGGGCAATGTTCCCTCTAAGCTGCGCGCGTGCGCAATTGCGCAGTGCTCTCGCCACCTCGTGCGCACAAATGTCTTGCTGCGCATTAAAAAAAAAAAAAATCCTAACTTGCAGCTGTATTTACTGTTATTTTTACTGTATTTTTTTTTTATATTATCTTCCTATAAAAAATGAAAACTTTATATAGTACGTGTGGTTAGTGGAGTGGGAAAGAAAAATGTGACCAAAAAGCTTAAATGCAAGGGGAACAGCCATGTCTGTTGTGGGACGGAGCGGCTCCGTCCAAAAGTGAACGGGCATCACGTCACTACGGTGACGCCAGCCGGCGCGCGAACCACGCACACAACAGGACACCATTCCCACTTCACTTACAGTTTTAATAGCAGTTTGGGTGCACACACAGTTGTTCCACTTCCACTGCAGTTTGAAGCATCCATACATGATACAAACACTCACACTCACCACTGACGAGACTGCAGCGACAGCAACAGCGCCATTAAAGGAAGTCCAAATATGGGCGTAGTTAACGAGCCTCTTCAATGAGGCTCTTCCCGCATTTCTGAAATGTTCACTTTTTAATAAATTACGTTTTCCATTATTTTTGAGTGGACGATGTGGGCCCAGATTTATAAAAAAAAAATGTTTAGGGACTTAATTATGCTTAAAATAACCTATGATTAAAAACAACTAACAAACTAGGGCTGAATCTAATCGTCTGACACATGATGTACAAGTGGTTTGAATTTTTTTGTTACATACATCATGTAATTTATGATCTCAGGTTTTGGACAGGTGTAATACTGGTTTGGCTGCCATGTGCATGTCTGATGTTCTCAAGAGCTTACTGTATATAAATGGACTCAGTTGGGTTTACATTTCACAGCCAATTTTGTCCTGATGGCCTTTGCGTTCATTTCATTGTTCATCGTTCTGACAACATGATGCGGACAAGTCTTTGAATAGCCCTCAAAGATATAGCTTATAAGAGAAAATGTATATATGCATTCATTTCATCACAATGAAATGTGCATGTAGTGCTTCTTGCAGTCTTATTGGTACAACCATACGCCACGCGCGGCGGCATTTCACTGTGGAGACAGTAAATTAACATGAAAACGCTGCGGGAAAACAGATATTTTCAAGTTTGGTCGGCTTAATGGGTGGCAACGTAAAATGGCTGTCGTGACTTCACTTCTCGCTATGGTGATATAAGTGGCATTGTGAGTCTGTATATAAGTCCGTGGATGTCGCTCACCGTAATCTATGGAATGCTCAGGAAGTTTGCGTGAATGCACAGTCACACCGAAAATTAGAGGGAACATTGCACGGGGGCAAGATGAGCTGATTAAGAAGGCTGCAAAATGTGCGCTCACCGGTTCACGCTTCAAGCATAACCCAAACTTAACAAGAGGAGCTAGCAGGAGAAGCTCTATATTTATATAGCAGTGGGCTAGTAAAAGCTTTCAAGCATAAATCAGAGGAAGACAAGTGGCAGGGACCCGAATCGCGGGACTCAGCAACGGCCACCTGCGGGCCTAAACTGTGGAAGTGCCAACATTAGCTGCAAGCACCACCAGAGGCTAACTTGTTTGCAAAGTTCTCCTTCGGGTATCCCTTGCAGAAAAATGGTGCCGAAACATGTCAGCCTCCTGAAAGCACGGCGCGACTAATGTAATATTATTAGCGATTACTAGACCTAAAATGATATTTTTTAAAAATGTACGTTGATGTTTTTTTAACATGTTATTTTTTTAAATGAATTAATTATTAGTTTGCCACTAGATGGCGCTATATAATGCATACTGTCCTTTAAAAAAATCATAACAGGTTTCGCATAGCGTTTAAATAAGTATTTATGTGTATTTCCACCCACTTATCCAACATAAAAGTGTACAATGGATGATAATCAGACAAGTGATGCATCTTTAAGTACCTACTGACTGATACACCTGCTCTCCCCCTCATTTTAAGCACTTTGAATGTCCCCGAGTGTTTGGTTGCTCTGCAGCGAGCCAACAGTGGACCATCTCTCTCAGTGGTGCAGTCGTGGTGGATAAATATAACCCCCCACTCCACCTCCTCCCTCCTCTACCGCCTCCATTCGTTGAGTTCTGCAACATCCTGACTGGCTGAAGCTGGCAAATGCAGGCAGCAAGCCGCAAGCCCCCCTCAAGACGGATGATCTAGCCTCCTACCTCCACCCCCTTTTCTTTAATTTCTTCTCAATTTCGAGGGGACGCTCTCTATTGGCTGCGTGAAGCGGACACAAGGTTAGTGAAGTCTTGTACAGTAATAATGGAATGAAAGCCGGTGTGCTCTCAGCTCTGCATACAGCAGTAAAACACTCTCAGTTTGTATGCAGGACACTTTGCGGCACTCTTGCTGCTTAACCATGGTTACTTGGCATTGTGCAGCACAGGGTCCTTGTTTTGTTTTGTCCAACTCTCTTTAACTTCATCACAAAGTACAATAATATATCAAGAATAATGCATACATAAATCCCGCAAACGGATGCACTGCTCTTGCTCATTCCTGTCATTAGTAAGTGAAGTGAAGAGAAGCTCTAGCTCAGATCACATAGCACTGCAGCTGCACACCAACTGCTCGGGCTATAATAAGAGAGCGAGGTAAGGTTGCGCAGCTGACCATGCTGATTCCAAGGAGCCAGAGCCTTGCAATCCTATTTAAGTCACTGTCCTGTCACTCCTAAAGGCTTAACAGTGCAATGTCAACTTGTGAAAAGTCTGCATGTGATAATAACAAGTGTGCATCATCATGTGTTGGTGAATGCCATTTAAGCAGCCTGAAATGTTGTGTTTTTTTTTATTTTTTTAAGTTGTATTGATAACATTTTGCTGGAAACTATTGGTTTGGAACATACCTCCACCTCCTATGTCATTTATATGCCAATGGTAACGGTAAATAAACATCACAAAACACCACTTATATTTCCCCAGCTGCATGTTTACCTTTTCATAGTTCACCCTTCATGGTGGTTGATATTTTGTTTAACTGAGGCTTCCCCTGTGCAGATCCACCATGGGGATCAAGGCTGGCCTCCCCAGATATGAGCTCTATCTCTACATTGCTGTACTCTCTGGGGCCTTAGCATGGGCTGCCAGTTGGATAGTTGAGGCTTCAAGTGGTGAGTGGTTCAACATACTGTATGATCACAAAATGCACTTTATTTTTTTTTACCACTGTTCTGTTGAACTGCCTCTGTGTTGTTGGATTTAAGCTAGCAATAGCAATCCCCAACATTACACACCTTTGTATTAATACTAGAGCTGTCAAATGATTACATTTTTAAATCAGAATAATCACATCTTAGAATTTTGATTAATCACGATTAATCGCTTAATTAAAAAGGCTTTTTGTCAACATTTTTTGCCCGCCAAATTTAAAGAGCACCTGTTATGTGTTAATTCTTTCGACATTTAATGTTATGAAGACGTCTTCAACATTTTTTGATCCACTGCACATGCTCATTCTCCTCTTTTTCTAATTAGTTGATTACTTGCATAATTTAAAATAGAAAAAAAATATGATGCCAATAAATTGGCAAATATTCTGAATGTCATATGCAAACGTTTATTAAATGCTTTACTTTATTGCATGTAGTTATGTTTATTGCTCAAACACAACCTGTGCTAACGTAACCATCCGCTGTCAAGCTAAAGGATCATCTGTGGTCAAAATTAATAGTGTGATTAATCTGCGTTAATACATGATTAATGTGATAATTATTGTGATTAATTAATTACTTAACACTTTAACTTTGACAGCCCTAATAATACAGGGATAATTCATGGATGACCCGATTACTTTCTGGTTGAAATTCTGTCAGAATGACAGCCACAGTCAACTCAGCTGACCGTTTTCACATAGTTAATTAAGCCTGAAACAATGCCGGTTGTTTCTGCATAATAGTAAACTCATCACACAGACGTGAATGGTGTGATTTGGTGAATGGTACAGAAAGTACAGTGAGCGTTTTAGCCGTTATTGTGTCGCCATCCTGTCAGCTTTCCTGTTTTGTCTTGAAATGCTCATATATGGCTGCTCCTTCTGAGAGGGGTTAAAAAGCTCAGGCCTTCATGCCGCACTAACTCCGACTCCTGGAAGTAGACGTGTGGCTTTGTGCCCAGAAGTAAGAGGCTTTCCCTGTTTGATTTCGCTTTTCACAGCCATTAGTCTAATCAGGCAAAGCTGTTGGACCTGCAAGGGAAGCCGCATGTTCATCCAATCGTGTATTTTTTTCCCCCTGCATAATAATCAACAAGGTTGTATTGATTGCAGTTTTTAATTATTGCACAGTATTTACCAAAGGTCCAAACTTATTACCTTTGCATAAAGAGCCCAAAAGAGCCCAAAAGAGCCCCATGAGCTTATTATGTAATGTCTAATTTTAATAATTTTGCTTTTGCACTTCAAATTCATTGAATAACCCAACAATTGCATAATAAATGTCATGCTTTTCTTTGCTGATCTCTCAGATTTCATCCATTGCTTGTTAGCCATTGAACTCTGCATACAGTAGCTACATTATGAGTAATTCCATTAACATCAACATCATAATTTTGCATGTCAACAGCTCCATATTTATTCTGCACATTTGTGTTCATTATTCAGAAAATGTGAGCAGGAAGGCATTCAAAGATAGTGTCAAACCAGGATGGTATTACTTTGGCAGGAAAATGGTAAGTTTCCGCTTGGATTCAATTTTTTATTCTATTTTTTTTTTAACTCCGTCATGACTTGACAGTGTCTGTTCTATCTCATCCACAGGATGTTGCAGACTTTGAATGGGTGATGTGGTTCTCAACATTCCGCAATCATATTCTTTTTGCTCTCACCGGCCATGTGATTTTTTCCAAAATCTTCACCTTGCTGGCCCCA
Organism: Festucalex cinctus; assembly: GCF_051991245.1. Classification (NCBI taxonomy): domain Eukaryota; kingdom Metazoa; phylum Chordata; class Actinopteri; order Syngnathiformes; family Syngnathidae; genus Festucalex; species Festucalex cinctus. The sequence continues at coordinate 60,158,294 of NC_135411.1, read as the reverse complement.
AAGGTGCATGCATGTGTGTACTGTAAGTGTGTGTCGTTGCGAGAGGCAATGGGGATTGACATGCCATAGCACTGCATGCAGGTATATTTGCCTCTTTGTGTATAATGTATATTTCTATGTGTAGTGAATATTTGTGCGTGTTGTTTATGGTTCAAGATAGATTCAAGCCCAGCACTCAGGTGCAGTGTAAAATATTTTAAACAGATCTATTGCAATTTAATTGACTGACAATTAGGGATGTAACGGTATTGTAAATATTGCGGTATCTCATTTAAAAATTCTCACAAAAACGGTATCAAAAACGAGAACAAACAGTGGCGCTACTGAGTGGGCCTGTCAGCAGAAAATGATTGCTTTTATTGTTGTTGGAACACATTTACATTGTCAGTTCAAAGTTGAAAGACATTAAAACTGAAATTATTATTTTCTAGTTGTTACACTGGATTGTTATATACATTGTCAGTTTAGAAAGACACTGAAATAATTTTAATTTTATTTGATTGTTATTTGGAACACTCAACTTTTTTTTCTGCACCATTGTTTGTCTTTGAATATGCCTGTTGGTAGTATTACTAAATTTGATGAGAGCATTTTGTATTTTGTGTTCCATTATAGTAAACATGTTTTTTTTTGTTTTTTTCTTTTTTACTTTCCTGGCACTGATACCATACCATAGCCATAAAACAGTGATGATACACTCTAAAAATAGTTGGGTTTAAAAACAAAAACAAAAACAAAAACAAAAACAAAAAAAACAAAAAAAAAAGATCAAAAAGCGACCAACTCAATTTTTTGGGTTATTCAATTAACCCAAAATGTTGGGTCAAATGATTAATCAAATTTGTGTTGCTTTTTGTGTTATTAATTTAAAATTTCACAACTTTTTGGGTCAAATAATTAAAAAAAAGTTGAGTCGGTTCATTTTTTACCCAATTCAATTGGGTTATTCAATTGACCCAAAATGTTGGGTAAAATGAATAACCCACAAAACAACCCAACAAACTGGGCTGCTTTGTAGTTGATTTAATTTGACCCAACATTTTGGATTATATAAATCAAAAGTTGGGTTGGTTCATTTTTGACCAAATTCAGTTGGGTTGTTCAATTAACCCCAAAAGTCAGGTCAAACGAATAACCCACAATATAAGGAAACGAAAGAAAGAAAGAAAGAAAGAAAGAAAGAAAGAAAGAAAGAAAGAAAGAAAGAAAGAAAGAAAGAAAGAAAGAAAGAAAGAGAAAGAAAGAAAGAAAGAAAGAAAGAGAAAGAAAGAAAGAAAGAATTTATTTGTTTAATAACTCAAAAGCTTGGGTCGGTCAATTTTTGACCCATTTTGTATTATTTTTGACCCAACACTTTTTAGACAAGTTGATAATGTAACCATTCCATACAGATAATATCATTGATCACTGACAGGAGAACTTGGACATTACAGACAATTAATCTTTGTTTTACTCACTCGATACCAATTGGAATATGTTCATACTCAAATACTTACTTAATAGGTATTGATTTGATGCATGCGAATGGGCTGAATGTTGATTTTAGATGTATACGTAATTGCAATTTCGTGAACTCCGGCATATTTAAAACATTTCAATGTGTTTTAAACATATTTTCTGTCTTGTTTCATGCTGGCAATGAAGATTGGTATAGATGGATGTAAGGTAACCTTAATAAACTTGTGAATGTTTGCCATCATAACACTTGTTGTTGTTGTTGTTTCATTTGACTCACTCACTGTAGATCACAGTAACTAACCAAACACTTGTCAATTGTGGTGGATGACATTTTCTGATGGCACTAACAACATTCTTCCGTTAACATACCATGTCATTAAAAATACAAAGATGAAGTCATGTCATCAAGATAATAGTGGCTCCTCTTTCTCCACAGCACAGATCGTTCATCTTCTGTGTGTACGGTGCTTTGGCGGTCCTGGTCACGATGGGCTGGACCTTCATGGCTTTAGTTCTCTCTCACTGCGTCATTCTGTACAGCGTCGCCGTGGTCAAGACAAAATGGATTTGCTTTGCTGCAGGCCTGGCCACACTCGCCTCAATCAAGCTGGAGCCGTATAACTCTTGGCAGGTAGGTAGAATCGCTTCCTGAAGTACATCACTCTTATAAAGTGACCGTTTGGTAAACTAATCAATCATCCAATGTACACCTGTAAGGAAACATTGGTGACTGGTTCTTTTGACCTGCAAGACATCCTCTTTTACGGAGGCTGCGGCTTCACCATCATGCGTTGCATGAGCTTTGCTTTGGAGAACTGTGAGAAGAAAGATGGCAACTACACATTCTGTGACCTGCTGAAATACAATTTCTACCTCCCCTTCTTCTTCTTTGGACCTGTCATGACCTTTGACAAGTATCATGCCCAGGTAATGTGATGTGGACGTCAGTGAATTTGTTAACAAAATAAAATAAACGAAAACTAACGGAAACTACATTTTATGTTTATAATACTAACTAAAACTAACTACAATTACAGCAAAAATATCCTTTGTTTTAGTATTTGGTAATAAATTTAATGCATGAGCATTTGGGGATGATTTTAAATGTGATTTTAAGTACAGTAGATTTATTTTGATATTAACCGCTGGAATAAAGTGTGAAAGTGTGTCACACAGTGACGCCACTAGCAGCAGCCAATAGAAAAGCACCTTCAGATGACATCGCTCCCATGGTGTTTTTTAAATATTGCGCACAAGTAATACACATTTTTTAAACTAAAACTAAAACTAAGCATTTATTAAATAATGAAAACTAAAAAAAAAAAAAACTAACAGAACCGCCCTGAAAACTAATTAAAACTAACTAAATTTAAAAAACAAAACTCAAAATTAATAAAAACTAACTAAAATGAAAAATTCCAAAACTATAACCCTGGATAGCACTCCATTTCTTTGCTTTTAAAAAGTCTTGAGTATTTTTGGCAGTTGAGGTTCATTATCAAACTGCTCCAGAAAAAATACAAAAAACAACAACAACAACAAAAACAACAACAACAACAACAAAAAACGTTATCTAGGAATTTCCCCTTGATATACGACTGCCTTCACCATGTGTTATACATGATATGGTATGGTATGGTATGGTAGGCTATTCTTTTCTTGTGCCATACTTATAGAGCAGTGGTGTCAAAGTCCGGTCCTTCATGGCCTGTGTCCTGCATGTTTTAGAAGTTTCCCACATTCAACACAGCTGATTCATATTTAAGCCCATCAGCAAGTTCTGCAGGAGCCTGATAATTACCCTGATCATTGAATCAGGTGCGTTGGAGTAGAGAAACCTCGCGGAAACATGCAGGACATGTGTTATAGAGTATCTTGCCATCATTCTGAAAAAGCAATATGATTTTTGTTTTGTGTAATTGACTTTTCTCTTTTTGAATGTCAATAATAGTTTGCACTTGTTTACATACAAAGGCTGTCTTTTGACTCTAGTGCAGTGATAATTTCATCGATGAAAAATTTTCAAACTGCCTTTTATCTCTAAAATTCTGGAGAAAGTGGTACACATGCAACTAAGCACCTTCTTGGAGGAAAATAACATCTTGGAGGTTTTCCAGTCAGGCTTTAAGAAGATGCGTAGCACAGAGTCAGCCCTGTTACGAGTTTTTAATGACATCCTCCTGGCAAATGACACTGGAGACTATGTATGTCTCATACTGTTAGACCTGACTGCAGCGTTTGATACTGTGGACCACAGTATTCTGTTGGCTCGTTGACAGCACCAGGTGGGCATTGGTGGTAGTGCTCTTGAGTGGTTTTGATCCTATTTCGATCCTACAGAACATTCTGTGTTCACCTTGGGTGCTCCGAGTCTCGCACCGCCCCACTGCCATATGGTGTTCCACAAGGATCTGTATTGGGGCCCATTCTGTTCTCATTATATCTACTGCCCTTGGGCTCCATACTTAGAAAATATGGAATCTCTTTTCGCTGCTATGCGGATGACAGTCAGATCTATGTCCCGCTTAGTAAAAAGGACGCTTTCTCATTGAGGCCTCTTTTGTCCTGTCTGGAAGAAATCAAAGCCTGGATGGCTTTAAATTTCTTGAACTTCAATGAGAAGAAAACAGAAGTTGTGGTCTTTGGTCCCAGCGGCTCTTCTCATCCTGCCGACTTGGGTCCTCTGGCACAATATCTGAAGCCAACAGCCTCAAACCTGGGTGTCAAGATGGACAGCGACTTTAAACTGGACCGGCAAATTGCCGCTGTTGTCAAATCCAGCTTTTTTCATCTGAGACAGCTGGCTAAGGTCAAAAATCTCCTATCTCAGCAGCAGAAATGGTAATCCATGCCTTTGTTACATCTCGGCTGGATTACTGTAATGCACTTTATTTTGGGATCAGCCAGTCCTCCCTGCAGCACCTCCAGCTTGTCCAAAATGCTGCTGCTCGTCTCCTTACTGGTGCCCGGAAGAGGGAACACATAACCCCTTTCCTGGCCTCTCTTCACTGGCTGCCCGTGAAATTTAGAATCCACTTTAAGATTCTTCTATTTGTTTTCAAATCTCTCAATGGTCTTGGCCCACCTTATCTCGCCGAGCTCTTGCACCCCTCCACACCTGCCCGGTGCCTCAGATCAGCAGACCAGACTCAATTGGAGGTACCGAGGACTAAGCGGAGGCTTAGAGGAGATTGAGCCTTTGCTGTTGCTGGTCCCTCCCTTTGGAACAACCTACCACTAAATATTAGGCAGTCCCCCTCATTATCCTCTTTTAAAATGCGTCTTAAAAAACATCTGTATTCTTTGGCTTTTGGCGCACCATAAGACTTGTTTGGTGTTTTGTGGTGTGTATGAGTTTGATGTTTAGTCTACTTATTTATGTATTTATTTATCTCTTTATTTAGTACGTATTTATTTACTGATGTAAAATGTATTTACTTGTAAAAAAAAAAAAAAAAAAAAAAATCTCTTTATTCAGTACGTATTTATTTACTGATGTAAAATGTATTTACTTGTAAAAAAAAACAAAAACAAAAAAAAACAACTTGTATTCGCACTTCACAATGTTTGCTTTGTTCTTGTTTTGTTACCTTATTCTTTACTGCAAAACTGATATTAATGTTTATGTACAGCACTTTGTATACAGCAATGCCTGTTCTTAAAGCGCTTTATAAATAAAGTTGAGTTGAGTTGTTGTTGTTGTTGATCAGGGGCAGATAACATAAGTTTTACTTCTTTCTGCCCCTTTTCATTTCTGTTTTTTAATGGAATGAAATAAAATTTAATTGAAAACAAAGTTTAATAAAGACACCGTTGTGATTAAATGTCTTGCGTGTTAAACTACAGTTTCAAATAGGCGTGTTATCATTTTCTGTATAGAAGTTGAAACGTATGCTGAGTGAACACAACTAAATTGTCAGTTTACTCAACTAAAATTGCTCTTAATTTCCGTCGACTAAAATTGGATGAAAACTAGAATAAAATAAGATTACTAAATTATGTTGAAAACTTTAATTAATTTTAGTCAAAAAAGTGCATACTTTTACAAGGATAGACTGCGTTCTCCAGAGTATTCTTGACTTGCCTTGATATTGTGGAAGGTTTTTTTTTTTGTTTCTTTTTTGTTTTTCATCCTCTCCGAAGTAAGTATTGTATGATTATTCATTTCATTTTGGGGGTTGGGGTTGGGGTGGGGTGGGGGTTTGTTCGGGGTAAAACTCAACTGTTGTTGAAGTAAAAAGAGCTCACCTCACATCAAGCCACCAGAGATTGCTTTTAACTGACTCAAGGCAAGTTAAAAGGAAGCAAAAGCAGCAGCTGAATAAAAACATTGAGATGAAAATTAGCTTCAGATGTCTGTGAATCATGGAGCAGAAAGAATTAAAGAATTTTTGTGCAAGAATTTTAAATATCTATAGAAAATAAAATCAAAAAGCTGCAGGATTTTCTCCTGCTCTCAGCGGCATTTGTTTCATTCCAAAGGCCAACAACCCCAAGCTGACTCGCAAGGAGAGGGAGATGTGGAACATCACCACCAAGGCCGTGTTGCACCTGGCAGTGATCCTGATGGTGGATGCGTTCTTCCACTATCTCTACATCTTGACAATCCCCACTGACATGAAGTTGGTGACCCAACTTTCTGATTGGTGTCTCGGTGAGTTGGCCGTATTGTGTTGTGTTGTTTTGGAATGGTTTTACAGCATTTCTTCTTTGGTAAAGGTTAATATGTTTTAGAGTTTAATTCATCAATTACTAGGATGAAGATAAACATTTACTACTACTACTTCTACTGTTGATATTTATTCAACTAGAGTCTGTCAATTTGATTTACTGTTTATTGCCTTTCTTTTCTTGCTTTATTTTTTCCAATGAAGAGCAATAAGATTTTAGTGAAACTGTACTTGTATTTACCTTTGCAGCTGGTCTGGCTTACTTCAACTTGGTATATGATTGGTTAAAAGCAGCTGTGATGTTTGGCGTCATTAACACAGTGGCAACATTGGACCACCTCGACCCCCCTCAGCCTCCTAAGTGCATCACAATGCTTTATGTCTTTGCTGAGACGTGAGTATCAATACACAATAAAACAGATTTTTTTTTTTTTTAAATGATTATTTATGATTAATTATTATTATTTTACTTTTTAGGCACTTTGACAGAGGCATCAACGACTGGCTATGCAAGTGAGTATAGAAGCTCTTTAGCTTTATACTGTAATGAAATGACTTAATAATTGGATTTAATCATTCTCAGGTATGTTTATGACTACGTTGGCGGAGATCACAATCAAATCTTCAAGGAGCTCCTAGCTACCACGAGCACGTTCGCCATCACCACCCTATGGCTCGGCCCATGTGAACTGGTTTATATCTGGTCCTTTTTTAACTGCTTTGGTCTGAACTTTGAGCTTTGGGTGGCCAAGTTCTTCTCTATACCGCCATTTTCTACTATGGAGGTGAGAAACATAAACCAACTCTTACTCTCGTGTCAGTCGTGGGCTCATAGAGTGGTCATCTTGTTTGTATCCTCTTCATGTAGGGTTTAATGGGTGAAGCCATGTCACGTAGGATCCGAGGTCTGTTCAATGCTGCCAATTTCTGGGCCATCGTCCTCTACAATGTCCTTTCCCTGAACAGTTTGGAGTTTGCTAAATTGGTTGGAAGAAGGCTGATTTTCAAAGGTAGGGGAAACACTGCCAAAACCCTACAGTACCTTCATTGGAGTGAGTGAGTGAGTGAGTGAGTGAGTGAGTGAGTGAGTGAGTGAGTGAGTGAGTGAGTGAGTGTGAGTGTGAGTGTGAGTGTGAGTGTGAGTGTGAGTGTGAGTGTGAGTGAGAGAGTGTGAGAGAGTGTGAGAGAGTGAGTGTGAGAGAGAGAGGGTCTTAAAGTGAAATAAGTCAGGTGTGTCATAAATGCAAGAAAATACTTTTAAATTCATTGGAACATTAAATTTCAAGAAAACCTTAAGATACTAAAAAAATCAGGCCTTTTGAAAAGTCTATTCTTATGAATTTATGAGAAGAGGGGATATTAAAATGATAGATTCATAGTTTTATGAATCAATATCAGGCTTGAAAAAGAAAATTGACTCAATCTCATATATTATTATTTTTAAAGTTAAAAAGTTAATAAATTGTTGCTGTCATTTACATACAATACCCAACAGGGAAAACGTACAAGTAAAAGGTAAATAAATCACAGGTACTTATTTTCTAATGTAATGTGTAAAAGTAAGACGTCAGGTAAATAAATACAGTATTTAAGTAAAGTACAGTTACCGACAAAATAAAGTAAAATAAACAATCTACAAGTAGTGTGACCACCACTGCCATTTTCTTGCATTTTCACCCAAATGGAAATGATAACGTACTGTCACTTTTTTTCTTTTCTCCTCAGGCTTTCCCCTGTCCACCCTCTCTGTGTTATTGGTGACCTACTGCGGCGTACAGCTGGTCAAAGAGCACGAAAGACAGCAAGCGCTGCTGGAGGATGCGCAGCCGGTCAAGCCACTAGATGGCGGCAAAGAAAAGGCAGAATAATACCGACGTCAAAGTCATTGCCTCCTAACATTTTTTTTTTCCGTCTGCAGCCTTCAGAACAGAACCAACCAGATTGTGACTTACAGTATGTTGGCCACAATGCCGTGTTTTTGCTATCATTATAGTCAGACGTTTCCTCAAGTGCACTTTCTGGTGATAATCATCACAATGTTTGGCACAAAGACCCTTTGATTGCAAAGAATAAGTCAGTGCAGTATTGTTTGAATGAGATCATAATGAATGAGCACACAGCATTTAAAGGAACAACCAGTGACAGTTTTTAGTTTTTTGCAATGTTTATTTTACTCAAATTCTGTTCATAATTATACTTCATCTGAGAATGTCTTACATTTTAATCAACGCAATGTTTTTAAAGGGCTACATGAGACCGTTTTGCCACTGATGGAGTGCAATGAAGCAAAATAAACATAAAAGGTGCTGTGGAGTCCTCCACTTTGCATGCAGCTAATTTTTACTGTATTTATATTTGTTCCAGAGAATCAAAGCATGATACAGGCCATAATGCTTAGTAATATCGACCAAGAATGTGTTGGATTTTATTGAATGTGTTCTGTCCCCAATGGAAAAAGAGAACCACTGTCATGACAACCTCTTTTCTCTTTTTGCACACACATACACACACGCACACACGAAGGGCAATATGCTACCTGTTCCCAAAGCCTGCTGTTGCCATCGCGTTTACATTGCCTTTTCTCTATAGGACTTTTGATCAAATAAAGTTTTGTTCTATCCAGAAACGATCTCTTGTTTTGTAGGATTATTGCTCATCAGCACTGTCTGCAACGTGTTACAATTCCATCTGTTAAGTTGTTGATGTTGTTATGTCACTGAGTCAGGCGTTGCCCCCGATCACCACCACCACCAGATGGCCTAGTTTAGACAAATGTGATTACCATTGTTACACTCACACAATGACATTAAGCGAAACCTTTAAAGGCCAGACAAACCGATGCTTATTAAATCTACTCTTCTCCCATGGTGACTCTGAACCTGGTTGACTTCTTACTACTTTTCCGGTTTGTGCTGTTGCTGGGACAAATGACACATTTTGCCAGGAATTTGTGTTGTGTGTATTTTTTTTATGGTTCACCCTTTTGTTTATACCTGGTTGATTATTCCAAAATATGTTCTAGAATTACATTGAAATTATTGACAGGCTCGTCTACATTTTTTTTTACATTGCACCATATCGAAAGGTGTCACCCATGCCAAAGCTGAAAATTGAAAATACTATTTCGACTCACCGTCATTACTCTTTGTTTATCCCTGAAGGGAAACTCATTTGACACTCAGCCATGTAAAGCTCATGTTGCTTGCATCACACTACGCAAGCAATAATTTCACACACTTGCAGGCAAGGGAGCCATGTCAGGGTAATGGGGCAGCTAATGTTTCTCTTTATTGGCCTCCCGTAGGAGAAATTTGTCATGGAGCAAAGGACATACAAACATTAATACATCATCACATATAAACATAAACCGTAAACACTCATAATTACATCAGAGTCAAACACGTTGTCCTCCTCATCCATGTGCACCTCTATTAGTTTTTCATGTTGATTAACTTCATTGACGAATTACATTTGTACTTTTATATCTGTTGTATTTGTATAGTGGTACCTTTGGATAGATTTCAGTAGTTCATAATCACAGTTCAGTACATACAGCCAAGACTTTTTGTGGCTTCATTCATTTACATGACATATCATCACCCTCTTAAAATAATTGTCAAAGTATTTTTACATTTTTTTGTTTTGTCTAAATCATCACCTCATGATGCAAATGGTACAATTTTTTGTGTTTACTGAAAAATCTGCAAAAAAAACAAAAAACAAAAAAACCGCCTTAGGCGATTATTGTAAGGCATCAATATGACATTTCCTACCATTCTTTATTCTTATTATTATGAATTGGTGTTTTGGCGTCTTGCTCATGGCCATTTCCTCAGTGCCTATAGGAGACACGCACATCTCCCAACAATTAGTCCCGGTTTCCATATAAAGTATAGCGATATACTCAAACCTTGAGTCAAAGCTTTCATTGTCCATTATTCTTTAACAGTTGGCTTCCAGGCTGATTTAGTGTGGTATTCATTATGTATGCTGACTGTTCTGTTTTTTTTTTTCCTTTTAGGGTCAGTGTAGGCAGTGAGGATTGCAATTTAAAGGGACAATCAATGATCCCTAGTGCCATCTAGTGGTGAACTAATAATTCATTCATTAAAAAAAACTGTTTATGTCAATAGTATACAAAAATATGTTAATCGCATATATATATATATATATATATATATATATATATATATATATATATATATATGAATAATAATAATATATCATTGGTCTAGTAATCAGTAATTTTATAACATAGCTAAGTCTCACCTTACTAGAGCTACCATGTTTTGTCGCCATCTTCCTGCTACGGATGCCCAAAGGACAACTTTGCGAATATCGTTATTGCATCAAGTGTCAGACCCAATGGGCCGACCATAACAGCTGGGGCCTGTAGGTGGTCGTCACTGAGTACCGTGATTCCATCGCTTGTCACTTTCTACTTTGCTCTCGCAAGCTTTTACTTGCAAGCTTGTTTTTTTTTTTTTTTTTTTTTTTTAACTAGCTCTTTAACTAGGTCTTTCGACATCCCTCGCCGGGCTTCACAACGGCTGCCAAGTCACCGTCGCTCGCCAAGATACTCGTTTGCTCACGCAAAATAAGATTTGGTGGTAGGCTTGTGAAATGTGGTCCTTCTGAGCCACCGCAGTGTGGGAGCTCCTGAGTGTTTCTAATGCTTTTTTTTTACCACTAGATGGCACTAAGGACTACACACTCCCTAAAAAATATAAACAGCCTGTGAGCAAAGATCCTAGTCACTTCCTGATGAGATATTCTGCCATATATAAAATGATGTCCCCATTGTTAAGCTTTCAGCTGTTTGTAGGGGTGAATACCCCTCTGCGCCCCTTTTTGATCCACCAAAATGGATTCCTCAGCTCTGAGAGTGTCCTGCCTATAAATATCCATGATGAGTGACAGCCACTGACAGCTGCAGCCAACCAGTGAAGGCTTAGCAGAATGATCTGGGATGTGAGCGCTGACAGTCCTGTTCTCTTGTAGGGAGTGAACAGACCCTCTTTTCTCCTTCCTGCAAAACCAGGATAAGGTAGCAGAACAAAATGGCTGCTCTGATTATCGACCCGACAGAGCAGCCTCGGATGTACCAGCAAAGCCTTCTTCAAGATGGACTGTGTGACCTCTTAGAGAATGACAAGTTTGTGGACTGTGTCCTCAAAGTCAAGGACAAGGAGTTCCCCTGTCACCGCTTGGTTTTAGCAGCCAGTAGTCCCTTCTTCAAGGCTATGTTCCTGTCTGACCTGGAGGAAGGCAAGACCCGTGACATAATCCTCAAAGACGTCGAGCCCGGCACGATGGGGATGATTTTGCGCTACATCTACACCTCTGACATTGATTTGACAGAACAGAACGTCCAGGACATCTTCATGGTCGCCAACATGTACCAGATCCCCTCCATCTTCTCCGTTTGTGTGTCCTACCTTCAAGAGAAGCTGGTGCTAGGCAACTGCTTGGCTATCTTCAGGTTGGGGCTCCTGCTGGACTGTCCTCGGCTCACCTTGACTGCGCAGGAGTTCATCTGTGAACGCTACCCGGTTGTAATCAGGGACCAGGATTTCCTGCAGCTCGCCGCGGCCGAGCTGGCCCTCATCATCAACTCAGACGCGCTTAATGTAGAGCGGGAAGAACTCGTGTTTGAATCGCTGATGGACTGGGTCGGACACGATGAGAAAAAAAGGGTAGGGGAACTGCCAGAATTGTTGCACTGCGTCCGCTTCAGGTTGATGGTTTCGGACTATTTTAAAGAAAAAGTGGAACGTCACAAATACATCCGGTTCAACCAGGAGATCAAGAAAGAGCTGGATCTGGTTAAGAACGCTCGCAGAGGTCGTCTCCCAAAACCCAAGTTGGAAAGAACTGAGGGAGAAGGAAGTGAGGAGGGTCAGGAGGGTTATCTGCCAGGAATACTCAACAACAACCCCCGTTTTGGGATGTTTGAGATGGACTTGCTACTCATGATCAGTCAAACAGGGACTGTGGCCTATGAACCAGTCGGAAATGAATGCTTTGTCGTGTCAGATTCGAGAGAAATTCCAAAGAACCACTGTAGTCTGGTAACCAAAGAGAACCAGGTGTTTGTTGTAGGCGGGCTTCTTTACAATGAGGAGAACCAAGATGAACCCTTCAGCTCTTACTTCTTACAGGTAATGTTTCAAATGAGACATCTCTTGACCATTTGAAGAGTAAGTCCACCCAAAAATTTTATGCACAATAATGTTGTAAGTGCCCCCACTAGTCTAACCACAGTATTATTGCGTTTGTGCCATAGGAGTTAAAAAACAAAAGCCACCTGATTTTAACCATCTTAGGGGGCGGCCATTTTGTCACTTGCTCTCAACTTAGAGTAATTCTGCATTCGAGGAAGGTCGTAAATCAGAGTCGTCCCAGTTGGATATTCCCAGTTCCGACCTGAAAGCGTTGGAAGCGAAAGTAAGCAACCAAAATGTCAGATAGTGATAAGTAGATTTTTGTTTGGGTCCTCAAAGCACATTTTGACCTCCAGCAAACTTTCCTTTTCACAATAAATCAAATAGAAGAGGAATGACGAATGATAAATATTACATATTTATTTATCTTATTTCATAAGCATTCCATACAGTTCAGTAGTTTACCGTATAATTTCATGCAGCAAACTGCCACATAGGCACTGTGTTTCATGAAGTTATGTCAAATATTTATGAATAAAGAAAGCTATCTAGTTTTATATTCGAGTAAATTGTATTTTACCAATCACAGCTTGACGTCACAATATCAGTCAGTCGGCGATGTGGCATTTCCTAGTTCAAGGGGGTGTTCCCGTACACACTTCCTGACATGAAGTCGGAAAAGTCTGACTTCCCAATTTCCTTGAATGCAGCATTAAATGACATCACAGTTGCTCAGGTTCCAGGTAATGACCAATCATGGCTCACCTGTTTTTCTGAAGCTGAGCCGTGATTGGTGATTGATTACCTGAGCTACTGTGATGTCATTTTCAGTCAACAAGTGGCAAAATGGCCGCCCCTGCTGAACACCTATTCCACAAACCAAATATTAATCAGAATGCCGTGTTAAGACTAGCAGGGGCAGATAAAACATACCATTGTAAATAAAATTCTTAGGTTGACCCGTATTCACAGTTCCAGTGACTGCCATTTCCCCACTTACACATAATAAATGTCATTCCCAGTTTGATCCAGTAAGTTCAGAATGGTTAGGGATGCCTTCACAACCCAACCCTCGCTGCTTGTTTGGGATGGCAGAAGTGGAGAACTCCATCTTTGTTGTTGGAGGCAAGGAACTGAAGGAAGGGGAGCACGTTCTGGACTCAGTCATGATCTATGACAGACAGTAAGTAGGCTACAGAGAGTGATGTTAAAAATCGATCTATTGTTTTTGACGTTCACCTGATTGGGACATGTGTACTCTACATTCAAGTCTTGATTCTATTCTTCCTGTACTGCTATTCACTGACTGCCTGAAAAAGCAAAACAAGTTTCCCCAATGTGAGACAAAGAAAAGCTGACAGTATCTGCTATTCTTTTCATCTCTAGTTTCTCTAATCAAAAGCATGTTGCCCTAGAATTTGTGTCCTCGCAGCATTGAATAAAGAACCACAGATAAAATAGCTCACAGCATGTGGGTTACAACTGTAATTTTGTGAAAGTCAATTTTAAAGGACCTAAAGTAGTGTTTTGACTACTTTTTTCAGGTCATTCAAATGGGGGGAGTCCGACCCGCTTCCATATGTTGTGTACGGTCACGGAACCGTATCACACAAAGGGCGTGTCTATGTTATTGGTGGCAAATCAGAGACCAAGTAAGTTATATTCATAATCGTGTGCTGTCATATGGAATTGTAAAATTGGAGGAAAACCAATCACATGTCTTGTGTTTTCTGATGCAGGAAGTGCATGAGGAGAGTCTGTGTCTACAACCCCACTAAGTTTGAGTGGAAGGACTTGGCCCCCATGAAGACAGCCCGTTCCCTGTTTGGTGTTGAAGTCCACAAGGACCAGATTTTTGTTGTGACCGGAGTTACAGATACGGGTCTCACCAGCTCTGTGGAGGTCTATGACATCGCCAGCAATAAGTAAGTCAACAGCTTTTAAATGGCCGCCTGCTGTCTCATAATTATGAAGTGAAGCAACTGTCCACATATGTGAAATGACTCATGAAACAGTAATAGTAGCAAATGATCATGCCATAAAACAGAAGATTACTGCTGCTGAGTGTGTCACAGTAAAATATAAACTGTTTTAAGTCAGCATTTAAAATCGGTCTGGAGCCACAAAACATTTGAAGATTGTGATAAAAGAAACAGTGTGTTAGTGTTAGTTTAATGTACCGAGGGCCCAAGAGCTAATTAGAACTGCAAGGTAACAGAAAAATATGTAGCATCCAATACTTTGACATTCATTTTCTTCCTTTATTTATTTATTTGTCATTTTTAATACTTAATTTTTCATACATTTTTAGACTTTTCTGACTTTGTAATTTCTGACATTTTTGGCAATTTTATAGACATGGCAATTTCGTCTTTTTTGGACATTTTATGACTCTTTATGGCATTTTTTTCTTCCTTTTTTGTGGACATTTTATGGTAATTTGGGGGATTTCTTCTTTTGTTTTTGTACATTTTATATTGACTTTTTTTTTCTTTTTTTTAAAATCAATTTTCTGACTTTTTTGTGGCAATTCCAAAGACACTTTATGGTCATTTTGTGCCTTTCTTCTTTTGTTTGTGGGCATTTTATGGTTACTTTTTGAACATTTTCTTTTCTGCCTTTTTAAATAAATTCTCTGACATTTCTGGCAATTTCATGCACGTTTTATGTTAATTTTCTGCTTTTCCTCTTCCTTTTATAGTCACGATTTGGACAACGAGTAAATACATTCTGTAGAGTAAATTTTACTCTATCTAGAGTGGGACCAAATAAACTCAGTTTTGGTGTCATATTTACACTTGGAAGAGAGTAAAACAAAGATTTGAAAAAAAAGAAATGAATAAAAGTCACTCAAGGGTTGAAGAATGAACTCATGACCTTCAGCTTTGGACAGCCGATGATCAACTCCCTGAGCCACGCAGCTCCTGCTGTGTGTTAACTCCCAGATTTTGTTGTCAGATGCTAACTGAAAACGACATCACAATTGCCCAGGGCTCAGTTAACGACCATTCACAGTTCACCTGTTCTCTGAAGCTGAGTCATGGTTGGTCAATA
Organism: Festucalex cinctus; assembly: GCF_051991245.1. NCBI lineage: Eukaryota > Metazoa > Chordata > Actinopteri > Syngnathiformes > Syngnathidae > Festucalex > Festucalex cinctus. The sequence continues at coordinate 60,142,948 of NC_135411.1, read as the reverse complement.
CCAGAGCACTGATAGCAACTGTGATGTCATTTTCACTCGACAGCAAGTGGCAAAATGGCCCCCTACTGAGATGGTTAAAAACGGTGGATTTTGCTGCTTAACTCATATTGCACAAACTCAATATTAAACACAATATCATGTTTAGACAAGGACTGCATTGAATATATTAGAAAGCTTTTGCGTTTACTTCCTTTTTAATAAATGAGGAATGTGGTCCTCCTCAACTTGCTCCATGTGTAAAGTTCCCTGAGACAACTTGTGTTGTGATTTGCTGATACAATTATATAAATAAAACGGAATTAAATTGAGCCCCATTTTTTTTCTGTGTGTGTCTTGTGTAGGTGGTCTGAGTTTACCGAGTTCCCTCAGGAGCGCAGCTCTCTCAGTCTGATGTCCATGGGGGGCTTCCTGTATGCTGTTGGGGGGTTTGCCATGGTGGCCAGTGAAACCAGTGAGGAGCCTGTCCCAACAGAAATGACTGACATCTGGAGGTAAGAAAGACTCACCACATAAGGTCACGCTCCGTCACTACTGATCATAATTTGATTAAACATGTGAAAAATAAAGTAGGGGAGTATCAGTATAATAGAGAGGTTATTAAAATATCCATAGTTTATCCCATTTGCTGCAGGCTTTCTCCAAAAACAATGAAAAATATATACCGTATTGTAATTCTTCATACCAAATCATTTTGTACATACGGAAGAGGATTAGAAGAGAGAAAAAGAAAGTTTGGCAGGATTCTCATTTTATTGTCAGAATTCTGACTTGAACTCATTCACTCAGCTTAGATTTCACTGTTTTACTGGATTTTGACTGATTTTGCAAGGCCCACAGAATATTGTGTCTTATTGCTATCAAAACATGGAACCTACCAAAACAAAGATTAGAGTCTCTTCTTTCATCAGGAAAAGGGAAGTATATTTCTATCTGTTTCCGTTTTGCATCAATTCGCATTAGAATATAGCTAAGTTTAATCAAAATTGCTGGTAAAAAGACTGACAAAAGAGCTTGTTGCAACATGGCCCAGGTTGATCTCTTATACTCTGCTGTTATGTGCTGGCCGTTTTTGTAATAACTACCATTGCTTGAAGCATTCTCTTCAGCTCAGAGGCTGCATCAAAGCCTTCTATATGCTCTAGCATAAAAAAACAAAAAAAAACAAAGAGTATTCAGACTTTAATATCACAATTCTCACTTTAAAGTGAGAATAATAGTAGTACAAATTCGGACTTTAAAGTCAGAATTCTGACTTTATTCACAGAATTCTCACTTTAATTCCGACTTTAAAGTGAAAATTCTGACTTTAATCTCAAAATTCTGACTTTAGAGTGAGAATTCAGACTTACATCCATCCATCCAACCATTTTCTGACCGCTTATTCCTCACAAGGGTCGCGGGGGGTGCTGGGGCCTATCTCAGCTGGCTCTGGACAGTAGGCGGGGGACACCCTGGACTGGTTGCCAGCCAATCGCAGAGAATTCAGACTTTAATCTCAAAATTATGACTTTAAAGTGAGAATTCAGACTTTAATCTCAAAATTCTGACTTTAAAGTGAGAATTCAGACTTTAATCTTATGATTCACACTTTAAAAGTGAGAATAATGACGTTAGAGTCACTTTAAAATTTGAATTCTGAGATTAAAGTGAGAATTCTCACTTTAAAGTAAGAATTCTGACTCTTGACTTGGACAAAATAAATGGTTGCCATGCATGACCTTAATTTATTGAGTCGTCTCCGTTTTACGATGAGAGGAATGTTAATGGGCGCAGTTATTCAAATGTGAATCTTTCCCACAGATACGACGAGACGGAGAAGTGCTGGAGTGGGATTCTACGTGAGATTATCTATGCAGAGGGAGCCACCATTGTTCCCGTCCGTCTCAACACTTTGCGCCTCAACAAATTATAACACAACTTTAACAATGCATTGTTACTAGAGACAGTGTACAGATTATGGGAAACCACTCAAGTTTATAACTGAGGATGAGTCACAGAATGGAAATTAAAAGTAAAATGCCAGCTATCTTTTATTAAAATTGATTAACATATCTGTTATTCTTATGTTGTGAATTTATATCAGAAATAAAATAAATGAGTGTTTACATCCCCTTTAGTGATGAGTTTGAAAAATAAATCCAAATGCAAACATTTTTAGTTTTATTCATCTTCCACAGATATTTTGTATAATAAATTCCATATACTATACAGTACACAATATTTACAGGGCACCACATAGAAGAATACACATTCATTATTGACATAATGCAAACACAGGAGTGAACAATATGTAGTCTTAAATGTAAACATTGATTTCCAGTTGACACCTGAGCTCAAAGTCATCACCATAAAACATGCCATAAAGTGACATTTTCCCCATATTTACAATGCGTGTGAAACATTTAGTCTGAGGTACTTTCGCCGCGTTGTTGCAAGCTGAGTGAGCAGGATGTGGCATCAAACATGCTCTTTAAAGGAATCGAATCATCGCGGATCTTATCTTAAAAGCCCAGAAGTTGGTAGCAGCTACAGAAGCATCCTCATAATCTTTCATTTTGTTGACTGATAACCTCAAGGGCCACAAACCAAACTGCTTATATGCTGATGCTTTATTGATAATGAAGTCTGAATCATATTTATCAGGTTACCGTAACAGGGGAAATACTGATCTGGGGATGTTACTGGATTTTTATACCCCTCAACATTTAATCACCGAATCACAGTTATTAAAAAAAAAATTGACCATGAAATGAATACACAAACCCCACTATCAGTGCAGCATAAGTAACTGGACAGTTAGTTTTCGTGAATGTTGTACATCACCACAAGGGTTTGACATGAAAACAATCAACATGTCTACTTTCAACTTTAATAACTGAAGTTGTTTCATAAAAAGCCATTTCATGTACAAAGTACAAACCCCAATTCCAATAAAGATGTAAATTAAGAACAGAATTTGCAAATCCTTTTCAACCTATATTCAATTGAATACACTAAAAAGATAAGATATTCAATGTCCAAAATGACAACCATTTTCTTTCTTTTTTTTTTTTTGACAAATATTCTCTCATTTTGAATTTTACTCCTGTAACAAATTCCAAAAAAAGCTGGGAAAGGGGCAAGGAAAGACTAGAAAAGTTGAAAGGGAAAAACAAAATAAATAAAATCACCTGTTTGGAATATTTCACAGGTGAACACGTTAATTGGAAACAAGTGATTCCCCGAAAGGCTCAGTTGTTGACAGGTAAGGATGGGATGAGTTTCCCCACCTTGTGAACAACCGCATGAGCATTTAGTTCAACAGTTTAAGAACTTTTCTTACTGTGCAATTAAGTGCAAGGAATCTAATGATTTCATCATATGCGGTCCATATCATCAGAAGACATAGAGAATCTGGAGAAATCCCATATTTCTGTGAAACTTTTACATCTGAAAGTCGACATTTCCGTCACATTGATTGTTTTATGTGGCAAATCCACCCATCTTTGCATTTCTATATATTGTAAGAGTTTAAGGGTTGTGAGTGAGCTTGAACTTATCTGAGCTGACTCAAGAGTTGGAGTACCAGACTGGTCCCCAATCAATAGCAGGGCACAGATTGATGACAATTATATATCATTGCATCAACAAATTAAAGTCTTATAATCCAACATGTATGATTTTGGAATGTGGGAGCACACCAAAGCACCAGGAGAAAAACTCCAATCTCAGAACTGTGAACGGATGTGAGAACCACTCGACCAGCATGCTGCCTGACGCTCTAAAAAGGTTGTCCAAATACTTCTGGAGCAAACCATGTGGTGAAAATAACAGACATTAATCACTGTTACCACATAATAACTTACAGTACAATGCAATGTGCTGTGGACCAATAATGGGAGTCCTTTAGAATGGCACCACTTCAATGCAGGAAACCCCATAGAAGCCTCAGTAATCCAAGATGCACAAAGCTTCATCGGTGTCTGCTGTGGAAAGTCATCCAGCAAATAAAAAAAAATGCCTCGGGCTGGATAAGAAGGTCCATTACGATGGGAATGCTATGGATGTCTTAATAAACAAAACAACATGGGCTATTAAGTTAAATGCATGCACTTTATAGCCCAGGTGGTCTTCAGGAAACATTCTCCTTTTTATAGGACTCGCTTTCCATCCACACGTTATTGAATATAGGGTGACCAGAAATCCCAATTTTGTCTCAGTCAGACAGATTCATACGATAAACCCTATTTACTTTCACATTGACATTTTCGTTCTCGTACACATCAGCATCTAATTGCTAGCAGGTGTGTTTTCCTTTCGTCATATGAGAACTAGTACAAAGGGAAATGTAGTCCTCCTCCTAGCCCAGGGGTCAGCAACCTTTACTGTCAAAAGATACTTTAGGTCAAAAGAATAACAAAAAAATCTGTCTGGAGCCGCAAAACATTTGAACGTTGCGATGAACAAAACTGTGTGTTAGTCAAATGTAGTGAGGGTTCAACAGCTATTTAGAGCTGCACCATAACAGAAAGATAGGAAGCATCTCAAACTTTGAGATTCATTTTCTTCTACTTGTCGTATTCCGTTTTTGTTTGTTTTTTTTGACAATTTTTCATACATGTTAAGGCTTTAAGGCTTTTCTGGTTTCCTGTCATTTTTGGGGGGCAATTTTATGGCTATATTACATCATATTCTGTCTACCTTCTTACTTTTTTGGGACATTTTATGGATACTTTTTGACATTTTTTTTGCCATTACTGCTATCAATTTTTTGAAATTTTTGGCAAGTTTGTAGACATTTTATGGCAATTTTCGGGATTTGTTCTGTTTTCAGACATTTTATGTTTACTTTTTGAACATTTTTCTTTCCTGTCTTTTTCTTCATCAATTTTCTGACTTTTTGGCAATTTTGTGGACATTTTATGGGAATTTTCAGGATTTTTTTTTTCTTTTGTTTTTGGACATTTTATAGTTTTTCAGTGTTTTTCTTTTCTTTCATTAACGTTCAATTCGTTGACATTTATGGCAATTTCATGGAGATTTTATATGGTAGTTTTCTACTTTTCCTCTGTGGACAGTAATTAAAAAAATTAATCTAACACTTTATTTTCTGCCTTTTTTTTAAAATAATTTTTCTGACTTTTTGGTAATTTTGTGGATATTTTATGGGAATTTTCAGGATTTTTTTCCTTTGGTTTTGGGCATTTTATTGTTACTTTTTCAGTGTTTTATTATCATTAACATTCAATTCTCTGATATTTATGGCAATTTCATATGGTAATTTTCTACTTTTCTTCTTCCTTTGTGAACATTTTTAGGTAATTTTGAAAAAAAAAAAACATCTACCATTCATCTCTCCTTTTCTGACAACTTAAAAATTTTGACCCTGACATATTTTGAATATTATTATTATTTATCTAAATCATGAATTCATTTAAATAACATTCAAATTCATTTAAAAACATCTAAATAATTTATTTTAAAAAAAACACACACAAATATGTTAAAAAATATCTACTGTTTTGTTTTTTGTTTTTGTTTTTTAAGAGATTTTTTAGAGGTTCCAGAGTCACAGGTTGCAGACCCCAGTCTGGTCTGACCAAACGCAAACTAATCTTTTCTGATGGCATATTTCTAATGTTACAATGTGGGAGTGGCGCGAGGTAATTGGCACAGCCAGCTTCCAATAGCTGCCGGGAATGAGCCAAAAAGGTTGGCTCATGGTAAATGCTTTTAGTACTATTGGACAAGATAGCATTTAGCATTAGCGACAGTAACGAGATTGACTGGCGATTCAATTCGTTATAAATAATTCCTGGTGAGGATTTATTATATAGTTGATTTTAAGCTAAAACTGTCATGTCCTGGTTTTGAAATTTAGAAAATCTGGTCAGCCTACATACAAAGTGCTCTCGAAATATCTTCATACAGTACTGTCCTATCATTTGTACCGACCCTGTCTTCCATTACGGGTGCACATCACTTGGTAAGAAAAAAGTCGCACACTTTCACAGCTAGTCGAAGGAAATACATCAAAATAAAAGGTCATACTGACCTAAAGGGACACCCACATCTAACTGCACTGCTTAAGTATGTCACCCTTTCAGTATGTGCAGAGCCCAGTCGATGCCTTCCCGTGTCAGATGGCTGAAAAATGCTCCTGACAAGCAGATGCCCGCCGGGCAATGGGGCTGCATTTGGTTAACATGGTGATCTGGGTGCTGAAGTTGTTCCCATTGCTGCCTATGGAGGGCTGCTGGTACTTGGTGTCTGCACCCAGGAAGCGCTGCAACATCCATCTGCGCCACTTACGCTTAATCTCCGCCTGTACCTGCAAGGCAGACGAGGAGGTAGAGAAAATGCGGTACTGACAAAGTGGAAGGCTCGTGATATAATAGGCCAGTAAACATTTTAGGCAGCTATTTTTGTCTTTGCTTACCTCTCCATTTAGGAAACAGTACAAGACAGCAACTACGAAACCCTGGAAGAGAAAGAATATGTTGCCAATTTTCCAACTGGACAGACATTTTTTTGGATGAATAATGTCTTTAGGACTAGCACCAATATGGGGGCTCTCATAACAGAGATTCAGGGAAAATTTCCCAGGAGATAACATTCTTTACTAAAGGAACTATTAATCAGTGATGGCTTCCATCTTGAGCGCTCCATTATGTCCGTTGCTCTCGCCATCAATTTACTGGTGTGTAAATCAACTTTTATTTTTATTTTTTTAATCGTACAATATGTTAGATCATTTTCTGCGGAATCTTGTGCTCAAGAACTGAACTTGATTTTTTTTTTCCTCCCACGTCACCTCTCGCCTTGTAAGTTGTCCACCATTTGAATGTTTACCTGAAATGACCCAAGGATAAGATCAAACACCATCCTCAGGTGTGGGTGAATGTGGTCCGGGATGAAGGCAAAGATGATGTAGTTTATCCCAAAGAGAGGTATCAACAGCAGCGTGGATTTAGCCAGTCTCCTGGAGGGAGGAAGGGTTCAGATAAAGAGACACTTTATCTTGATCCGAGTCGGGAAAACATTGGTTGATATGCACTAGCGCTGGACACCACCAAACGACACAACATCAACACACCATTTCTGTAAAAAAATGTTTCTGTAAAATCAACCCATCAAGCAATTATGTCGGACAAATATGAAAAATTTCATCACATGTTACTTTAAAGGTAATAAGGTAAATAGTTTTTTTCATAATTATGGAGAGACCCGCAGCCACTACAATAAATCCGCGCCTGCGCTGAGCAGATACTGGGGATCAAAACTACAATAATCTGTATTAAGATATCAATTTTTAAATCAGTTTTTACGTGGGAATCCTGTAAGAATATTGCTCTTCTTTTTTTTCTTTTTTTTGTAGAATAACACAAAAAAAAAATCATCCAAAATCAGGAGGCATATTATACATGAGAAATTACAAAGAAATAAAATGTTCACATCGTATGGATGCTATTATCAAGAGTGGATAGTAGTTTGGTTGCACCACACTATATGGGTGCTACAAAGCCCCAGTATTTTAATATCCACACCCAGTAGTAGTATTGGGGGCTGTTCTAAGTAAATACAATATAGAATTCACACACCATGCAATTTAAAAATTGCATAGTTTCTGGAAAAGCATACAGTTTGACTTGATAGTGTTCACATTCTAGTAAAATCTTTTAAAGAGGAAGTTAACCTTCAACATTCGTTGACAATAATATGCTATATGTGACCTCACTAGTATAAACATGACATTCTGATTAATATTACATTTTTGGAATAAGAGTTATGCAGCAAAATCCAGCCATTTATATTATCTCGGCGGCAGCCATTTTGCCACTTGCTGTAGACTGAAGAGGACATCACAGTTGCTCAAGCAACGAACAATCACAGCTCACCTGTTTTCTGAAGCTGGACTGTGATTGGTTGTTACCTGAGCAACTGTGATGTCATTTTCACTCGACAGCAAGTGGCAAAATGGCCGCCTTCTGGGGCGGCGTGGATCAGTGGTATGGTGGTTGTCTCCCAACCCAGAGGTTGTGGGTTCGATCCCAGGCCACTGTGACCACGTCGAAGTATCCTTGAGCAAGATACTGAACCCCCAATTGCTCCTGATGCTGCGTCATCAGTAGGTGAATGGGTAGTCAAAAATGTAAAGCGCTTTGAGGGCCTTAAAGGTGGAAAAGCGCTATATAAATGAAGTGACATTTGCCAGTGTCATTCTGATATTGATCTAAACTACTTGATTTTACTGCTTAACTCATATTCCACTCACACAGTATGAACCAGGATGTCATACTTCGACTAGTGGGGCTGCATAGAACAAATTATTGTCACGTTTTTTCTTTTTTCTTTTTTTGGGGGGTTGGAGGGGGGGGGGGGGGGGGGGACTCTAATGAAAGAAATTGTGAAAAATATATTTAATTTTTTCATATGCACTGAAAACCTACGAGTACTGATTTGACTCCTTTCTTCCAATGTCAGGACAATTCATCTTCTGCCGTAAAATCCGGATAATACAGATGAAGAGGAAAAAGTTGACCTGCCAAGAAAGTAGCAGACAACTAAATATAAGTCGACTGTCTAGAGCTGCGCAGTAAATGTCACTCACAAAGAAGCAATGTCACTCACAAGGATAGTAACAAGAATGGGCGTTTTGATGATCCACCACGGTTTGTCATCAATGATCTCCCAGCATCTGCCAGAAAAGACAACAAAAGTCAGTAACGAAATGTTGCTAACACTTTTACTAGCATCATTGTGATTATCTTTATTATAATTGCTAACCAATCACAAAAGAATGTGAATAGTTTGGCGGGGAGATGCAAGTCAAAAGGATATCTTCGTTACAATGGTCATTTAGAAACCATGAAAAAAATATTAATGGCTTTTTAGCAACACTATATGCTAATTTAGCATAGCAATAAAAACAGTGATTTGCTCTATTTAAAAAAAAATGGTTAAAATGTCATTTTTCTACAGAGGAGACTTAATGTGCTTCCAAAGTGATAATGATATATTTTAAATAATTCCCCAACAAACCGTGACGAAGACAAATAAAAAGAACATGATTGTTCTCACCCAAGATCATTTAAATAAGCCTTTGTAATCACCCACACTGAGATAAAGATGGTTGGAGCCACTGCAAATGACAAATATGAATAGATCATTAGATTTGTCGCATGGACAAATATGTCTAAATAACCAAATGACCTTGCAGATGATTTTACAGGTTGCGAATGAAAGTGAATGAAATATAATCTTTTGGGTACGCTAAGCACGATTCCTCTTGGAAGTTGGCAGACACTACAATTCTGGCATATTTATGAGTATATCTATGAGATATTTCAATGGTGTCATAAAAATGGCCAGCAAAGAAAACTCCATGGAGTAAAGTTCAAGCCTGATCGCTTTGATGGATATTCACGATTGTTTTGTCTGCTACGGTTACATATATTGCTTAAAATGGGCTCTTTTCAGCAGCTGCTGCCTGTTGCAGACCAAACTCAACCAGGACTGATCCATATGCAAATGAAGGCACGGTTTTATCCTGCAGTATCAACACCAAATTGATTCACTGACGTATGAAGACGGTTGTGATGGATGTGCCTGAAAAGCAACTAATAGGCTCCATACAGACACTGAGTTCCCTCTAAAACAAAAAGTCTCTGTTCACATACCCCAGCCAATCATGATGTACCACCAGAAGTACTTCCTCTCGGAGAAGAAGGAGACAGCGAGGAGAGCGTGGAGATAGAGGCCTTCGACCAGCAGCCAGAAGTAACTGGCCATGATGCCATATTGGAAGAACACCACCACTGCCTTACAACCCACCTGAAAAGCATCCACAGTTTCATGCAGTCAGCGAACAGGAAATAATTGTGAACTCATTTCGGGGACAGCTGCGCTTTATTTTTGGAGATAATAACGACACAAGTTTATTCAGCCAACACTCATGCAAAAAGCAAGCTGTGGAGCAAAATTCAGTTTTCAGAGTTGATTTAACGGCCTCACCATTTAGGCATGCATGCAATTTCAAAGATAATTGTCTTTGAATTGGTATGTTTGTATTTTGCTGCATTGAGAGTGTCGTGGTTTGGGTTGATTTTGTTACTTTTGTCATAGCTCAGATTTAATTTTGGTTTAGTTTGATTTTGTCCTCATGTTTCTTTGAGTTCAGTCATGATCTGTGTTTTGCGTTGTCCTTGTATGCCCCCTAGTCTTGTCAAGCCTTGTCTTGTCCATCTGTGTTTGCCTGCCATTCCTCATGTGTCAACCAATCAGCGTCCTCTGCCTCTTGTGTCTTGTCCAGCTGTTTCTAATTGTGTCAATTAGTGTGTGTGTATTTAGTTCCTTGTCTCCCCGCTGCCCGTTGTCGATTCATTGTTATTTCCTCCTGATATACTGCTGGATTTTTGCCGCATAGTTCCTCCCAACATGCCTTGTTTGCCTTTGCTGAGCTTGTTTGTTGTTTCTGACTAGTACCTCGTTTACCTCCTTGTTTTGTTCTATTAAATCCCTTTTTGGCTTCACCTCGCTCTGCTTGCCTGAATTTGGGTCCACCAACACACCTCAATCATGACAGGGAGGCCTACTTAGTGTCCTACTGAGAGATTTGACATACATTTGACTGATATTGTTTTAGACAGTAGTTAGTTAGTTTTCCCACATAGACATGGTTATTTTAAGAATTCTTTTTTTGACCGAGGTCTGTGCAGACTGCAAACTAGTTAAGACTCAATCAACTGATTTACTGAACTCCGTTTTGTGTCAGTTTCATTTAATCAATAATCAATTCCACATAATTTACAGAATCCCTAATGATCAATTAACGTCTCAAACCTTTCAATAATATGATGCAGTCCACAATTATACAGTCCACTACAGTGTCAATTAAAAGTGATGATGATGATGATTATTTAGTTTTTTCGTTTAATACCAATTCTTTTCAGACCGATACCAGTACGAATACTCAAGTGTTGAGAAGCCACTGATACCAGTACCAATAGAAGTTTGACAGATAATCTTAAAGAAAGATCTATAAATCCTAATATAGCATTTTTTTTCCCTTAAAATTGCATGAAATTAATGGCAATTTTTCTATTCTTATAATTTCTAATGTTAAGTTCCTGATTTTAAAATGGCCACAGGAGGGCAGCTTATCCTGGTCGTCGCTAGTACTGACACCATGAAAATAAGACTGGGTATCAGCCCGGTACTCACCCATCCTTATTTATTTATTTATTTATTTTATATATATATATATTTTTTTTTAATAAACGTCTATTGTTGGATTTCATTAGATTGTGCATATGTACTTAATGTTGTGGCCAGTGAGTGCACATATACAGTGTCCATTGATCCTATAAGTTGACCATCCAAGTAAAAAAAATCTTTCGAGTTCTTATTGTTTAAAAAAGAACGGTTAGGTCGCTGTCGTAACATTTTTTTTTCCTGTGATGTCCACAGGGTGTTTTGACAGGCGGAATTGTAAACTGTCAATGGATCTCTTCAAAAATGTTGTTCACTAGTTGTATTTTTTTCCCCCGCTTGGAATGTTAACAAATGGCGGAGACAGGGAGCAGCTGTGTTTGAAGTGGGAAAATCTGTGTACTCGCAGGAGGAAATATCTCAGCTGTGACATGAAGGCTTGCAAAGGTGATTTATAGCCTGCAGATCTAATCAACTCAGGTAATAAAGCAATGGATTGGACTGGCAAGATGTGAGACACACATGGGATGTTGGTAACATGATCTGTTGCATAGAGATAAAACATTAAACAGCACCGAAACCAGTAGCTTCAACTCCTGATCCAGAGATTCCAGACCGTGCTCTGGCACGGTTTGTCTTGATGATATACGCAGAGCCGACATGAACGAAAAGGCCAGAACACAACTGAATGTGATTTATTGACAAAGGTTCCGACTTAATGTTCAGCAAACAGGAACTCTCACAACATCCTGTTGAACAAATGAATGGGGAGCACTTTAGGAGTGGAGAGGACTTGGCAAACATTGTTACACCCAGCGTCGGGCTAAGCAAACTTCAGGACAACGCTTTTAATGTCAGCCAATAATTAATTCTGAGCGATGCAGTTAAGGTTAGAGAGGAGCTGCTTTAAGAGCTGGGTGAGTTGATTTGCACTTTGATGCAGGACTCATTAGAAAATCCACAAACAAAAGGGAATTTCTATTAGTAAGATGAAAGAGTGTTTTCATATTTTACTCACAGGTGAATGGCAACTTTCTGTCTCGCCAACGTCGTACAGGACGACGTCCTTGATGAAGACAGCGACGGCTTTCAGAATGAAGGACACAAAGAGATGCATGTGGATGTAGTTTCTGGTGCAGTGCAGCTTCCTGCAACACAACACAACTTCAATGCGAGTGTAAGGGCTCTACATTCATGGACAGCGCACAATTTACATGCCCCTGGCACACCTAAGAATTTGGTGGCAGGAAGACTAATCTTTAGACCAGCTAAAGGTAGATCTAAATTGTGGCGCAGATGGTCCAGCACAAATTTGATTAAGGTGCATATTCTGAGCTGAGTGAATATTTGGTGGCTGAAAATAGACTAAACTTTATGTCGGCTGGAAGCAGGTCTAACTTGTGGTGCAAGTGGCGAAACGCGATTTTGGTGAATTTGAATGTGTGCTGGATGTCATTCATCAAAATTGACAACAGCGTGCATCAAATCCTCTCAAACATTGTAGAAATCAATTCATTGAACAAATTCAATGGACTAAAGCATCTGTGTGCTCGTCTGCAAAAATGCCAAAAGGAAGAAATCTCCACCCATACGCACAAATACACTTGCACTGGCTACAAATATAGAGCAACAGCATTACCTCTCTATAAATCTAACATTGCAATTTGCTCCAAATTATTTGTGCAGTCAAGCCTTTCCCAACCTTAATGAGCCTTGGAGTATATTGCTGGTGTCGGGCCAAAACCTTGTACCTCCAAAATCATGACTTTTCAGAAGACCCCAAAATTGGCAGGTTTGTCCAACCATTAACCATTAATATTGCATCACCAAATAGAGCAAGCCATTTTCAACACTTTAGATTGGTCAATAATTCATAAAAATGACACCCAAACATGTGCATGGACCATAAGTACAGATTTTTGGAAAAATGTGAAACTTGCCAAATTGTGACTCTTGAGGTTTTGGCCGGATGCCATGCAGCAATATTTTACATTTGAAAAATTTCACAGCCCACCACCAAACAAAAAATGTGTATAGCCACTACTGTATACAGAAATAATGATAATACATTTTATAATATAAATACAGCATGTGGTGGTTGTGGAAGCACATTTAGTTGTTCTGCCTGAGAGATATGGTCCATGAATTATTTGTAGTAAATAAATAATTATTGAGTACCATTTACCATTTATGACCTACTAAATGAAACTGGATAATTTCCCACGGCACACCCGATCATCTATCTTAGCGCATTAATGTGCTGCACCATAGAAGTTGGGATAGCTATTTCCCAGTACATTCATCTTCTCATAACATAACATTAACTTGCGTGTATACCTGCACTATTATTCAAACTGACACACTAGGTAAATAGAAAGAAACAATAGGCACGTTTTAGTAATTGGGTTGACCCATATTAATAAATAATAAGTAAATAAATAAATAAATTGTCACACAATGTCTTTGGTTTAAGTCAAATTCCATCAACAAGATAAGCCTTCGGAGCTATAGCAAAGTGTACACTTAAAACTGTTGCGCATTTACTGTAGGTACACCGGGCAAATAATCACAATCCCTGCAAGAGCAACAAACTACTAATAAAACTACAGTAAACAACAGCTTTATGGACCTGCACACAGGGGTGCTTTAAAGTAAAAGTTTAACTCGTTCTGTGACCACACTCGTAACTGAAAACATGCATATCGCAAGTCATTTTTGCCCATTGAAATCAATGTAAATGCCATTAATCTGTTACAGTCTAATGAATGAAATAATGTAAAAGAATGTAAAGAATGTAACGTCATCACACTTTCAATGGTCATTATGCTGCACCTCCTACTGTTGGCCAATGGCTACCTGGGGTCACTATAAAACAAATATTGGGAGACAGAGAAGACAATAAAGAGCAGCAATAAACAGCTTGAAGCCTTTTTTTAAGAATTGCTAACTAATTCTAACTGGAAAACTGCTCCTTGTTGTGAACTGAGTTGAGATCACTGCAACAATACAACACTCACGTCTCAAAATTGTGCTCATAAAACAAAACAAAACAAAAATCAGCCGAATGATGGCTTGTATCTCAAAAACTACCAAAGCTGACTCATCTTTGGAAGTTTTGGAAGTAATTAATTAATTGACATGTAATCAATTATTAAATTAATTGACAACTATTTTGCCCGGTAATAATCGAGTAATTGTTTGGAGACATATTTAATAAGGGTTTTTACTGGCTCAAATTAAGGCAGCGGCGCTATCACCCTGACTATGATGGGTGACCAATACCTGGTATCGGTGCCAACCAGGAAATGGGCATGTACTACAGTTGCTCCATGATCTGTTTCTTCTTCAGTACATTAAAGTTTAAAAGAAAAAAAGAAAAAGGAAAGCTTTCTTCTTCGATTGTTGCTTCAGGTCTTTCCGGTGCACTGCTTTTGATATAGCGCCTCCTTAATGTCGCAACACTGAAAATTTCAACAGTTGATATAGGCGGAAGTGGCCGCCTCTGAATTTTGTACTCAGGAAAAACCCTGGTTAAAATTGTCCAAATCATTTGATTTCTGCAAATCAACAGTATTTGTTCACTGATTTCTGCAGTGCTTCTTATTATCTGTGCTTAATCAACAAAGACATTTGCAAACTTTTTTTTTTTTTTTTTTTACTTTGGAAAACGAATAAACTGGTAACATAGTACAACATCAATACCTGCTGTGTCCCCCCCCCCACCACTGTATAGTACAAAATAAAGTAAAGTACAAAATATTTATTCACCAATTGCTGGTTAATAAAGAGCAACCGTGGGGTGGGGGGGGTCGGGTGGGGTTTGGGGTCCTTTTGTTATACACTTTAATGCAAAACTAAAATATCAGATTCATTGATTAATCAATGAAATAATTGATAGATTAATCAATTCTAAAAATATTTGATAGTGACAGCACTAAATTTGAGTCACTCGCATACCAAAGCACTGTATCGCAATCCCTGGAAATAATAAAATCATATGTATTATTCCAAATTAACTGCACCTACTCTTGACCTTGTGGAATGTTCTGCAGAGGCAAATTATCTGAGTTTCAAACTTGCAACGAGGAGTGTGTAAACCAATCCCGCACAACATTATCCAGCTGCCCAATATTAACAGAAAACCCTGCTCACATCCTGTCCGTGTCCTCGAAAGTCCAAACCACTGGCATTTCACAACAGCGACATGTAAACACAACCCCTGTTGTTTAACGCTGCACATACATGCGCACACACATGGCCGTGAGCAGTGATGTGTTTATTCGTGGCCACACCCCCACGACCACTTACTGTAATGACTCGTGCTTGATTAATTTATCCATGCACACACACAAACTCTATGAGTGCAAACAGAAGGTCAAAGGGAAACATGCTGTGAACAGCAGCAGCTCCCTCGCTAAGTGGTTTGGACTTTATAGCTGCTTCGTCGTTTGACAACTGTTGCAACAGCATTTAGATGCAAGTCGGGCACGCAAGGTGACAAACACTGTAAAAGGTCAGGAAGTAAGATAGGAGATGAGGAGGCATTTATCGTGTTCAATGGAGGGAAAGTAAGAACGGTGTCGCTAGATCTCCTTACCGGAAGAGGCACAGGATGATGATGGCGACGGTGAGAGAAATAAGCGACACGCTGTGACCGATGGTGTAACCCACTTTGACGGTGTCAAAGAAGTCTTCCTGCAAGAAGACACATTTAGTTGGTGGCTAAAAAAATGCAGCATGACACCAGGGGGGGTTGTCATACCGACCGTGTCATCATCAGCCATGGTGTTGTTGGGATTATAGCCACAATCCATTATATAAGAGTCAATGCTAATCGGAGTCCAGCCATCCGCAGTGCACGTCTTGGACATGTTACCTATTGAGCAAAATGACAGACAGACAGTTCATCTCAGTATTGTGTGTTGGCTGCAGCTGTGTGATTCGCAAGGAAAGCAACCATTGCATTTGCTCACAATTAATTATGTCACACACAGACGCATTCCCACTGGAATGCTTCCAAATGCTAAAAGGAAGTATGACTGAAAGGGATCAGCAAAGACACTAGGACAGTTCCCACGTGCATTTGCCTCTATCTGTCTCTTAATTACTTCGACTTGAAAAACAGCCCAGGAAGTGAGTCGGGCAGTCAGTGAGGTATTTATGTTCTGCCCTCCCTGCCCGTGGGGGTGCAAGTCAAAGGTTCACGTACATCTGACTCAGAAGAGTCGGAGGATATGAGGAGGCCTACACACACCAATCCGACATCAGCCAAATGTGACCGACGCCTACCCCCTGTGGCGTCGGGTCGAAAAATGACGTAAATACATACCGCACCGACCCCGACTATTACGTACCTTCAGTGCATGCGCAAGAAGTAATTCCCCTCCATACCATCGGTGGCAGTAGTCATTATTCCTAAAGGCAACCGGAAAACCTTTACGGGGGCGGGATATGAAAACGTAAATAATGCATACCGGTTACTTTTTCTCTCATGATGTCCTCCCACGTGAATGAAACCCTCCGGCTTTTTGCACAGTATCGCATATAAAAGTAAATTCTACCTGATATATCCAGTCAGGTCCCCATGTCATACCTTTATCATACAAAGAACCAAAGAGACAAAGTCATCTTCCCAATCTTCCGTCCAGAGTCCAGACAGACATTGTACGTTCAAATGTGGAGGGTACAGCAGGGTGACGGAAAAGAAAAAAAAAAAGAAAAAAAAACAAAACAGTCCAGGCTTTCCATCAGCACTGTTTATCCGCATTCATCACTTCCTGTTCTTGCCCCATGCGCTGATTCACTAGCTAATAGCCAATCACAGTGATTAAATGCCCCGAAGCTGATTCAAACGTCGAATTTGATGGAACGCCCCCCGACGTATTCCAACTCGATCCGACTTTACGACAGTCATTTATACACTGATCAGACGCTGTCCAACTCCCGATGTCGGATTGGTGTACAGTATCTCGGAGCTCAATGAGGTACACACAAGACTACAGAGCTCAGTCAGAATACACCGCTCAGAAAGTATACTAAACAAGAGCTCAGAATAGAGAACTACCCCTAAGTCCTTTATTAGTCCCATGTGGGAAATATATACTTGTTAGACATGAACTAACTTGGCAATGAATTAATGGAGGGAGAAAGCTGAACACAAACAAGAAACCCACATAGGCCTATTTGGGGCCGCTGGAAATTTGCTCAATGAAAAAACTGGATGAAGATGGTTGAAGTAGACCAGGTCAAAACGACACCATGCACTTTTTTCTCGATTTTTATTATTTAAAGTAACTTTTATTGAATTCAGCTTGCATTCTCATTTTCCTGGCTGTAATATGGTTTTGAATTCAATTTTTTTCCAGTCACCAACCTCAAACGCTTTTGGTTTTGACATTCCTCACAGTCATACAACCCTGACATCTTTGAGGTTATTTTTCTCTTCTGTAAAGCAGTAGTTCTTAACCTGGCTTCGACCAACCCCAGGGTTTCCGTGAATCTATTTCAGGGGTTCGGCTGAGGTGAAGACACGCCCAACACAAATAATTTGTGAGATACGCCTGCTTGGCCATCATTGGCTGCAGGTGGTCAAGGAATTTGGTGCACTTAGGAGTCAACTTGTGACTGATGTGATGGTACATCTTGTGACTTCTTTATTATTATAATACCTTCATATATGAAGGTATACTAACTGCTTTATGTCAAGCAAAAAAAGTACAGTAAAATAGAACATATGGTGTGCCACAGGGTTCAATTTTGGGGCCCCTGCTGTTTTCTGTTTTATATCTGCTGCTGGTGGCTGTTTTACAGAGCTCTATAGAGTTGAGCTGAGTGGAGGACGAGTCAGCGTCCAAACTGGATGTTTGCAATGCCAAGTTGAGCAATTCTAGTCCAGAACAATTAGCTATCTAGCACAACAATAGGGAACACTTCCCTAAGCTGCATGGAGAAGGGGAATATAAAAGCACAAGGTGAAGAGAGCCAGATTCCATGAAAAGGCTATTCTCCCTGTTCATTTGGTTCAACAACCTCCACCTGTCGTGCATTTGGAAAACAGTCATATTTTATTTTTCAATAAAGAATGGTTCTGTGAATGCACAGAGGGTTCACTACCTCCAACAAGGATAACCTAAAGTCATTAGGACAGGTAATTATTGATCTTATAGTGACACTAAAATAAGTTGGGTCAAAAATAACCCAATTGTAGGACAAAAATGGACGGATCCTCTATATTGGGTCCATTTGACCCAAGTCTGAGTCAAAACTGGGGTCATTTTGAATAAAACAACCCAGAAAGCTGGGTCAGATCCTCTACTTGGGTGAATCTCAACCAACTTTCTAGATTTTGCACCAGAAAAATGATCCCAAAAAAGGATCATTTTGTATATAACAACCCAGAAAGTTGCTTCACATCCTCTATTTGTGTCAATTTGAACCAACTTTGTTTTTTTTGTTTTTTTAAATAAAACAACCCATAAAATTGGGTCAGATACCCTGCTTGGGTCAATTTGAGCCACTTTCTAGGATTGGCAAAAAAAAAAAAAAATCATTTTGTATATAGCAACCCAGAAAGTTGCTTCACATCCTCTATTTGTGTCAATTTGAACCAACTTTCTTTTTTTGTTGTTGTTGTTTTGTTTTTTTTAAATAAAACAACCCACAAAATTGGGTCAGATACCCTGCTTGGGTCAATTTGAACCAACTTTGGGTCAAAAATTGGGTCATTTTGTAAAACATATGTAAATAAATAAATAAATAAAATATTGAAAGAAAGAAAGAAAGAAAGAAAGAAAGAAAGAAAGAAAGAAAGAAAGAAAGAAAGAAAGAAAGAAAGAAAGAAAGAAAGAAAGAAAGAAAAAAAAGGAAGCAAAATTGGGTCCAGCTGACCCATAAAGTGGATCGGTCCAGCTTTGATCCATAATTGGGTTACTTGTGTTTTGACCCAACTGTTTTTAGAATACATGTCTTGGGATTTGCAATTTCGTTTTCCTACAGAAGAGAAAATGGCTCAACTGTTGGTAGTTCTGTGACAATTTAGTGCAAAAATGAACATTTTCACAAAGTTCTGCAGCGTGAAAGCATGTTTAATACAACAGAAGTCTTGGCTGTAGCACTTGCCATCAAAAGTAGGCCTACTTTTTTTTTTTTTTTTTTTTTTTTTTTTAAAGTAAACATCTACAGTACTTAAAATAAGTGTCTGGATCCAGTCTTTGATTTTATTGTGTGCAACCATTTGATGAAACTTTTTTTTTCCCCCCCAGTTATCTTGCTTGCTCGAGTGCCATTAAAATATTGCTGATCTTGGCAAGTTGAGTGGTCTTCTCAGGGAGTCGAGAGCCAAAAATAGCCAACAGGTCTGTGTCCATCATATTCAGCACAATTTACATCTCGGGAATTTGCAGTGGCTGGTGGTCTTGCACAGAAGCATTTCTTATCTCCAACAACTCCATATGGCTGAACAAGGAGTTGGTGTCAGGAAAATCGCAACTGGGCACACGCCTAAGAAGTGTCTGCAGGCTTTTTTTCCCCTTCACTTCAGTAGTGCCTCTTTATAAAAACGCAGACAAAGGCGTGCTTGACAACTCTCCTTTTCTGCATCGGTTCAATACAATCATCTTGCTGAGACGCACGATTGCCAGCTAGCTCCATCCAGATTTTCGCAGAAGAGCTTTGAGCATCTTGCCTTTGAAGAAATGTGCATTGTCGGAACATCTTTACATATGAGTGGGCACGTTTCAGTTGGGCCCCCTGACGCTTCTCACTTTTCGAGATCGACTTATTAAAACTCAAGTGATTTATTCACATGGTTTTTCAGCGTCTGTGGTCGTTTTTTTTGTTTGTTTGTTTTTGTGTTTTTTTTAAGTTTTCTTGTTTTAACCCCTATATGCACACATTGAGTGAATCCAGTTATTTCCAGAATTGGGGCTCCTGATCCAGGTTTAAGCCCACAACTGCTCACATGTTGTCACAAGACCTTCCTGGTAAAAAGTCGTAGACAGCAAGCACAATGCTTGAAGTCACTTGGCTGCGCTTCTAAGTGGTTGCTTATATGGCAGCATCCACCCATAACAAACATTAAAAGCAAAATTTCCTATTGCGTGTGATCGACTTGCTTTTTTTCTCTACATTGACTTCGTGTACAGATTCTAGGTATTTGTCATCTTCACACAGGCGAATACGCTCTCATTTGTTTTCCTACTTGAACTTGGAATGTAGTTAAATCATGTACTGTAAATCAGCAGATTCTTAAGAGAAAGCATCTTTCATCTGGGAAGAAAAGAAAAAAAAAAATCACTCAAGCTAGGAAAATTTAGTCCATGTGGCATGAAGTTAAATCACTGCTTTTTTGCATTTGCTACTGGCTATAAAACGTGTCTCACAAATGTTTCTGAAACAGGCAGATAAATAAAGATTTATTTGGTTGTTTAATTCCACACTTGATGTGCGGGTAGGCACTCCAGAAACACAAGTGTTTGTATTCAAGATATTAAAAAGTCATTTTTCTATAATATGTTTGCTGTCTTTGAGTTTAACCTTCACAGAGCTCTTGCACTCTATTAAAATGTCATTCTTGTTGTCTTTGTAAAGGTTACACTTACAATATTGTCACCCTTTAAAATAATGGCTAAGTCATATTTGGACTTTTTTTTCCCCTTAAGCATCGCAGTGTTTAATTGACTTTCACAAAGTTGATTTGAACCATTCAATGCTTTTAAAGGAATTAAATATTTAACACTAGGAGAGAGTACATTTTTTATGTGTCAGTATTTCCCAGTGGTAAGCCAGAAGAAGGAGGAAAATGTCTCGTTTCTCTCAGACTGAAGAAGTGCAGGTGTGAAGGCAGAGTTAATCTAAGACTCTGAAGAGCAAAATTAACACTACACAGTAAATTCTGTTGAATAAATTGTACTCTAAACAGAGTCTATTTGGAGTCAGTTTTCAGAGTAAATTTTTAGTGTGTACGAGTGAATTTGCCTATCCCATGAAAAAAAAAAAAGTTCAATATTTTTCACTAAGAAATTCTAAGTAAATTTTGCAAGAGAGATTTTACTACATTTGACTAATTTATTTAAAAACAAAAAACAAGTTACACAGGAGTTGAGGAATTAACTCAGACTGCCACTCTACCACATGAGCTATGCCACTCCTACTGTTTGCTTATATCCAAAAGGATATTTTTGGTCTCTTAGAGTTATAATTCCAGCTGAAATGAGCGATATACTAACACACAGTAGGAGCTGCATGGCTAAGGGAGAAGATTGGCTGTCTCCCAACATGAAGTTGTGGGTTTGTTCCTCAATCCTTGAGTGACTTTTTTTTTTTTTTTTTAATTCTCTTCCAAGCGAAATGTTTTACTCTGTTTAGAGTGGGACCATATAGAACCTGTTTAGAGTAGAGCTGTGCGATACTTGAGATTTTGGTATCGATCAATACCAAGTAAACTAGTGTTGTTCCGATACCATTTTTTGGACCCCGATACCGATACCTAGCTTTGCAGTATCGGCCGATACCGATACCATACCGATACTTACAGCTTTTTTTCCTCAACATGAAAAAGCTGTCCTGCCATTGGCTCAGAGCATTCAAGGGCCAATAGGATATCTTAGATCGGCATGCAGTGAACATGTCACATATCAGTGAATGTCGTGCACCAGCAAAACACAAGATGCTGAAACCAAAATCCTATATTAGCTTAGGAATTAATCAGCATGTTACTTGTGAGTAGTCATCGATACCGATACCACTGTTTTAATGCAGTATCAGCGCCTCTTCCGATACCAGTATCGGTATCGGAACAACACTAAAGTACACTGGTGCCAATATCGCGATACCGATACCAAGTACTTTTAGGTTCATAAGATATTATGGTATTTTAAATAATTTGTCTTAAAAAATAACTTTTTAGCATTTTTGTATTTTTTTTTATTTTTTCAAATAGACTTTCCTGTTAGGTTCTTAAACATGCCATTTAATAATATCCTCAGTGCAAACATATGTAGGCTGTTCTTTAAATTTCCAAAGTAGTAATCTTCATATTCTTAGTCCCTGTCACTCTTCTGCATTCAAAGAAACGTCACCCCTGAAGTTCTTCTAGTCTAGTCACATTACATAAACGATACTTACATGTTGTACTACAAGAACACTTAGCTCAAATAGTAGTTGGAAAAGCTCAAAGGAAGCATAATGTGACTTATTGTCATATGTCAGTCACTGTAAAAATAATTGTTACCGCCAGTGCTGCCCACCGCTGTGATTGACAGGCCGGCACATGCGCGTGTGCCACAAAGGGATTACGCAAGGGACCCATGAGAAAACAAAATATATAAAAAAATGTAAAATATTGATACTAGCGCTCTGGTATCGTTCCAATACCGATACTCACGTTAGTATCGATTCTATCGATACTTGGATCGATCTGCACGGCCCTAGTTTAGAGCTCTAGTAGAGTTTACTCTACAAAATGTACGGTGATCAACACATACTCAGGACACCATTTAATCCCGGGTTTACACCGGATGCGGTTGCGGTGCGGTTGCGGTGCGTTCCGGCGACGCAAGCAATTAGATTCCATTCATTCGAATGGTGCAGTTTACACCGCTTGCGGGTGCGTTGCGTGTCGACTGCGTCTCAGCTCTAGCTTGCGATAGACCTATTTTCTATTTTTGCCGGACGCCGCAGCGGTAGGCCTCCGGCAAATGGCAAGCTAGCACAAAACACATCGAGCAGGACAGGAAGACCGACGCAGTTACAAAATACATTTCCGGTTACCTTTCAAGATAAATCACTCGCCAGCTCCTATTTCGCAAGCATGCTAGTAAAACGTGATGTGGCCGTAGACGGGCCTGGAGTTAACGTGCGAGGTGCTCATTCACGGTTTAGACACCAGCGAACATGGACGAGGAGAGGTTTATATTGGAGGTAGAAAGCCACAAAATAAAAAAAAAGTCCACCTCTCTTTCTGCTTCTCTGTTGAGCACAGACTTTCTGTGTGTTTGTCGTTGTTTTTAATGCCATATGATCGCGCGCGGTCACGCGAGACACGGCGGGAAGTGGTCGGCGAAGGAGCTGCCGGACCGCAGCTGTGCGTGTGTGTGTGGATTGGCCAAAAAATTGACGCGTCCGGAGCACGCAGTCAAGACGCACCGCACCGCAGCCGCACCGCAACCGCAACCGGTGTAAACCCGGGTTAGGCCATTATTTTAGGAGGGTGACAATATGACTTTATCCTGACTTGTGACTGTGACTCAACACAGTGAAGTGAAGACGTCCCTAATGAAGTGTCACTTCTTGATGACACATGCAATTTGATTTGGACATAGTTGTGCATCCAAATGAGTAACTAATCATTAATTAGACTTCCTTCAAAACACATGAGGTATATCTGTAAGTAGGGATAAGAAGCAAACAAGGAAATTGCTGGTTATTGAAAAATTAATTCAACTTTTTTTCTCCTGTCAGCAAAGAAAATAAGCTGCAAAAAATAATCCATGTACTGAATACAGCTTTACAAAGCTAGATGGAGGACATTCCAGTTATTTCCCAACCATATCACTCCAGACTGTTATCCCTTACAGCCCGAGATGTGAAATGACCAACGATCCAATTCCTCGAAAATAGTTGGCATTAACATATGTTGGTCTGACAAATACCTGAGAAGAGTGAGGTTTAACTCGCTCAAACAACATGACAAGTCACAAAGGATATGATAAGCCTCTGCTGTTGTAGCCCGTGCACCCGCTGGATTTGGCATGTTTGAGGGTCTGCCAGAAGAATGCTTTCATCATCCCCCAAGTCAGTGCCACGTACGACAACGAGGCGAGCTCAAACCAGCTTAATCATCCAGTATCGTTTGGATTTCATGAGGCTTTTTATAACCTCACCTCTCATGCAGGAAGATTCTTTAAGCATGCAAATGATCAACTCCAGCTCATTTATGACAACTTGACAACAGGATGAGGTGCCATGTTTGAAAAAGAGAGGAAATGCTGTAGGTTTATGTTGGAATAATTAGGGAAAGAGTTCATGAGAAAGGCAACTTCTCCATCTCAGCTCCATTTGTGACTTGGTCCCAGTAGTCATGTTTTGTAATGCTTGCTCAATAACAGCCAACAATCAACAACTGCAACTGAATGAGCGTTGAGTGCATTTGTAAAACTCAACCCGTTAAGGTTTGTTAAACAAAATGCACGAGGTTGTCATCCAGCTGCCACAGAATATATTGAATCATAACCCTCACTAAAATAACCCGAGCACAACAAGTTCCTCCAGACCTGCAATGATTTGTTGATTTGCAGCATAATTGAGTTCACTTCCCTTCCATCCCCTACTTTTCTTTTTAGGCCCCCATTGCCGAATACTTGTCTCTGCTCTTTTCACATACAGTATGTGTAAAATACTCCTCTCCATTCCAAACTGGGAATTCATCTTCCCATTTTCTCCCCTCATTCTCAGGTCCTTCGAGCTCCCATCTAGGTCGCATCAGCGACCCGGGGAACTCGTCTTTTCAGCAATGAACCTTTCACATGCTGGTGATTAATCTTCAGTTGGCGTGACTTTCCAGCATGTTCCCCATCATAAGCGGGACATGATGCGCCGCCAGAACAACGACCCCCAACTTGACTGTCTCTGCTGGGGGCACCAGATCAAACTTTCAACTTGAGTAATGCCTCGACTTTGCACTCTTGTTTTTCCAAATGTACTGTTACTTATTATAGCTAAATGGGAGTGTCACGAGCGGACTATTTTATTGCAGTATGAACCTTTTCCACAACCCTCAAAATTTGAACCAAACAAAATTGCATATTTTTTTTTCTTTTCTGTAACAATTTTTTCAATTAATCATTTTATTTACTATGCACAAAGAATTGTATGCCATACTGAGAAGGAAATGGGTTACAATTATTAAATTATAACGAGTGTTTGTCAAAGTCTCAATTAAACATAAAACAGCCTGAGAGCAGTAGCGACTTTTTCTCAATTTGGGACCTAAATATGCAATTTAGAGTGGAGCCCTACATGCTCGCTTTTTGCCTATTTTTTTTCCGTTCAGCTCATCCCCTACACAAGTTTTTTTCAAAATTTTCAAAGTAAAAGTAATACTGTAGCTTTTGTTTTTCCTCTCATTTCTACACATTTTGATCGATTTAAACCGTTCCAACTTTACATTCTTCAGCTCATCACTACAAAAACATTTTTCCTTTCAAAATAAAAGCAAAAATGTGACTTTATTTACTCCAATTTCCCCATTTTTTAATCAATTGTCACAGTGACAACTTTAAATTGTTCAGCTTATCCCCACATAAATCTTCTTTTTAAAATAAAAGTCAAACTGTATCTATTTTTTCCCCTCTAATTTCTCCACTTTTTGACCTAATGTAACATTCCAACTTGAAACTGTTCAGATCATTACACGTAATTACAATGAATTAAACAGCATTCCGTATCATTCAAAAATGTTCAATTCCATTCCACATACTTCTGCCATTGAAAACCTCTCTATTTTGCTTCCACATTGTTCAGTATTATTCCATATCATCCCATTATATTCATTGATTCCACAGCATTCCACACCAATTGACATGCTTCCATAATTTTTCATTTCATCATTGCGTTCAGCATTCATTTCACACACAATTTCTACAGCAATTGCATTTTCTAATATTTAACTTTATTTTTCATTTTTCTGATTCTGTTTTCGGCTGATTGTAGAGAACTAGCCAAGTCATGAAATCATGCTCCCTACCTGATAATGGGTCAAATCAAGTATAGTATATGGTTATGGGAATTAGCCATTTGAATTGTTTGTAAAGACCATTAAATAGCTGCCTAATAATTCTTGGATCACTGTTCTTTGAACTACATTACTGAAATATTTGTCACAAATGCACCATAAAAATAACACAGCAGGACTTTTAAAACACCAAATTACAGCTCTGTGCCTTCATGTTTATGACATGCTAAATTCTCACGGGTAATAAACCAAATGGAGGCTTCTCCTACAGATGAAAAGCATAATTTGAGCGTGATTACATAGAAGAAAGTAGGCATGATGCTTCATTCCAAATTGCAATACATGCAAACCTCAGTGGGACGAATCTCAAACACTACATAGCATTGAAATCTCTAATGGTGTCACTTCCACGTAATTAGCTCCGTCCCCATGAGGCTGAAACTGGATTACAGCTGGATAAATGGGTAAATAAACACATGGCGTGTCTGTAATGACAGGATGTCATACAGAATTGAGATGAGAAATGTTTTTCTCTCTTTATGACTTTGCGCCATCGTGCCAGGTGATTTAATAAGTTTATATATAGGGCGGGGCATCAGTCACTATAAAGATAACATAAACCTGTCATCGTCTCACAATCATGTGTTGCATAATGATACAAGGTCAACTGTAGCAAATATTTGAAACAGCCACATTAAAAAGGGAGGTTATGATTACTGCAGAACGAGATGCTTATCGCTGAGCTCCAATAAATACTGTAAATTAAAGCCTCCATCAGCTTGCATTCTCTATGCCAATACAACTTTGTAACACTAAAATTGATTAGAGGCTATGGCTTTATATATCTTTAAACTGACGTTAAAATGGCCACTTCACAATTCACATAAAGGCAAATAAACCGTGTGATTTTCCCAGCTAAAGAAACATAATCCATCCATCAATTTTCTTAAGCGTTTGTCCTTTCTTACGTGTTGGAATCTCCCTGGAGAAGTAGAAGAGATATTTAGGACACAGGATGGTGACCACCTCCCCAACATCAGCATTTGGCCAGCAGGTGATCTTGTCCCACGTACCACTGCAACCTGGACGGCATACATACAATGGCAATGGAAAAGCAAAACTCGCGTTGTTTACAAATATTTCTCCATTCAAAGTAGTTCAGCATCAGAATTAGTGTTGCCATGGCAGCCAGACCGTTAGATCACCTTAGTTAACACTAAGCTGCCACCATGACTAATGAAAAAGCTCCCCGTGCTTTGTTACATACGCTGATTTGAATTCAACAGTTGGCCGGGACTTTCCACCGTGCATTTGATCGCAGGTTAGAAAAGTGGGTCACCGCACCTTCACTTACATCTGCTCATTATTTTATCGGTGAAATGTTTGGCTGGTTGACATGAACTGCATTACTCTGGTGATATAGTGGCAGGAACATTTGAGGGAATCAAGAAAAGGAACGATGAGCTGCATATGCTGTCACACATCATGTCAAGATTTTTATTGAAAGTGATTAAAACAGGAAATGATTCAGATTGTTTGACCTTGGCAGAGATCTAATGCCTCTAATTGAGTGCTTTTCCAGCCACAGAAAACTAAAGTGCAAAGACGAGGGAA
Organism: Festucalex cinctus; assembly: GCF_051991245.1. Taxonomy (NCBI): domain Eukaryota; kingdom Metazoa; phylum Chordata; class Actinopteri; order Syngnathiformes; family Syngnathidae; genus Festucalex; species Festucalex cinctus. The sequence goes on along the minus strand of NC_135411.1, from coordinate 60,115,413 downwards.
TTTGCTTCAATGATTTTGTTGTGTGTTTATTTATTTCTACAGTACATTTCATACACTAAGCAAATCAGTTAGGAACTAATTTAGTTTGCAACAGTACACAAAAAGTACATAAATATTGACATTTTTTCCCCTCCGCTTTTTTCAGCTTCCAGGCTCTGAAACCAGTTTAGCATCAGCTTTGCGGAGAAATAGAGAAAACAATTCAGCGTGAATGGTGTCCAACCATCCTTCCATCTCTATTATGTTTGTCCTCATTATGGTCAAAGGTGAGCTGGAGCCTATCCCAGCTAACTCTGGTCGAGAGGCAGAGTGCACCCTCGCCTGGTTGCAAGTCAATCGCAGTCATCACCGATGTTCACACACACAAAAAAAGTGGTATATTGCCAATCCTCTGTGAGCCAGAAAATAGCCTGCGAACTAACAAACAAGCTATTTTTTTAATAGCCTGTGCATGTGTGTTCGAGTGCAAAAACGGGTGCATCTTGATTTTTGTGCAAGCGTAATCCTCCAGCGCACCTGAAAATTTGGTGGCAGGGTGTAGACGAATGTTTAGACCAGATATAAGCAGGTCTAAGTTGTGGCACAGGTAGAGTAATGCAATTTTGGTGGATTTGATTGAGGTACAGGCAGACATATTTTCAGCTCCGTGGATGTGATTGGTGGATGTCATATTATTTTACTCTTAAATATGACAACAGTGTGCATTGCACCCTCTGGATCGTTGGAGATATCAATTCATTGAATGTGTTATAGTGTTCCCTTGCTACTTCTTGGTTTCGGATTCACTCTCACAAATTTTCATTTGTGACATTTGCAACCCAGTTTCTTTAAAGTAAGACATTTTAAGAATGAAAAGAAAAACTTCGTCAGCAGCTTGGCATTTTGCATTTTAAAAGATGCATTTCATTAAAGTTAACCCCCTATCATACGAGCAATTTTGCCGAAAATGCTTTTTAAAAAAAAAGTTGCATTCAAAGTAAGTTTGAAGCTGTTCCTGAACCATTTACAGTATCGGCATAGTTTATAATTTTTTTTTAAGAATGTTTGCCCACCAGAGACCATCCGAATTTTAAGGGGTTAAATAATGCTATTAGTCACTCTTAGCTTGTCTCAGCACTCTGCCCTTCTTTTGTCATACAGACACTTTTATCAATATGTCAAGGTTAATTAGCCGAGCTTTTTCTCAGCATGTCGAGATTTCAAGTCCCTCTTTGACAAATTACTTTTGAGTTCTGCATCCAGCCCGCTCAAGCCTTTTAATCAAGATTTCTCTCTCTGTTGTTTTCTTCGAGGCCACCTGAATCCAGCCCTGCTTTCTGTTGTTACTTTGTATTTTTGTCATGTCTGCATTTGGGTCATAATACCACACCTCACGTAACATACTTCTCCTTGTTAGAAGCAGGTAAAATGATTTGGATGTCTTTTTTTTTTTTTTTTTTCATTATTTTAAGGTACGATTGCACCATATTGCTGCTTTAAAGGCCACTTAATGAACATGAAAACTCTGATACCCGAGTTTATTATTTAGGAATTTGAACTCAGCCCGCATGATGAGGGTCTGGCAGGAGGAGTACAAGTATGTGCAACCACGCAAGATATAATACCAGGGGAGGTTTGAACAGCCTTTGTTGTTTTTTGAGCCTGTTTTGTCTCTTCCATCCTGACATTCTGTGGAATTAGCAAATAATTTCAAATAAGGTTGGGAATTCCAAACGTCCACATACCTGTTGTTTTGTTCTCAATTTGAGCCTCGCACAAATCCTTCTCCTTGTCTAGCTCCGTCATCATGTCGCACATCTGATTGTGCATGGAAATCACCTGTAAAGCAGAACAGACAGCATACAGCACAATTCTCAGCATGATGACTCAAGCGCAGGGGAGGAGATGAAGATTCTTTCCTGAGTGCTTTTCATATCAAGGTGAAATTTCATCGATTGTCTCCTGAAATGAGCCACACCTGCGCAGCTGCGAATTCCCTCATCTGGCACATCGAGACAAAAATCCATTTGCGGACAGTAATTCAGCCACAATAGTCACCATATTTGCATATTTTAAAGAGGTGGAACGAGCCCTCAGCAATGGGGATGAATACACAACTATCAGACACAGATCCTCTGCAGGAGTTATTGCGGTTACTTCGATGATGAGTCCGCTCTCTCGAGACATAAATCAGACTTGATACAATGCAGCTGTCTTTCATCACATAGTGAGTCCAAATGACTCCCACTTCAAGGTAATAGCCAGACCCCATTGACATGTGCGACACCTTGCAGCAATCAGAGTCTAACAGGTAAGGGCCAGTGTAGCCTACCCCTCAGTGGAATAGTATGTTTTACTTCTATAAGCCATTATCTTGCAAAAATGACTATTTGTCAGTGTGTTCCATCATAAGCAGAAACAGAAAATAGACTCGCTGGGGCCCGTGCATGACATTGGCAGGTGAACTGTCAGGGCTCCGGCCACTTCCCCATGACCCCTGCCCCCTTTTCCTCTTCCCTTGTGTGTTGTGTGCGTGTGTATGTGTGAGTGATACTTGGCAAGGTGGAGACTCAGCTGGAGCGGGAAACAGGTGCAGGCAATCATCACCAGCCTATATAAGCCAGCCCTGGACTGTACCCCGGCGCCAGATTGTCGTCAGTTGGATCTAGCCTGGTACTTGCCTTCTTCGGTACATTGCTCTGATCTGTCTTTTTTTTTTTTTATACCTGCCTAGATCTCCTGAACCTACCAAGTCTGAACTCTTCCCATCCTACCGAAGCCCCACAGCTGCGGATCACATGTTCACTGCCTGGACTCAGCCCCCATGTCTTGTTCATCACCTTTGACTAACCAGCTTCTCTCCTGTGTCTGCACCTGGGTCCCTGTCCAATACACTCAAACCTTAACAGTACGATCTGGCCAAGATGGACCCAGCAAACATGGAACCCTCTCGCCACACCCAACCTGCACCAGGAGTACTACTGGAGCAACATGGTCAAGCCCTTCGCTTACTCCTTGGTAAGGTAAAGGAGTTTTCTCAGTCACTTGCTTCCGTTCAAAGCCAATTAGCAGCCTTGCTATTAACCGGACAGTACTACTCATTGCCAACGCTCCTGCTCCCGCCTTGCCTTCGCAAATGATTAGAGAGCCATGTGTACCCACTCCTGCACCCTGTGACGACCTAGGTTCATGCCGGGCCTTTTTGGTACAATGTTCGTTAGTCTTTGAACAACAACCGCACACCTACAGCTTGGAGAGAGCCAAAATAGTCTCTCATCGGCTGTCTTCGGGGGGCTGCACTAGCCTGGGCATCAGCAGAGTGGGAGCGTCAGTCAGCGGTGTGCTCGACATATTCCGATTACACAGGGGAAATGCGCAAAGTATTTGACCACCCAGTACGTGGAAAAGAGGCAGCCAGATGTTTAATGTTCCTTCGCCAGGGCCACCTCAGCATGGCGGAATTCTCGGTGGAGTTCCGGACACTTGCAACCGAGACTAACTTAAAGAAGCACTTCAAGAGGTGTTCCTCCGCGCTCTCAACGAGTCCCTCAAAGATGAGTTGGCCTCACGGGATGAACCGTCTACTCTCGACCAGCTTGTTGATTTAGCCATCAGAATTGATTGCCGCCTTAGAGAGCGTCAGAGGCAGCGTCGCTTACCTCCGCCCACTCGCCCAAACTCTCCTCCACGTACGCAGTCTGCTGAGCAGACCCTGACTTCATTCCCAGTCCTCGCCCCCTCTGATGTTGTAGAGCCCATGCAATTGGGAGGCGCCAAGTTGTCTTTTGAGGAGAAGTTGCGGAAGATGAAGAATCGCCTATGTCTGTACTGTGCTCGAAATGATCATTATGTCCATGCATGTCCCATTAGGCCAGTGAAAGGGGCGGGCTCATTGAGAACAGGGGAGATGTTGGTGGGCCAAACCTGCAGCTCCTCCTCACACCAACTCCAGCTCTCAGCGACACTATCCTGGAGTAACCAGTCCAGAAACATAACTGCTCTAATCAATTGCGGTGCTGACGAGAACTTCATCGATCGCAGCCTGGTCAAACAAATGAGAAGAGAGACCTGTCCATTGGCTATGCCGTACAAAACCACAGCACTTAACGGTCAAGTCTTAGCATTTGTTGAACAGCGGACTACATCTGTCTCTCTCCAACTCTCAGGTAACCACCGTGAGGAGATCAGTTTATATGTTTTTGATTGCCCTCGTTTACCCTTGGTATTGGGCTTGCCTTGGCTAAAAAGACATAATCCCGATATTGATTGGACTGGCTCCAAACTTACCGCATGGAGCGTTTTCTGTCACAATAACTGTTTGCAGTCTGCCCTGGTATCCACCCATTCTGTCAAAGCAGCGGACCCTCCAGACCTCTCCTCCATTCCCAAGTGCGATCATGACCTTGGATAAGTTTTTTCTAAGGATTGTGCCATGGCCCTGCCTAGTTTTCCAGGCTCTGGTCAATGATGTCCCTCGGGACATCATTCACAAGTTCATTTTTGTTTATCTTGACATTCTGATTTTTTTCCTATTCCCCATCTGATCACGTAATGCACGTACATCAAGTGCTCCAGAGACTTTTGGAGATCAGGCTTTTTGTCAAAGCCGAAAAGTGAGTTTCATGTCCCCAAAACCACATTCCTTGGCTACATCATTGCCAAAGGTAAGCTGCGTATGGACCCATCCAAGGTAACGGCAGTCTCTGAGTAGCCCAAACCTACTGATCGCAAACAATTGCAGCGTTTCCTTGGATTTGCTTATTTCTATCGAAGGTTCATCAGTAATTACAGCCGCGCTGCAGCTCCCCTCACTGCTCTGACATCCACTGCTGTCCCTTTCCGTTGGTCGGATGAAGCAGACTGCCTTCAATGACCTCAAGAACCGGTTCACATCTTCTCCTGTCCTTGCCCATCCGGACTAATCGCGTCAGTTTATTGTGTAGGTGGATGCATCAGAAGCGGGAGTGGGGGCTGTGCTCTCCGAACATCTACTGAAAGACGGTAAAATGCATCCATGTGCCTTTTTCTCCCGCAAACTCTCTCCAGCAGAGCAGAATTACAGCATCGGCAACCGGGAACTGCCTTAGAGAAATGGCACAATCTCCTGGAAGGGAAGGACCAACCATTTGTGGTATGGACAGATCATAAGAACCTTGAGTATCTCAAGACAGCCAAGCGATTAAACCCAAGGCAAGCAGGTGGTTCCTCTTTTTTTGCTCGTTTTCATTTCACCCTGTCTTACATCACAGGGTCGAAACACCAAGCCTGCTGCATTGTCCCGCCAGTTCTCCGCCACAGAGACTAAAGGGGATCCTGAAACAATCCTTCCCCCAACCTGTTTTGTCGCATCAGTGGAACTGGAAATAGAGTCATTGGTCAAGCGTGCACAGGGTGTTCAACTGGACCCCAGAGGTGGGTCTCAAAAGACTGTTTGTCCCTGATCTTGTCTGCTCCCAGGTTCTACAATGGGCCCACACTTCCCACTTCACCGGTTACCTTGGAATCAACAGAATCCTGTCAGTCCTGTGCCAACGCTTCTGGTGGCCCACCATGGGAACAGATGCTCGGTCATTCGTCGCCGCATGTTCAGTGTGTGCGCGAAACAAGACATCCGCCAGGCCCAGCTCTGGATTTCTCCGCCCATTACTGGTTCCAAGCCGCCCCTGGTCCCACATAGCTCGGGACTTCATTACTGGCCTTCCTCCATCAAAGGGTAATGCAGTCATACTCACCATCGTTGATAAGATTCTCTAAAGCCGCCCACTTTGTTGCTTTGGCCAAACTACCTTCTGCTGCAGAGACTGCCAGTTTGTTGATAGAACATGTGTTCCGCACCCATGGCATTACCTTGGATGTGGTATCTGACAGAGGTCCACAATTCACTTCCCTTGTCTGGAAGTCCTTTTGCTCAGCCCTAGACATCTCAGTCAGTCTTCCAGTTCCCATCCACAAACTAATGGACAGTCAGAACGCATCAACCAATACCTTTAACTGCCCTCCGTTGCATGTCACACAATAACCCATCCACTTGGAACACCCAGTTACAATGGATTGAGTATGCCCATAATACACTGCCAAACGCCTCCCTAGGCATGTCTCCTGGATGGTCACCCTGCTTTCACCGTTAACCGTCTTCTGGATGTCCGTCGCCGGGGCCGCGGCCTTCAATACCTGGTGGACTGGGCTGGTTATGGCCCTGAAGAGCACAGCTGGGTCCCACAGCGCCAGATCCTAGACGAGTCCCTCATCAGAGACTTCAACCTTCGTCGTGCGCCGGGTGGCGCCCCTAGGAAGGGGGGTGGTGGTGGTTGGTGGGGGTTGACGGGTACTGTCAGGGCTCCGGCCTCTTCCCCATGAGCCCTGCCCTCTTTTCCTCTTCCCTTGTGTGTTTGTGTGCGTGTGAGTGCTACTTGGCAAGGTGGAGACTCAGTTGGAGTGGGAACCAGGTGCAGGCAATCAACAATCACCAGCCTATATAAGCCAGCCCTGGACTGCGCAAGTTCGTCGTATATTGTCACACAGTCAGTCGCATCTAGCCTGGTACTTGCCTGAAAGATCTTCGATCATGGATGATGTGGTCAGCCGTGTATGACGTGCGCAATTGGTGACCGCCTTGCAACATGACCGTGTGTCCATTTGTGAACCCCACCCCACAGATAGTTGAGCCACACGGTCACTGGTGGTGCTAATAATTATATTTCATTTAAAGGGGAAGTCAACACCAAAAATATTATTGATAAGATGTTCTATGCAGCCCCACTAGTCTAAATATGACACCCTGGTTAATATAGTGTTGGTGGAATATAAGTTAAGCAGTAAAATCAAGCAGTTTAGATCAATATTAGAAGGCGACCATTTTTCCACTTGCTGTTGAGTGAAAAAAACATCAGTTGCTTAGGTCTCAGGTAACAACCAATCACAGTTCAGCTTCAGGAATCTCTGCGATTAGCCGTTGCATGAGCACTTAGCAATTGTGATGTCATCTTCAGTTGACAGCAATTGGCAAAATGGCCGCCCCTTGAGATGGATAAAAACGGCTGGATTTTGCTGCACAACTCATATTCCACAAATGGAATATTAATCAGAATGTCATGTTTAGACTCGTGAGGTCACATATAACATATTAGAGGTGTTGAGGGGAAAAAAAATCGATTAAGCAATATATTGCAATATTACAGCACACAATTCTCATATCAATTCAATATGCAGCTGAATCAATGTTTAAACATCAATTTTTGGTGGAAATATTCAACAAAACGTCTTAGTGTTCACACTTTAAGCATAGAAGAATGTTATATTAATGGAACATTAAGTATTGGCTGGCAACCAGTCTAAGGTGTACCCCGCCTACTGCCCAAAGCCAGCTGAGATAGGCTCCAGCACCACCCACGACCCTTGTGAGGAATAATCGGTCAAGAAAATGGATGGATGGAAGAATGGAGCATTAAGTCTTAATATTTTATTTCGATGCTGTTCAAACACTAAACAGATTGCAATCTATTTGTTAAATTTAATGGCTCACAGTTATAAGCCTGAAACACATTTTCATACAAATCTTACAGTGTACATATACAAGTTTACTGATTACAATTTTCCAAATTTGAGTTAAAAAAAATTGCAATAATCGACTTACAGATTTGTATCAGGATTAATCGTATCAAATCAAATCGTGACCTATGAATCATGATACAGATTGAATTGCCAGGTACTAAGCAATTCACGCCCCTATAACATATTGTCAGGAAATGCTTAAGGTTGACTTCCCCTTTAATTGGTTTCTACAGTAATTCAGAGGGATTGTCCCACGTTATTGTCATATTTATTTAAAAAAGAAAATAGCCAACATCTGCCACATAACATCCAACATCCACCAAATCACGTTACACAACTTGCGCCACTAGTTAGACCTGGTTTTACCAAGTCTAAAACCTCATCTACTTTTTGTCACCCAATTGGCGATATGCCAAGGGGCATGGCAGCTAATTAAATAAAATACATTTTAATAAATAAATAAATAAATAAATAAATATAAAAACTAAATTCACAAACATGCAACAACATGAAAATGAAAATGTGTCTGTTTTCAGGCCAAGAGCTGCTAAATTGCCAGATGCACCAGCTGCGTCCAGCTGTCTATTAAAATATAGCTCATAGTCTTGACAGAGAGTATCAGGCATCCTATGGAATTTACTGGGAGTTTTCATCTATACACAGATGTATTTTATAATGATAATGAAGAGACATCAAATTGAGGCATCTTTATTTATTCCACAACATTATTTGGAATTAATTGGGCGCCTATTATTTAAAAGAAGTAGAAAAATAACAGTGCATAGTTTAGGGGGGTTTAATGGTGTTTTATTCCAATAAAGACGCTGAAGGATAAATATTTATGGACAATTATTGATAAACAAATCTGATGATGTTCAAACCAAAAGTGCTATTTTCAGGCTTTGGCCTGACTGTTGAAATCACACATAAATCATACATGCTTCTCCACAGGAGAGCAATGTAGCTAAGGATGCTGGAAACCACTAAGTGAGGAGACAGACAAAGGAGGCTGTTACCATGGTGTCGTGTTAATACGACCGTTACATCCCAGGTCCAAACTGGGCATAAAAACACATAAGTGTCAGTGACATGACAGACCATTTATACTGTGAGGTGGTTGTGACGAGCACACAGCTGACTGAGTCTATATGCAAGTTACAATGGTGGAATCAAAATCCTTTAGGTCAAGAAAAGTTTACAAAAACACCATCGGGGAAAAAAAAAAAAAAAGATTTTTTTTTTCCGATTGTTCAGATTAAAGATATCAAGAAGTTATTAAAACAAAACATTGTTAAGGTAGATTATTATGCTGTTCTTTTTTCTCAGTCACTCTGCTCCCGAGGTCACAATGGCTCAATGCATCCAAAACAAACTCTCTTCACTAATCGGCTTTGTCTTGTGTGCATATTACATCTAAGTTTCATATGGACTAACGCTTACTGGCAGATACAATAAAGCATTCCTGAAAGGAGGTCACTTGTGTGTTTAGTTGTACTCACAGGTTTCAGCAGCATGCAGGACAAAAGAATGAAAAGGCTCCTCCAAAGTTCTGCATACATATCCTTAATATGTGTATTTTTCACCCCAAAAGAGAATATATGGTTCGTTCCAAAAATGACAAAATAAGATTAGGATGACTCCTCTTGGCTGACTCGTGCGTTGTTGCGCGCGGAGAGCAGCGCGGTCTGCACTTGTGGGGAAGTTCTCCTCCCACTGTGTGCGCACAAGTGACAAGCAGCCAATGGAACCTGCTGACTGCACAGCAGGGCACACCTTCGACACACCTTCCATTTCGCTTCCTCCATCTGCTTTCAATGCATTCTGTTTATGTTATGGGATAATATACAGCCACTGAAAGAAGCCACAGCCACAATATTAGGTACACCTATACTCAGTTGTTAGGTTATTGAGCATTATAATCTTCCATTTGAAGCATTTGATTTAAAAAATATTACACGTTTAAAGAAAAAGATGACTTTAAAGCATCAGATGTGTCACAATAAAACCAGAGAAAGCCTAAAACTGACACCTTCTGTACAAACGACAGCCATTTGCAGCCTGCCATCAATTTTTCAGTGGCCCGTCGCATATGCTGAAAATGACATTGAGCTTTTCTAGATACGCAATCAGTAATTCTCTTCAAAACACTGTGGTAAACAAAGATAATTCAATGTTAGAAAGGGAAGCCTCTTAAATATACAAGACATAATTGCTGATTTGCAGCAGCTGTGCAGAGTCTCATGGGCGCCACCGTATGTCAGGCTCAAACTGGAATTACAACAATAAACAAGACGAGAGTACACCCTGCAGGCATGGGACATGACAGAGATGGATAAAAAGGGCTGGATTTTGCTGCATAACTCATATTCCACAAATGTAATATTAATCAGAATGTCATGTTTAGACTAGTGAGCTCTCATATAACATATTGTCAAAAAATATTTAAGGTTGACTTCCCTATAACAGAAAGCTGTTATGTAGCAGTTTTACAAAATAACTAGAAAATATAAACAATATAATATAACTGCTTGCTTGCTTTTTCTTGCTTGCTTGCTTGATTTCACTGTTTAATAAACTAAAGGATCTCAAAGTGTCCCTTGCTTCCTTCCATTTTTCTGTATGCAGTCCTCGGAGGAAAAAGTCTGGACACCCCCGCTTTAAAGTATTCATTAAACCATCTTGACTTCAGAGAAAGTAAGTTATCGCTTCACACTTAGAAGACCAGACATACAGATGAACTGTAAAGTTTGTTTTCCATATAAACTTTTGGGTCTAATGTATACAAAGCTGTAGATAACGTAATGCTTAAGTCTACTTTATTAAAAGTTTATTTATTCAGTACACATGAGCTGCGTACATCAATGAACGAGGTCCAGTACAGGAGTTGAATCAATATTATAGTTGTTAGTTGGCAGTACAGCTTCACTTCTGTATTATTTATAATAAAACAAAGATGTCCATACTTCTATATTTACTTTAGTATCTGCCCAGTGAACAATTTTGACTGCCACTTACTTCCAACCATGCTCAAACAATTCAGTGTCAGAGATGAACGCATGTGCTTTGACGTGTGAATTTCACTCGCTTGCTTTTACGCACAGTGGGTGACTCGGCGAGGCTTATAAACGCTTTGATGAAAGTCGGAATTCTAATGGGATTGAAAATCGTATATGTGCTGCGAAAGTTTGAGGAATTTCTTTGCTGCGCTCTGCTCAGCAGGGTCAATGTCTGCTCACCTGACTGTTGATTTACTTGCATGGTATGTGGCTCTTGAAATGTTTACATTCAAAGATATTAGCTATTAGCTCAACCATAAAAGGCTGGTGGATTATATTTCACCATATGTGCACGACAGAACTTCACTTGGCCTTGAAGTAAGTTGATATTCTGTGACTAATGTTGAATTCTTGTAAACTGTACACATTTCAGCATGACTTCCCCTTAAATAGTTACACACTACATCCACAATAAAATTACTGATACGCTCATACAGTTGAGTGCAATTTTTTCATCCATCCAGTGATGCCTATTTCTTGCTTGTATGCCTCTAAGACCCAACCAAGGATAAGCTACAACTAAGAAATATCATTAGAGAGGAAACCATTCTGAATATGCAAACCCGAAGGCTTTTTAAAAGCACCAAATGTTCACAAATAAATGTATGCAGCCGTATGAGGTTTCTTTTTTTTATCTGATGCGATGTGAACAACCCCAAAAATTCTCAACATACGGTATGACACACAAACTGACCGTCCATTAAAAAGCCTCTCAGCCATTGCTATTTTTAAATGATTCACAACGCATAACAGAGAGACTTGGGATGAACGCTTTGGTTTGCTGGTCTAAAACATACCTTATTTATCACCTCACACTCATCATGCAGAGACTGAGCCAGCAGCAAATTGTGAAATTCCAAAATGAGGATTTTGCTGTGAAAAAGAAAAAAAAAAGATTAATAAGTTGTTTTTTATGGGTTTGATTGATGTTGATAACTTTTGCAATCCCACACAGACAGCGTATCACTGGCTGACTGTGTTGGATGCTCGCCTCTTGCCTTTGAGCTGCTATGAACATCATCAACTTCATTGTTATCATTGTCAAAAGGGTTTGTATCATGAAAACATACTTGAACGCAAGGTCAAGTATGCACATGTGAATGGAGCCTCCATCATAACAATCATTATTTGGAGGACTGATGGAAATAGGCTGCATTGAGTGTTGTGTATCCATACATGCACATATTTATATTACACCAATTAACATTCACAACTTGAGGAACAAAAAGCGCCATAAAATATAAATGAAAGAGGATGTGGAAATGCCAGGAGATATATAGCCATGCACTTAAAACAGTGTGTCGCCGGCATCACACTGTTTGCAAAGACATCACGCTGTGGCAGTCGGTACACAAGACAGCAAAGGAAGAAAAGGGAAGTCTACAATCTTTCACTTATTTATTACTTTGATGATGCAGCTCAAAGTGACAAGCACGTTCCTGCACATGTGAGGTAACGGCTGCAACATAAATGCGTCCCAAACTCATAGTGGTAGAGCCAACCAGTCACAAAGAGTTGTCATGAGGTATAGTCAAAACATGTATACAATTCAGTGTTGCTTTATATGCATTTGACTTGGACTGAACATGCATGTGTCTTTTTGCTCAATAACAGCTGAGATGACTGTTACCCTTCACAGATTTCCCTCTTGGGCAGTGCTTCTCAAATAGTGGGGCGGGCCCCCCAGGGGGGCGCGAGGCTCCATCAAGGGGGGCGCATTTCACCTCAGGAACATGCTTTTTAGGGCCCGAGCAGCGACCGCTGCGAGGTCCCTATTGTTCCTGAAGGAATTCTTATTAGGGCCCGAGCAGCGGCGGCGGCGGTGCCGCTGCGAGGCCCTATTGTTTTTGTAGGAATTCTTCTTATTATTATTATTCTTATTATTATTCTTCTCCGCAAACAATCGCATTTTTGAGACACTAAACGTGACCGAAAACTCACCAAACTTTACACGCACATCAGGCCTGGCGAAAAATTTGATATTTTAAAGTCGCCATACATGATAACAGAAAAATGGCTCCTTAGCGCCCCCTACATAGGTTAAACGGATCCCTGTCCCGCTACGATTGTCCGACGGCTATGAAAATTGTGTGGCACCTGTAGCACATCCCAATGAACAAAAACCTCTTTGAAGTGTGTACCCTAAAATAGACAGAAAGTGAGGTATGAGTATTTAAATGTACAATTTTTGCCAATTTTTGCACATTTACAGGGGTCATACTTTTGCCCGCTTCTCCTACACGGTTAACCCGATTGACTTCAAACTTGGGATGTACCATCTCAACACCTGGGACAACATCATTGTGAAAAATGAAAAGTTTTTGATATGCTATATGACGGCGGTGGCGCATCAAATTTAGAGTTTAAAAATTCTTACTTCACGAAGCATTGCCGGTTGTACGTTTAATCTAGAGCTACGAAAATTGGTACACATATGTAACAGGCTATGACCTACAAAAAACTCTTTTTGAACCATATGCTAAACCTAACAGGAAGTCCACCATTTTGATTTATTTTGGAACGTGTTGCCATTTTTTTGGCCATTTCATTGGGGTCTTATTTTAACGAACTCCTCCTACAGTGTTTATCCGATCATCTTCAAACTTGGTGTGAATTCATCTTAAGATGTTGAAGATGGAAAGTTATTGAAAGCTTTGTAGTTCGTCACACGCTGTTGTCATGGCATGCACTGTTTGCAAAGGAAAAAAAATATCCTTAAAGAAGCATTCCCATTTATACGAAGCAGCGAGAGCTACGAAAATTTGTAGACATATGTAACAGCCCAAGATGTACAAAAAAGTCTCTTGGTGCCCTGTGCTAAACCCAACAGGAAGTCCCCCAGGGGCCGGGCATCACATTTTGAGCTAAAAAACTCCTCTTTAACAAAGCATACCCGGCTGTACGTTTCACCTAGAGTTACCAAAATTTGTAGAGGTATATAACAGCCCTCGAGGTACAAAAAACTCTTTTTGAACCATATGCTAAACCTAACAGGACGTCCGCCATTTTGATTTACTTTGGAATGTGTTGCCATTTTTTGGGCCATTTCATAGGGGTCATATTTTAACGAACTCCTCCTACAGAGTTTATCCGATCATCTTCAAACTTGGTGTGACTCATCTTAAGATGTTGAGGATGAAAAGTTATTGAAAGCTCTTTATTTCGTCGCACGCTGTTGTCGTGGCATGCACTTTTTGCAAAGGAAAAAAATCCTTCTTAATGAAGCATTCCCAGTTGTACGAAGTAGCTAGAGCTACAAAAATTTGGAGACAAATTTAACAGCCCACGATGTACAAAAAAGTCTCTTGGTGCCATGTGCTAAACCCAACAGGAAGTCCCGTAGGGGCCGGTCATCACATTTTGAGGTAAAAAACTCCTCTTTAACGAAGCATTCCCGGTTGTACGTTTCACCTAGCGCTATGATAATTTAGAGGCATACATAAGAGCCCACGATGTACAAAAAAGGCTCTTGGAACTATCTGCTAAACCAAACAGGAAGTCCGCCATTTTGATTTACGTTGGGATTTGTAGCCATTTTTTGTGGCCTTTTTTAGGGGTCATATTTTAACGAACTCCTCCTACAAAATTTATCCGACTGTCTTCAAACTTGGTGTGCTTCATCTTAAGATGTTTAAGATACAAAGTTATCGAAAGTTATTTATTTTGTCGCACGCCGTTTCATGGCGATGCATTGTTTGCCAAGTAAAATGCTGCTTTTTTTTTTTTTGGTCTAAACATGTGCAAAAACTCATGAAACTTTACACACACATCAGGCTTGTCATAAGCATGAATATTTTAGAGATTTCTTATTAAATTTGCAATAAATGCTTCAATAGCGCCCTCTAGACATTTTTATGAAGTCTTTCCGATTATATGATTCAGCTAGATGTGTGAATATTGGCAGGCATGCCTAATATATTCAAAAAGTATTCTATATAGCCATGTGCCAATCCATTTTGATTTTATTTTGTTAATTGTGCATCATTTTTGGCCTTTCCATGAAACTTTACAAACACAAAGCATGGCAAAAACGTTTAAAATTTAGATGGTTTCCTATTTGACAGTACCCCAACATGCCAGTACCCCGACGTGCAAATACCCCAACGTGGCCCGGGTTGCGAGGGCCCTTTATAGCTGCTCGCAGCTCTAGTTAGGGCCCGAGCAGCGGCGGCGGCGGTGCCGCTGCGAGGCCCTATTGTTTTTGTAGGAATTCTTATTATTATTATTATTATTATTATTATTCTTATTATTATTATTCTCCGCAAACAATCGCATTTTTGAGACGCTAAACGTGAACGAAAACTCACCAAACTTTACACGCACATCAGGCCTGGCGAAAAATTTGATATTTTAAAGTCGCCATACATGATAACAGAAAAATGGCTCCATAGCGCCACCTACATAGGTTAAACGGATCCCTGTCCCGCTACGATTGTCCTATGGCGACGAAAATTGTGTGGCACCCGTAGCACATCCAGATGAACAAAAACCTCTTTGATGTGTGTACCCTAAAATAGACAGAAAGTGAGGTATGATCATCTGAATGTCCAATTTTGGCCCAGTTTTGCACATTTACAGGGGTCATACTTTTGCCCGCTTCTCCTACACGGTTAACCCGATTGACTTCAAACTTGGGATGGACCATCTCAACACCTGGGACAACATCATTGTAAAAAATCTAAAGTTTTTGATATACTATATGACGGCGGCGACGCATCAAATTTAGAGTTTAAAAATTCTTACTTCACGAAGCATTGCCGGTTGTACGTTTAATCTAGAGCTACGAAAATTTGTACACATATGTAAAAGGCTATGACCTACAAAAAACTCTTTTTGAACCATATGCTAAACCTCACAGGAAGTCCGCCATTTTGATTTATTTTGGAACGTGTTGCCATTTTTTTGGCCATTTCATTGGGGTCTTATTTTAACGAACTCCTCCTACAGTGTTTATCCGATCATCTTCAAACTTGGTGTGATTCATCTTAAGATGTTGAAGATGAAAAGATATTGAAACCTTTGTATTTCGTCGCACGCTGTTGTCATGGCATGCACTGTTTGCAAAGGAAAAAAAATATCCTTAAAGAAGCATTCCCATTTGTACGAAGCAGCGAGAGCTACGAAAATTTGTAGACATATGTAACAGCCCAAGATGTACAAAAAAGTCTCTTGGTGCCCTGTGCTAAACCCAACAGGAAGTCCCCCAGGGGCCGGGCATCACATTTTGAGCTAAAAAACTCCTCTTTAACAAAGCATACCCGGCTGTACGTTTCACCTAGAGTTACCAAAATTTGTAGAGGTATATAACAGCCCTCGAGGTACAAAAAACTCTTTTTGAACCATATGCTAAACCTAACAGGACGTCCGCCATTTTGATTTACTTTGGAATGTGTTGCCATTTTTTGGGCCATTTCGTAGGGGTCTTATTTTAACGAACTCCTCCTACAGAGTTTATCCGATCATCTTCAAACTTGGTGTGACTCATCTTAAGATGTTGAGGATGAAAAGTTATTGAAAGCTCTTTATTTCGTCGCACGCTGTTGTCGTGGCATGCACTTTTTGCAAAGGAAAAAAATCCTTCTTAATGAAGCATTCCCAGTTGTACGAAGTAGCTAGAGCTACAAAAATTTGTAGACATATGTAACAGCCCACAATGTACAAAAAAGTCTCTTGGTGCCATGTGCTAAACCCAACAGGAAGTCCCCCAGGGGCCGGGCATCACATTTTGAGCTAGAAAACTCCTCTTTAACGAAGCATTCCCGGTTGTACGTTTCACCTAGCGCGATGATAATTTGCAGGCATACATAAGAGCCTACGATGTACAAAAAAGTCTCTTGGAACCATGTGCTAAACCAAACAGGAAGTCCGCCATTTTGATTTACGATGGGATTTGTTGCCATTTTTTGTGGCCTTTTTCAGGGGTCATATTTTAACGAACTCCTCGTACAAAGTTCATCCGACCGTCTTCAAACTTGGTGTCTTTCATCGTAAGATGTTTAAGATGCAAAGTTATCGCAAGTTTTATTTTGTCGCACGCTGCTGCTATAGCGATGCATTGTTTGCCAAGTAAAGTGCTGCTTTGTTTTTTTATCTATACATGTGTGAAAACTCATGAAACTTTGCAAACACATCAGACTTTTCATGAACATGAATTTTTAGAGATTTATTGTGCAATTTGCAATAAATAGCGCCCTCTAGACATTTTTATGAAGTATTTCCGATTGTATGATTCTGCTAGATTTGTGAAAATTAGGACAGACCCCTATCAGCAGAATACCTACAAAAAAGTATTATGTAGCCATTTGCCAAACCAAAGAGGAAGTCCGCTATTTTGATTTTATTTTGGGAATTATACATCATTTTTGGCCTCTTTCATTAAACTTTGCACAAACAAGGCATGGAAAAAACTAACATTTTAAATGGTCCTTGTTCCATGTAACAGTACCCCAACGTGCCAGTACCCTGACGTGCAAGTAACCCAACGTTGTGCTCAATAGCGCCCTCTATGCATTTTTATGGAGCATTTCCAATTGTATGATTCAAGCGATACACAACTAAAGATGACTTGACCTAGATTTGTGAAAACTGGGAGGCATACCTATTAGCTTAAGACCTACAAAAAGTATTCTGTAGCCGTATGCTAAACCTAAAAGGAAGTCCGCCATTTTGAATTTATTTTGGGAATTGCACACCATCTTTGGCCTTTTGCACTCACAAAGCTTGTCAAAAACATTTTAGATGGTCCTTGTCCGATTTGACAGTACCCCAACGTGCCAGTACCCCGACGTGCAAGTACCCCAACGTGGCCCAGGTTGCGAGGGCCCTTTATAGCTGCTCGCAGCTCTAGTTATTATTCTTCTTCTTCTTTTTCTTTGTTATTATTCTTTACCGCAAACAACCACATTTTTGAGGCACTAAACATGAACGAAAACTCACCAAACTTTACACGCAGATCGGGCCTGGCGAAAAATTTGATATTTTAAAGTCGCCATACATGATAACAGAAAAATGGCTCTGTAGCGCCACCTACATAGGTTTAACGGATCCCTGTCCCGCTACGATTGTCCTATGGCTACGAAAATTGTGTGGCACCTGTAGCACATCCAGATGAACAAAAACCTCTTTGATATGTGTACCCTAAAATAGACAGGAAGTGAGGTATGAGTATTTGAATGTCCAATTTTGGCCCATTTTTGCACATTTACAGGGGTCATACTTTTGCCCGCTTCTCCTACACGGTTAACCCGATTGACTTCAAACTTGGGCTGTACCATCTCAACACCTGGGACAACATCATGGTAAAAAATCTAAAGTTTTAGACATACTATATGACGGTGGCGGGGCATCAAATTTACAGTTTCAAAATTCTTACTTAACAAAGCATTGCCGGTGGTACGTTTAATTGAGAGCCACGGAAATTGGTACACATATGTAACAGACTATGATCTACAAAAAAGCCTGTTGGTGCCATATGCTAAACCTAACAGGAAGTCCGCCAGAGGCGAGGCATCAAATTTTGTGTTTCAAAATTCTTATTTAATGAAGCATTCCCGGCTGTACATTTCACCTAGAGTTACCAACATTTGAAGACATATGTAACAGCCCTCAAGGTACAAAAAACTCTTTTTGTACCATAGGCTAAACCGAACAGGAAGTCCGCCATTTTGATTTACTTTGGAACGTGTTGCCATTTTTTGGGCCATTTCATAGGGGTCTTATTTTAACGAACTCCTCCTACAGAGTTTATCCGATCATCTCCAAACTTGGTGTGATTCATCTTAAAATGTTGAAGATGAAAAGTTATTGAAAGCTTTTTATTTCGTCGCACGCTGTTGCCGTGGCATGCACAGTTTGCAAAGGAAAAAAATTCCCTCTTAATGAAGCATTCCCAGTTGTACGAAGCAGCTAGAGCTACGAAAATTTGGAGACAAATTTAACAGCCCACGATGTACAAAAAAGTCTCTTGGTGCCATGTGCTAAACCCAACAGGAAGTCCCGTAGGGGCCGGTCATCACATTTTGAGGTAAAAAACTCCTCTTTAACGAAGCATTCCCGGTTGTACGTTTCACCTAGCGCTATGATAATTTGGAGGCATACATAAGAGCCCACGATGTACAAAAAAGTCTCATGGAACCATCTGCTAAACCAAACAGGAAGTCCGCCATTTTGATTTACGTCGGCATTTGTAGCCATTTTTTGTGGCCCTTCCTAGGGGTCATATTTTCACGAACTCCTCGTACAAAATTCATCCGACCGTCTTCAAACTTGGTGTGTTTCATCTTAAGATGTTTAAGATGCAAAGTTATCGAAAGTTTTTTATTTTGTCACATGCTGTTGCCATAGCGATGCATTGTTTGCCAAGTAAAGTGCTGCTTATTTTTTTGGTCTATACATGTGTGAAAACTCATGAAACTTTGCACACACATCAGACTTGTCATGAACATGAATTTTTAGAGGTTTCTTGTGTAATTTGCAATAAATCGCGCCCTCTATACATTTTTATGGAGCATTTCCGATTGGATGATTCAAGCGCGAAATAACTAAAGATGACTTGACTTGACCGAGATTTGTGAAAACTCAGAGGCATACCTATTAGTCTAAGACCTACAAAAAGTATTCTGTAGCCGTATGCTAAACCTAAAAGGAAGTCCGCCATTTTGAATTTATCTTGGGAATTGCACACCATATTTTGCGTTTTGATTAAACTTTGCACACACAAGGCTTGTCAAAAACATTTTAGATGGTCCTTGTCCTATTTGACAGTACCCCAACATGCCAGTACCCCGACGTGCAAATACCCCAACGTGGCCCGGGTTGCGAGGGCCCTTTATAGCTGCTCGCAGCTCTAGTTTATTTTGATTTTTTTACTGTCCTAGAATAAAGTGCAATTGCACCTCCACTACATTAGGGGCAGTGGCGCTCTCATTATTGGCAGAGTGTGTGCAGGGAGCATTCGCTCGGTGGTGTAGGGGTTTTGTTTGCAATGAGCATGCGCGCTTTGCACACAGCAAAAAAAAAAAATCAGCACAAATTATTTTAGATTTTTGTTTTGCAGGTTAAAGTTGTTTTATATATATATATATATATATATATATATATATATATATATATATATATATATATATATAATATATATATATATATATATATATATATATATATATATATATATATATATATATATATATATATATATATATATATTATATATTGTGCTCCTGAGTTAATGTTGGTGATCAGTTTGAATGCATTATTATTTATTCATTTTATGTAATTTTATTTTTCCGTATCATATGGTTTGACATGGTCAGCCAAAAAATGTTTATAGTTTAATTAAGGATTTAATTTTATTTTTGAAGTTCAGATGCACATTTTTTTTTTTGTTACAGTTAATAAAGCTATTCTTTGTTGTAAGTTGGTCCATATTTCATTCTTTTTTTATCCTCTTATACGTTAATACGGATACAGTGTTATGCAGAGGTGTGCTTATAACAATTTTATGGACAAATGATACTATTTATAGTTGCGTGGGGGGGCGGGGGGGTGGTGAGATGTTCTCTTCTTACTAGGGGGGGCATGACAGAAAATAATTGAGAAGCACTGCTCTTGGGTGTCATTCAGACTGACAGATGGATGGATGGATGGATGGATGGATGGATGGATGGATGGATGGATGGATGGATGGATGGATGGATGGATGGATGGATGGATGATGGATATTTGTTGGACAGACAGATGGATTTGGCAGAGACTGCAGGTCTTTTGTCCCACTGCCCTACATGTTGCTGGTCTGACTATTGACACATTGTACAAACAGTTACATTGGGTCGTATCACTACTGCCTGATTTGACTTCTCAGCTTGCACTAACATTTGTAAAACAGCAACTTTATTATTCATAAAAGAATCCATATTGATATTTCAATGATTATTAGCTTTACATTCTCCCATGTTGCTAAGTTTTAGGTTTTCATTTTATAAAAAAAAAAATACACACTAAACATGAGATCAATATGCATTGTTAGATATTGAATGAACCATAAACCATATCTACAACAAAAAATGCAAATTAGTTCTATCTATCATAATAAAGATTAAAAAATATTTTTTCTGTCTTTCAGCACAGTGAACGAGTGCACATCTGCCTAACAATTCTGAGTTTGGGAGATGTGCGCCTCTGTTCTAAAAAAAGATCACCGTGATGGGACATTGTGATTTCCTAAGAATGTGTAGGCATGATCATTTGAGAATGTAAACACTTTTGTAGATATGGGGTGTATTTCACAAAGGAGGTTCAACAAACTGTGAGATTAACCCTGAACAACGAGTTGACATACCCTCCAATAGGAAACTCTGCGTTTTCGCTTCCAGTCCAGCTGATTCCAGTGAGTTATATCAACACTGAGTAGTCTCACCTGGACTTTAATAGACCGCCTCAATGGAGCCCCGATTCGTCGAGTCACCATGGCAACGGGGAAGCCGAGGGCAGCGCCACCCTCTGCTTCCGCGTTGTTGTTGTTTTGTTTTTGTTTTTCCCCTTTCAACCGAAAATCTTAATGCAATCATTTGTCGAATTTGAACAGGACTTTATTTAAAAACAAAAAAAAAAAAAAAACAAAAAAAAAAGTGCAACACAGCAGTGGCTCCCCATAGAGCATCGGTGTCAAACATAAGGCCCGCGGGCAGGATCAGGCCCGCAAAGGGGTTTAATCCGGCCAGCGAGATGATTTTGTAAAGCTAAAAAACAAACCAAAAAAAAACCAAAAAGGAATGTCGGACTAATTAATCAGCCGGCCACAATCAAAATGTATAAAATTTGTGATTTCACAAGCAGTCCTCAGATGAGCAATACAACTTGTACGGGGGAATCGTCCTCGATCTCGTTATTTTACACACAACTTAAAGTTACGGTTTGTTTAATTATTATTATTATTATTATTATTATTATTATTATTATCATTATCATTATCATTATCATTATCATTATCATTATTATTATTATTATTATTATTATTATTTTATTTATTTTTATTTTTTTTATCATACACAAACGACACAAATACGACACAAATTTCATTACTGATAACACAAATAGATATGACAAGGATTAGCGTCCTTATAATGTAATTAACTGCGCCACGCAATGCATTCTGGGAACAATATATATGCAAAGCATGTGATTTAACACGTCCAGAACTCAGTGTTGTCGCGTTCCATTTGCATTTGTATTATTTTTTGGGAACAATATGATGACAGTTGAGCTCCGTAATTTAGGGCTGGCCCACAAATAGCGAAAATCTGCGTATAATTGACAGCAATCGTTTTTAAGTTGTACCGTTATTTGACCGATGTGGCCCACTTGGTAATATATTTTCCTCCATGCGGCCCCTGAGCTAACATGAGTTTGACACCCCTGCCATAGAGGAAGGCGGTGTGGGAGAACATTTGCTGCTCCTGTTGAATGCGTAAATTTCAATGTATAGTCCTTTGCAATTACAATATTATAGGGGAAACCTGTTGAATGATAGCTCATTAATTCATTTCATTTAGGTGCAATCCTGCAAGGGAGACGCGCACTTGATTTAAGATGGAATATAAAAACATTATTCAAACGGGTACAAGAAAAAAATGCAGCGTAATACCGCTCCGATGTGAGTGCATATGACTACGTCTGGTAATGTTGCAAATCGGATTAAGTTGTGCATATAGATGATGGACTGCCTGTGAAACGCGGTACCGCTCAAAAAGGTAACGGAAATGCCAGATATATATACGCGGTCAGATAACATTCTCGTAACGAATATTTAATTCCCTGCGCAATATTGTGGTACCTTCATCAATAGGTTCATTGTCAAAATGACATGCCATATTCGTGACAAAAGTAGATTTTACGCTATAGACGACTGGCGTATTTACAGAAAAAGTTGCAGCTGCGTTCTGAATGAATGAGGAAATGAAATGTCGTGTGTGGCTGAAAGGAGGTGGGTACAGGAAAAAACTCAAGGTTCCTTGTGACAAACCTGCTACTGACCAGGTTAGGTTGATGGACTATGTTACTCCGGTAACTGATTGAGAGCTGAAAATATAAAACTATAAACTAAACTTATAAAACAGGCTAGAGTTCCCTCTTATCCTCTGCTTTCAGTTACCTCCCTGAAACGAGTTTCCCACTTTTCAGGGTTTCTTTACCCAGGTTTCTCACTAAAACTGCTTCTTGAAATACACCCATGAAGTGTGGCATGTTGATACTCAGCTGCTTTCTACCTTCATCATTGTTGATAATTAGCCTATTGTGAGAACTCATGGTCGTCACACAGATAAATATCACTATTTTTTTTTAACATATAATTAAAAGTAATTTGGGCATATTTGTTATTTTAGACGTGTGTAGTCCCAAGTACCCAAAAAGTATTTTAGGCTATGTCTCAGTTTCACAAAGGTTGGTGTGTCCTGAGGTGATAGGTGAGGTCTGTGTAGATTTTCAATCATCCCGGCAGGTCATGGTGATCCGCACAGGTTGAATCATTCCCCTTAGGTGTGAAAGTGGGTGTGAATGGTTGTTTATCTCTCACTCTACAAATTGTGTTTAAGCTTACTCCGATCATTTAGCAGCAGAGACAATATTAGATATAAGTCATTTGTAACGTCCAGATTGTTGTTATTTTAGATGTGGAGTGGCAATTGTGATACTTCAGGGAGAGGTTATAAAACTTGTGGAGTGTTTTGAGTATGACAGGCAATCCTCAATAAGCGAAGTGCGCATCTCGAATTCAAGTTGCATTATGGGTAGCGGCGTGGTGCATTGTGGGTAGGCGAAACTACCAAACGGTCATTGAAAATGAATTGGATCCGATGGAATCGGCTCTGATAGACATGTTTCAACCGCTGAAAAGTTGCTGTTTTTATTAACATGCTTAGCATGCGGTTTAACGACGCAATGAACTCTGGTCCATTTTTTGGTATATTTTTTTTATGTTTGTTTAACATGTCCACTCTGTCATTTCGTCCTGTGCCCAACCTGTTCAGAATCAGAATCATCTTTCTTGGCCAAGTATTTTAAAACACATTTGAGACATTTGTCTCCGGTATGAGCTACACAATGTTGCAGTAAGCAACTTTGACAAAGACGTGACACGTAAGTACAGACAGTCTTTACGGAATGTAATGCCGATGTCAGACTACACGAAAACAGCCCGATTTCAGCCCGACCGACGTGTCGCGGACAAACGGGGCATGTCGTAAACGATTTTGGGTTGTCTTGACGTAGCGTCGCCCGTGTAGTGTGACGACTGGTCGCCGGTTGTCCGGGACGGTTCACGACCATCACAACGAAAGTAGAATTTTTGCTCGTCTTGACGCATAATGTGACATACCTACGACGTCGTTCGTTTGGTTCCGCAGCATTGACCAATAGCGAGAGGGAGCGAAACGTCAATCACACACTGAACAACACTTTATAGCTCTTTTTATTTATGTATACATTTGTTTATTTATTCGTTTATGTATTTATTTATTTATCCTCTGGATATTTCATGGGATGGGGCCAGACAGGTGCATCTCGAGGGGGGGGAAGCGCCCCACTGCAGCGCTGCGGCTGCATGGAGCGCGCACGCATCCGTGCAATCCGTCAGGCAACGGCCACGTGAATGGAGGACCAAAATATAGTGTGACTGTTGTTCTAATAATTTTTTAGATTTGGGCATATGAGATGGACACATATTTAGTGAGGATCGATCACATTTTCATATTCGCGGGCCAGGCCTGGCGGCCTTGCACCCGCTCTCACTTGAAAGTTTTTTTGTTTTTTGTTTCCCCCCCCCCTCGGAGTGAGTGGCGTACTATCTAATGCACCGTACTAAAACAAGTCAAATATGAATAAATGAAGCAGTAAAAAATACTCAAACAATATAATTTTTCAGTGTTTGGTAAAATAATAAAACAAGATGTCATCCCGCAAATTAATTAACAAAATCGGCTATATTGCCCGTCGCATATAGGCCTAAATAAATTAAAATACAGTGTTGGCTACTAAATCATATTTTAAACAGTATTGCGGAGCAGGGAGCGCAAGCCATGCGATCACATCACACTTGTCCCATGCGTGCTCCATTCACGCAAACACTCCCTGTGCGTGCCTCTTTTTTTTTTTTCTTCTTTTTTTCTGTCCCACCTCCCCGACAAACAGTGGCCGACGCGTCTCTCTTGGCAAGACAACACGCGATGATCGGCAGGTGTCTTGTCGCGTTCAGACGTGTAGTGTGACTACACGTCCCGTCCACGACACGGAGCGAATTTGTCGGGTAATGTGACAGCGCAACTGTCGTGTCAGACAAAGAAATCGCGTAGTCTGACATTGGCATAAGAGTACCATTACCGACCAATGACAGCTGTGCAAACGACGTGGAGAGTCATCAAGCAAAGATAAAGTGACCAGTAGTGAGGTAATTACAATACAATGACAGTTGTGCAGACTGTTAGTAGAGTAATTCAGCACTGCAGAACCATGTCACATTACTGTCTCCAGGATCAATAAACTGTGAGTATCTCATTATATGGACGCCGGAGATATAAACACATATGACAGGCTTCATTTATCAGCGTGGGAGAGAGAAGCGTTTTACCTGACACTTCCAATAACAACACCGTGTCATGTATTATTCAACTGTGGTTTGTGTATGTGTGGGTTTGGCGACCCTAAGTGGACAGCAATGATACTTGCAACTCACTTTCACACACACTTCTTGACGTAGTTACTGGTTTTATTTTACATTTATAACTGTTTTTCTTTCAAATACTTACTGTAATTACGACTTTACGACTTCACTGCCAGGTTAGCTTAGTGATTACAGCGCATTCCGACCTACGTACACGTTCAGGTTATCTCTTCTTTTTTTTTCGGGAATGCCTTTTTTAGATAACGCCGCCGCTTTCTCTTTCCTCTTGTGTACATTTGATTCAACAGGTAAGTGCTGCCATCTTCTGGTCATATTTACTTTGAACCTGGCCGTTTTCTTATTGGCTGCTTCAAACATGACGTAATAAGCGCGAATGAGGAAATGAAGCGAAACAGCTTTTGTTGTGGACTTCTTCGACACGGACTTTATGTTTTTAGTTTTGCTGGTGTTATTTTCGTTACTACATTTTTAAAATATATATATATATATAGACATTTAAGAAGCTAACACGGTGTACGCTGGGTGTGTGTTCGTTGTTCGATAGCAAAAATGAGTGAATTCCCTATAAGCCCCCTAATTTTATTTGGAGTAGGTTCCAGTTTTGCCTGTTCAGGCCTGTTCTATCATTTATACCAAGAGAAGAAAATGGAGTTGATAAAGCTGAAGGTAACTGAAACTCACTCTTTCAGCACTTAAAACTCTTTCTTTTAACTGGTCTGTGTATTCAAGGTCGTGTCAATGGTTCGTTTTAGGAAATACCAGTATTTCGTCCAGATCATCGTTTGGCCACATTGCTGAAATCATATCCCCACAGGAGGCTACAATATGTCGCAGTGGAAGGTACAAGTGCATACCAGATGTTAAAGGTCATAAATAATGTTCCCCCTTTATGAAATTCAAATAAAACACTTGTTTTCTCCAATGGCATGACCATAACCTAATGTTGCGTGATTAAGAAAATGTTAATTAGTTCCAATGGGGCTAAACGTTTTGAGTTTGGATCATCTGTAATTGACTTATGTTTTCAAGGCCTAGTCGAGGCAGACGAGAAGCCTCTTACCAGCCAATTTGTGCCAAGATGCTATGGTGTACTTCAGAAGATAAAAATTGTGGAACATGCTGAATATTGGAACTCTCTCACTAAAACATGGTACATTCTGATTCATTCAAAGTCATTATTTGTAATTGTCACTCTACAAACACATTGCCCAGTGACACTTTGATTACCTCCAGGAGCTCTCGACCGACAAACAAGAAAGAAACCAACAACTCTGTGCCCTTCTCTCTTATCTGTCCTGACTCCTACATCTCCGACTTCCATGTGCGGGTGCAAGACCCCTCAGAGGGCTCGGGTTACTTCCTGGAGAGGGTTTACCATCGAGTAAGACGAGCCGAGGACGGCTTGGTGAACGTGGTCTTGCAAGGCATCAGCGGGGAGCGAGTGGTTGCAATGGAGGAGAGTGAAGAGATGCTACGCGTGGGGAGCAACTTGACTGTGTTTGGGGAGGTGGTTCTGGAGGGGGGCCACGGGAAGCTGCAGGCCCCGAGAGATGGCAGAGAGTACCTCATGGTTCCCACTGACTACAAGAGCTTCATCGAGCGGCACGAGCGATCAGCAAGCATGTGGAAGATGCTGACGGCCCTTACAGGGATTGTCGGAGCCTCCGTACTAGCTGGAGTTATTTATGACACTGTGGGAAAAGATGATAGATCTAAATAGTATCACATTCCTATTGCAGGTGTGTTTCCTATTTGGAGTTTTTGCTCTTTGCTACATGGGACAATTACCAGAACTCACCTTATTCTGGTTGTCTCACTATTTGTACTAAGATATAAATGAATACCCATAATACTCTAAATCAGTGACTCGGGAATTGGGATATACTGTATCTCTGAATATTAGTTCTTTATTTTCCAAGAAAATTAACATGAAAGTGAGACAGGCCTCGGAATGAATGCAAAAAATTTCTAACTCCACAAAATCTTCCACAAGAGTGAAAGCCATTATAGTTGTGGCCCAACTCCATATTTCTGTCAATTTTTTCCGTTCTTGTAGGTGTAAAAGCCAGGTGTCCCAAAACTTTTGAGAAATTATCAAACACCACTCATGTAGATTACAGATAAGGTTATTTTAACTAAAACTGACACACAAAAAACAACAAAAATTAAGAAAAAAAATGTGTTAACAAAATAAAAAGAAAATGAAAATGTTTAAAAAAAAAACAAAAAAAAACCTGAAAGACGTTTGAAAGTGTCACACAGAAGTGACATCACCTAGCAGCAGCCAATAGAAAAGCACCTTCAGATGACGTCACTCCCATGGTGTTTTTTTAAATATTGCCCATAATACAGATTTTTCTTTTAAATAAAATACTAAAACTAAGCATTTATTAAATAAATAAAACTAACAGAACCACCCTGAAAACTAATTAAAACTAACAATTTAAAAAAAACAAGGCAAAATCAAACCTAAAATGAAAGAAATTCCATAACTATAATAACCCTGATTACAAACAAGTAAAATGTTTTGCTATTCGCTAAACATGTGACTTATATGTTAAGTCTGTCAAGGTCTTATCTGAGCCAACAATCTACAAAATGACCATTCTAAGAAATGTGAAGTTTGCATTTATGTGAACAGACTGCCGATGAAGTTTCATCAGAAACATACAAAAAGGGAAGAACACTAACATGGAATGTTTAACCAATTTTATTTTTGTGCATCTTATTTTATACAGGTGAGAATGAAATTCACATGATTACCTCTTAAATTATGTTTTAACTGTATAATTTCATAAGTTGTCATTTTTAGAATAAAATGCTATTAAACAGGTTTGGTTGTAATTCATTATCTACACTTCAAAATTTGAATTCTGTTAGTGAAACAATTGGATGACTCCACTTTTTGTCAAGCAGTCCAAGAGCCTCCTTCCTTTCAGCAATCCCTTTTTGTTTCTTCCCCTAGTACATAGCATACACATGTAATAAACATGGATGTCAGATGTAAAGCCTGGGTGCGGGTCAATTGTCAAGTTTTCGCAAGTCTGCTTTGACGGATAAAAATGGTGGATTATTCTCCATCCTCCTCTGATAATTCCTCAGCCTCCTTCAGCCACTGGACGAACTTCTGAAGCTTTAGGCAGAGTAGAGAAAAGCAAGCAAACGTTCAAAAAGGAACTTTTCCCACATTAAAACAACAAACGTCAATTTATTTTAAGGTCATGCGATAGACTAACATAATGTGGCACCTAATTGTAAAGTGGAAAGAAAATGATAAAAACAAAAATAGAATAAGTGTGGCCTACAAAAAAAATAAAAAGTTTATTCATGCTTATTTCCAAAATTCTCCATCTTAACTTCCCATTGATATTTAACACCTTACTTGGTGTTAATTGGCCACTTACCCCTTGATTCTTTCGAAGCTGTCGGCTCTTGTCAGATGTAACACTTTGAGAAAACCAGTGCAGAATCATCTCCTCCTCTATGATCTCCAGTTGGTACATGGTCATAAGAATCTACACGGTAAACAATGAAAGCTTTCCATCTCCAGGTACTGCCAGTCTTTGCAGGCATTTGTGTTAATTTCGTCAACACACCCTCATTAATAATAACTGGGACTAAATCAGTATGCATTTTTGTCGACCAATGAAGATGAGAGGAAAATGTACTTAATAAAAACTGGACTAAAATCTATGGACATTTTAGTTCATGGACAAAAACGAAACAAAAATGATTTGATTGTGTAAAATCTTGTCTCTGCTAATCTGTCACTGTGACATGCCCACTTTCAAAACTGCCACATGCACAAACACATGGGACAGACAGGATTCGGATTCACGGCGAAAGGTTAAAAAAAATTATAGTTATAACGTAACATTAATCCAAGGGCTATAATGTTCCAAAAAATAATGTTAAACCAACCATAAGTAATGATGGATAATTTATGAGCTTATAGCATGGAGCTATAGTAGCCACTTGTTGATATACTGTAATTGGGTGTGAAGTTGTTTTTCATCAAAAAGATGAGTGAAAATTTCATGTTAAAACAGTTTTAAATCCAAAATGTTCAACATAATCTGCTGACAAAACATATACAGGGTTAAATGATTGTCCTGACGAAAACTAGACTAAAGCTTTGACAATTTTTATTGACTAAAACAAGATGAATAAAATTGTTTTCTTGGACTAAAATGCTAGATTTATAGTCGACTAAAAATGGACGAAATAAAAACGGGATGAGGTTGATTGACAATGATAAAAACTAACAAGCGTGATTGAAATTGGACTAAAACAGACTACATTGAAAAATGGCAGATAAAATTAACACTAGCAAGCATGCATGTTATCATGCAGATGAATTTACCTTGTACATGGCAGGCCAGTGAGTGGCCTGCTCCAGGAAATGCTCCTCGAAAGCAGACAGGCAGTCCAGCTGGTCCTGTGATCGCTTCACGTAATTCTTAAACACTGGTGCCCATTTCTCCAATAACTGACAAGAGGAACCACACAAATTGAAAAACAAAAAGGTATGGGGGTTGATTTTCTGTGCGTATTACCGGCAGAAGGCCGGCAGCATATTGAGATGCGGTGAGCTGCGAGTTGTGATGCTGGAATGGGAGATCCAACAACACTGTGGTCAGTATCTGCATCACTTCCCGCAGAGTGATGTTGTAGGCGTACCTGGACAAGTCACACTTGATCAGATGGATGGGTTTGAGAGTGAGCACATCCACTGGACGTTCCAACTTACTTGAGAGAGTTGATCTCAAGCACCAGGTGGTCGCAGCTGATATTCTCGTCCAAGCCTCTTTGCAGGGTGCCCAGCACCTCCTTCTGGAACACTGGATGGAGATTTAAGTCCATTTGAGTGGTTGAAGCAATGCCACAACAATTGTTATTTCTTTCTACCGTGTTGTCTACCGTTTCTACAGTGTTGTCTTTTTAATAAAACCTCTACAAAAACAAAAACATCATATTCAAAGGGAATCACGATGAACATCAACTGCCAGTGTAGAGGTTGGCTAACATGTTTTCATCAATATACCCCAAGGATAAAAAATTAGAGTAGAATTTTCACCCTTGTTTATGAACTTCTGTTCATAAACGTTCATGAAATCCCGTCCCATTAGTGTTAATTTCGCTAGACTAGACTAGATGGGACTAAAGCCCTCATTAATAAACAATAACTGGGACTAAATCAGTCTGCATTTTCATGGACTAATGAAGACAAGACAAAAATGGAGCACTAAATAAATACTGTACTAAAATCTATTGACGTTTTAGTTCGCAAACAAAGACAAGGCTTAATTTTCTTCTATTTTTCCTTTGATCAGATGTATTTTATTTATTTTAATGCATGCATTGGTGTCTTTGTTTTAGAACCATAATATTCAAAATACATGTGCAAATTTTATGAGAACTTGTTCAATGTCTTGTACAATGGCTCTATTCATCAAAATTGTTTTTCATTGAAAAGATAAGAGAAAATGTTATGCAAACTAATTTTAGAACAGATATGTTCAATATTATCTACTGAAAAAAAAAATGTAAAAAGGGTAAAATGATTGTCCTGACTAAAACTAGACTAAAATGTTGACAGTTTAAAACTAGACGAACCAATTGTTTTCTTAGACTAAAATAAGGACTAAAATGCTTGACTCAATTAAAACTTGACTAAAAGAAAACAGAATGAGGTTGACTAAATGTGATAAAAACTAACAACTTGACTACAACAGAAACTAAATTTTAAAATGGCTTATAAAATTAACATTGCGTCCCATATACAGCTGGGCCAATGGTGAGTATAGATTTGTTACCATGACGACCTGGGCGGGGAGGAACATGGGGAATTGTGTCGTTGATTTTGCTTCACTTGATTGGCCTCTAGATAGCAGCAACAAGTCTTTGCTCAGCTTTGGCAACTTGACTCACCTTTTGCATCATCCAACTCAGGGGAAGGAATGACGGGCTCGTCAGGCCCATCGGGCTCACTGTCGTCACTCTCGCTCTCAAGATCGGGTTTTAACGTCAAGCCTTGGACAACAAGAAAGGATTTTGACAAAGTGGCATTATGGGAAATTGGAAGACATGAGGACCCACAAAGATCTGGATAGTTGTCCTACCCCAGAGACAATGCGACAGCTCTTCATCATCAGTGTCATCCAGACTGCTGGCTTTCCAGATGTAGCCTTTTCCTTCTGCCCCAACCTCTGCAGGGTTAAAAGCTGCAGAGCAAACGAATGACAGCTCACTTCAACCCCAGCTGGAATTAGCCCATTTTTCAAGACGCACCTTTTTGTTTGAGTTTGTCCTTGCTCTGCCCCACGGCGGCGTCATCACTGAGGAATTCGTCGTCATCTTCCTCCTCTTCTGCCGGATGATGCATGGACACCACCGTGCCCTCTGGCACGCTGATGTCTGGTCCAATCACCACCTTGCAAACCAGTACATACCCATCAACATTTAATAAGATGTAGAAATAGACACAAAAAAGTTGTGTACAAAAAGGCTGTTTGACAGTCCATGTTGCTTACGTTGTACGCCAGGACGCACTGTTTATTAAGCTTGACGCCTTCTTTGACTTCAGCCTTGTCGCAGACCACAGAATGATCGATCACCACATTAGCGCCAATTTGAACATTGCTCCAGATGTAGGCATGGTCCAGAATGACATTGTCACCTGAGACACAACATTTGAACGTTATAATATTGCAATGTACAACCTCCATTTCAACTCACCTATGCTGCAGTTGTTCCCAATGACGCTGTTGGAGATAAAACAATTGGCCCCTATGCTGGTGTCACAGCCAATGAGAACGTTCTCCTCCATCTGGCTGCCGTGCCCAAGGGTGACCCCTGACCCCCGGTAGACGTTGTGGCGCGAGTAAGTGGAGCTCCATCTTTTCTGGTCCGTGAAATTAGCCTCGGGGGTGAGAGGGTAGACCCACCGTCTCACCAAATCAGATGATACCGAATCGTACATGAGCAAGTTGGACACTCGGGCACCATAACCATCTCTGGTGACGTGCATATGGATCTGATTCCCCAAGATCTGAGGGGAGATTGGAAAAATTGTTCACAGAATCTGGATTCATACAGAGCAGTACGGAGGATTAACAGAATCCCATTGTGGATTATATGGTTACTTGCTGAAATCTTTTGTATTATGCTAGCTTGAAATGAACTTTTATATCTGAACAGTTAGTCATCCTTACACTTTCTTGAACAATCACCACCATCCCGTTTTTTCTCTTCATATTACGACTACCCAGATGACTTTGGGGGAGAGGCGGGGTACACTAGGAGTGTGACAATATATCGATATCGCGATAAATCGGGATACTTTGTCTCCCGATGGATTATCGATACGCCTACGCCAAGTATCGATATTTGTAGTTAATATACAGCCACTACTTGTGAGTGTGGATGGTTGTTCGTCTCTGTGTGCCCTGCGATTGGCTGGCAACCAGTCCAGGGTGTCCCCCGCCTACTGCCCAGAGCCAGATGAGATAGGCGCCAGCACCCCCCGCGACCCTAGTGAGGAATAAGCGGTCAAGAAAATGGATGGATGGATGGATACAGCCACTATAACGGCTCGATTGTTCATTACTGATTGAGCAATTACTTGGCAGGCCACTAGGGGGCACGCATCATAAAATTGGCGAGGATTTTACAAAATTCTTGAGGGAAAGAAGACTCATGAGCCTACTTTTACTTGTGTCAGACATTTATCAGTCCAGCAACTGACTCCGTTTTGCATATGTTTCTATGAAAAATTATATCTTCAATTTTAACATTTTAAAACATATTTGATGTTTTGACTTTTTGAAGCACACAATTTCTGAGGAAAATTAATATTGATTTAATAGGATTTAAGTAATTTTATTTACTTTTGCAATATTACACAAACAATTGTAACAATAGTGTTTAAGAAAGAAAATGTTCACAGAAAGCTGTCTCTGTTAAGAAGATGTTTGTATTTGTTTAAAAAAAAATAAACTAAAGTACTCACTGTGAAGAAGACACCCATTTTAATATTGTGTTTCAGTGATGGTAAAAAAAAAAAAAAAAAAAATCATGAGATAATTGTTGAGCCTTGTATCGCATATCATATCGTATCACGAGGAACCCATATGTTCCTACCCCTCGGGTAATACCCTAAACTGGTCACCAGGAAATCACAGGGTATATATAGTCTAACAACACCTGTAAATTACATTCACACCTTTGGACAATGTATAGTCTGAATGACTCCAAAATGCATGTTTTTGGAATGTGGGAGCACAGGAAAGGAGCCACGAACCTCAGAAATGTCATGCAAGTATACAACCTCACCACAAGATGTCTCCAAATCCTCTGCACTGCTCCTTTAATTAAAGAAAATATCAACTGCTGTTGATTACCTCTTCATTGACCAAAATCCCCCTGACAAAGTCATTCCTCGTTTGGTAGTCAAAATTGTCGGTGAAGAGCTCCGCAACCTAAAGCATGAGACAAAGAAATGTGATGTGTCTCTTAAAAAAAATCATACATTTTAAAATCCTTTCACTAGAACAGCTCTTTGAAGGTGTTCTTGCCTGCGGTGAGCAGATGCTGATGTGGCAGTCGAGGAGGTCATGTCTGATTTCAAACTCATCACTTCCGCTGTGGAATATATTCTGGGGATGCAGCAGTTAATTTAGTCGCTATGCAGATTTTGAAAAAATACGTGATGACAGTAGCGCATTAGAGAAATTAGGACCGGGACACGTCACACCCACAACATGAAGACCAATCTAATAATCAACCTCAATACCTATTCTGAAATTCAAACAACACCATGAGAAATGGTATAAAATGAGGATATTTATGAAAATCATTATATGTACTAGGGGTGTGAATTGCCTAGTACCTGACGATTCAATTCGTATCACGATTCATAGGTCACGATTCGATTCGATTAATCCCGATACGAATTTATAAGTCGATTGTTGCGATTTTTTTCATTCAAATTTAGAAAATACTCATCAGTAAACATGTAGAGCAGGGGTGTCAAACTCATGTTAGCTCACGGGCCGTATGGAGGAAAATATATTACCAAGTGGGCCGCATCTGTAAAATAACGGTATACAACTTAAAAACGATTGCTGTCAGTTATACGCAGATTTTCGCTATTTGTGTGCCAGCCCTAAATTACGGAGCTCAACTGTAATCATATTGTTCCAAAAAATAATACAAATGCAAATGGAACGCGGCAACACTGAGTTCTAGACGTATTAAATCTACCTGTTTTGCATAAAAATATATTGTTCCCAGAATGCATTGCGTGGAGCAGTTAAAGATGTTATAAGGATGCTAATCCTTGTCATATCTATTTGTGTTACCAGTAATAGTTTGTCAGTAATTTAATTTGTGCCGTATTTAACAAGTTTGTCGGTCTATGACTAAAAAAATAATAATAATTAAACAAACCGGAACTTTAAGATGTGTGTAAAATAATGACATCCAGGACGATTATCCCGTACAAGTTGCATTGCTCATCTGAGGACTGCTTGTGAAATTACACATTTTATATATTTTGATTGTGGCCGGCTGATTATTTTTTTTATTTTTATTTTTTTAACTTTACAAAATCATCTCGTGGGCCGGATTAAACCCTTTTGCGGGCCTGATCCGGCCCGCGGGCCTTATGTTTGACACCCCTGATGTAGAGTGTAAGATTTGTATGAAAATGTATTATTTATTTATCTGAAACGTCAGTTTTATACAGGTTGTATGTTGTATCATGTTTGAACAGCATTAAAATAAAATATTAAGGCTTAATGTTCCATTCATATAACATTCTTCCATGCTTAAGGTGTGAACCCTAACGCGAAGTAAGACGTTTTGTTGAATATTTTTCCATTAAAAATGGAAGTTTAAAAATCGATTCAGCCGCCTATTGAATCGATTCGAGAATTGCGCGATGTAGTTCGCGATATATTGCCGAATCGATTTTTTTTAACACCCCTAATATGTACTGTATTACAGTTTTTCTCTCAGTTGCTTTGGTACATTTCTCAGATCAGAATTGAATTTCTCAAAACTATTTGTTTAATTTTTACATTATTGGGTCACGTGTGCTCATCAAAAAAAAAAAGAGGTTTACCATTCCTTTGAACAAGTTGCAAATGCTTTGGCACATCTGGGCAAACAATTATGCCCAATTCTCTGTTTACAACATTATCAATAGCTTCTGTCATGTTGATCAAAATGTATTATAAATATATTTATTGTTTACTTTAATTCCTACAATGATGCATGTGCAGTTTCCCTATGAGACTTTCCAATATTCACATTTCTACTTTTTAAATTAGTTTTTTTTTTTTAAGGTTTTTTTGGGGTTTGTTTTTTTAATTAGCTGCCCATTTTCAGCAACAGTAGAGCGCTATGCCGAAGCATACAGATTGCTACCTGCAGCCAGCCCTGTCACGGTCGCTCCTAAGGCACATGCCAACCCATGAATGGTATTGTGTACATTTTTTACGGCGATGAATCACCGTACTTTTCAAGTACGGGTATACTGTGAAACCTTATGTGAAAGGATCACTTACCATAGGGAAATGAAGCTTCTTTAAGCTTTGTGTCTTGTGGTAGTGTAAAACTCGCTGACTGTTGCTGTCCATCGCAACGATCACATCATCTTCCTCACAGCGAGACTTGTGACCCGGCGATGATTCCTTAAAGAGCATCGTCATCACGGAGACGTTCTTGTCAACTTTTCGACGCTGCCTAAAGCACAAAAAACAAAACAAAAAACTCATCAATTAGGAACACCAACATAATGTCATTAACGTAGAATTGAATGCTTCCCAAAGTGTGGTATGTGTTCCACTAACTTCCTCTAGTGGTAGGCGAAAGCTTCACTGTCTAAGTACAGTTTAGTAAACGTTTGAGTGCAATCGATACATTTACATTAACCCATAGGAAAAGTTTATTTTTATGCTTTTATGTAATATTTTTATTTCACTTTATGAGCAATGCATTTTAAGTGACTCAGTAATGTTTTATTTTTCTATATTTAAATGTTTATGTTCAAACAATGTTACAACAGCTTAAAATATGATTAGAAATACTTTTTTTAAGGAATAAAACAAACTATGCTACAGTATTGTATTCATTATGAAAAATGGTACTTAGAGAGCTAAGTATCTTTTTTACTCTTACAATGACTAGTTTATTTATTACTATTACTATATTTTGTAATAATGTAAGTAATCATGTGTCCACTTCCTGTATAATGTCAATTATTTGACACATCTGACATGTTAGCAAGACTTACTGACAATCTTATTAGCATTTATAAGCAGATAAGAAGTTCTACCCACCTGTGCTCTAGCAGTGCCTGGCTGATGTCAATATTGGATACCACATCTCCATAGACTAACAAGAAATCTGAGCGTACAAGAGACTTTGCGTCAACATCCCTGAGCACATCCCCGAGGGATCTGTACAGGTCTGATGTGATGATGTGGACTGTGTTCGGGGAGGTCGATCGACACCATTTGGAGTTCCTATCAGATACATACATTGCAAGATTAATAACAGAATGTAGTCCACCTTGTTTGTGTAGTGTTTATAATGACACTTACAGCAAGTGTTCCTTTATCTTGCCACCCATCCAACAGCAAAACACATACGTTTCCTGGACCCCAGTGGAAGTGAGGAACTCCAGAGTGTAGTCGATCATCGCAACATTACCCAAAGGCAACAATGCCTGTCAACAAAGTTTGACAGTTACATCAGCGAACAGTAGCGTGACAACACTGTTATTAAATAAAACTAACACAGCAACAATTCGATAGTAGGTATTAATTATACCAGTGTAAATATGTACACAGCTGCTTTAGAAGTCAGAAGGCATGCAAGGTTTTGCAGCATGGTTAGCTGCTGGTAGCAAACCTGTTAGCTCCGCACAGTGCCTTACCCGCGGCTGATCTTTAGTGACCGGGAAAAACTTCCGGTTAAAGCTGTCAGCGACTAAAACGGCCTGCAGCTGCTGGGGCTCTTCTTCATCTTGCTCACAGCCACCTTTTCGACCTGAAATTTTCTGTTTTCCTCCTTTACTGGCCATGCTCAAGTATTTAATTCCCACTGAATCGACGATGGCATCAGAAACATCTACGGTGGCCGCGGTTGGACAAATTCTTCTTCTTCTTTTAATTTACTGGCGGATTACAGCTCTTTGTGTATACCCCCACCTACTGTATAGGAAACGCAAAGGGACTTGACAGGCTTACGTCCGTTTCATGATTGATTGAAGAGATTGAAACTCATTGTTTCTGCTTATATGATCAAATATTATACCCCCACGCCCCCCCCCCCCCCCCAAAAAAAAAAACATTCAGTATAATTCCAATTTAAAAATGTCAATGATGAAGAGCTGATCCTTATTTTATCATTTATTTTATTAATACAGAATCTAGCATGCCGGAAAGGACAAATAAGGCCCCAAACACTCAGAGGTTTTACTAGACCACTATGACAAAGTGAAATATAGGAAGTAGAAACAGTATACACTCTTGGACATAATTTAAAATAGACAAAACTGTAATTATTTAAGATTTAAGCCAAACCCAGATGAAGAACAACTGAAGCAACAAGATAAAATTTCACAGAAACAAAAACATCCAACTCTTGTCGACAATTTAGACAAGAACCTTCATTGAATGCTCTGTGAAAGTTTAACTATTTTCCAAGAATGTCCTAAATTCAAGGTGTCCAGGACAATAAAAAAAATACTAGTGGTGTTTTGTTATCTTCGTGCTGTGCTCCAACACAGATTCATATCGGTGAGTTTTTGAAGTCCAGGAAGCTGGAATTCCCTCCAACCCAAGCTGGAAGAATAAATAAATTATGTAGTTTTCAGGATTTGTTTCTAAATACATTAAACATGCTTAAAAGGTAAGTGGTGAAAATATGTGTAAAGACTGATTGTTGAGATAAATTCCTATTAAATGAATTATTTGTCCTACCTGAGCACCAAGACAAGCCCCAATAAAAGAGCCTCTGCTACAGGTGCATCCCCCACAGCGCATGGTTTCTCTGATAGCCTGCTCATAGTTTCTGGCTGTCAGGACTCCATGCAATGCTGCTTGGAACGCACCTGGCAAACCTGAAAGAAGGCAATTCAGATCAGCATTTGTTGATGAGATAACAGCTAATTTGTTGTTTTTTTGTGCTTGATATTTGCAAGTTGAAAGCAAGACACGTAAACACCTCAGGTGTTTGGGAAGATAGCTGGGATAAGCTCCTGGGGAGTTTGGGATAAATTCTCCTGCACCTGAAGAATATGCCCTGAAATTTAACAGAGAAGAAAACCACACATCAAGCGAACTTGACATGTTAGTCCATCTTCAGTAACTTGGAGCTCAGTGCCGCAACAATCGAGCAACACATACCAATGGCAGCTGTGTCCAAATCCTGTGGTTGCTTTCTGTTTGGGTCATTGAGCTGACCAAGAACGGCATCCAGGGCTTTCGGATCAGGACCATTTAGGATGAAATGCTCCAAGAACCTGGGAGAAACGCAACAACAACAATGTAAGTTTGTTGAAATGTTTATATTGTTAACTGTTATACTGTTCTTCATTCAATAACTTCAATGCAATTCTTTTTTCTCTTGATAGCACACGATGGAACTATTTTGCAACCAGAACTTAAAATGCACAATTTAAATGAGTACACCCACTTTGAAAAGAAGGCATTTTATCCATGATCTCTCAGAAACACAACAATCATTCTCAGAATTTGGATCATAGACTCGCCTTGAGTTGAGTTGTTGTGATTATTATTTTTGTAATGTGCATTTTTGATTTGCTGGACTTTCATTGGTGTGTACCTGTTTTTAAACAACTTTTCTTTCTTTCTTTTTTTCTTTCTTTTTCACAAAAATAGCATACAAAAAGCTGGAATCTACTATAAAACTACTATAAAACAGTATAAAAGTTCATTTCAGTAGTTCAATTCAAAAAGTGGGAACACATGTTACTGAGCCTTATTGATTAAACAAAAATACTTTTCAATATTAAAAGGTGATTTGGGTTGTTTCATATGTAAATTAGAATTTATTGAGAT
Source organism: Festucalex cinctus (assembly GCF_051991245.1). NCBI lineage: Eukaryota > Metazoa > Chordata > Actinopteri > Syngnathiformes > Syngnathidae > Festucalex > Festucalex cinctus. Next base: position 60,076,060 of record NC_135411.1, on the reverse strand, counting down.
TATGAATGTGGGGTTTTTACTATAATCTGACCATGTCCTGGACACTATTATGGAAGGAAAATAAAGAGGTAGTTTACCCATAAGTGTTTTAGCAATGAAAATCAGTACTTGGGTTTTTCTTCTAATAAAGAAGGAGGACCATTGTTCAGTTTCATACAGAGTGCAATGGTGGGTTCTAGCTCATGCATCTGTTATGAAGCATAGGTCTGAGTGGTAGACAACATTTATTTATTTACTTTTTAACAAAGATCCGGAAGCATGCATATAAATGAGATCACCGCAGTCCAACACTGATTTACAAAAAAAAAAAAAAAAAAAAGTATCTTCTATGCTTTGTTTACCCCTAACTTCCCCATGACATATGATAAGAAATTCAGGGATAGAGGGAGGTGGTACAACACCTGGGGAGGATTTATTTGCTTTAAGGTAATCAAAAAACAAAATAAATACTGTAATACTGACCTGGCAGCTGCCAAAGTCTCTGCCACACACGCATCATTGTTTTGTGTGACTCGAACGGCCTGCTCAACCTTTTCCAACATGTTTGATTTCCCTGCGTAAAAAGCCACTATGGGAGCCAATTTAGCTATTCCATCAATTTGGCAGTCAGTCTCACAACCTGGAGATAATAGGTTACTTGTTTCTCTTCATTCATTGTGTCATCATTTACTTGACTTCTTTCACCTGTCTCCTCTTTGTTAGAATCCACATTCTTCAGGAAGCTTTTTAAACTAGCGTGTCTCCACGGTCCCTCAATGGGCAGCTGAGGTCTTGGACCTGGAAAAATAAATAATAATACAACACTGTAAAGCCAAAAAATAGTCAAACTTGACCCTGACTCCTAATTTGAATATCTTCTTACCGCCTCTCTGTCTGTAAGGATCATTAACAGGTGTGTCATACTCTGATCCTGGCCCAAAGAATTTTAATGTACGCTCTTTCAGATCCTCAACATTTAGACCTGATCATAGATTTGAAAAATCAGATTCATCAAAAAAAAAAAATCTATTAACATAACATTTAAAGATGTTTATGAAGATGATTTTTATAACTATACATTAATTACAGTTACAAACAGTAATGCTCTATAAAACACCACAAATATTTATACCCTAATGATCAATTATGGTTTAAATGGTTAATTTCCAAACCAATATTGGGCTAGCATGGGTTTATCTTTACCTTCACATTTCGATAAAGACTCAAGCAGGACATAAGCTTGGTCCCCATAGCAGCTCTGTTGGCCCGTTTGTCTCCTGTAAAAGGGGTTCGCTGATTTCGAGTGGAATTCCGGATTCGGCTCCTGAGCAAGGATCTCTTGCAGCTTCTGGAGGTCATAGACCCAGTGGAGAGGCTGCGCTGTGACATATAAGTAATCAAACAGGGTGAAAACAATCCATCCATCCATTTTCTTGACTGCTTAGTCCTCATAAGGGTCGCGGGGGGTGCTGGAGCCTATCTCAGCTGGCTTTGGGCAGTAGGCAGGGTACACCCTGGACTGGTTGCCAGCCAATCGCAGGGGGTGAAAACAATGTTTTACCAAAATGTATATCCATGGCATTTCTTATTGAGGTGGAGAATTGACTGGTTAGAAACTTAATCATTTTTGTTACACTAGAAGACACTTAGTGACCATAACAAATCTTTCGCAATTTGGCGCACCAAATAACACCAGTGTACAGATGACAGACTTTTCACTACGTCAGTTATATCAGAGCATTTTGACTGGCATAAGGCAGGAAGAGTACCAATAATTGATTTAGCATCAATATCTTATTGGCATCTCATGCCTTTTATGTAGGTGAACATTTTATTTTTTTTTAATGATACGCCATATTGATTTACTTCAATTTATTTTTTGGACCTCAGGGAACATCCGCACACCAGAATGGGTCCTCGCCCATTTTAACGAAATTAAGTACAAGAGCTGTAGTTTGTTTGTATGCCTACATGCCTATGCCTTTGTATGCTAGCTAGTTGTAAGTTGCAAGGGTATCGAATTTTACTGCACTACTAATGTTTTTCTTTGTGTTTATTCTGGTGTCTTGACAATGGCAGTGTTGGTTTCCTAACATTTTGTTAACTTAATGCTGATCATAATGCTTCAGATTTATATAGCACTTTTCTGGACACTCAAAGACGCTTTACAACCAGTACAGAAAGACAGGCAGACTATCGCAGACATTTTTTTTTTGTGACAAAAATAATATGAACAAAAACAATGATATGCTCTTTATATTTATTATGAACACAAGGGGTGCAACGAGTGTTGCATTTGTTTGCTGTATGTAAATCATTACCTGCTGCATCTGCAACTGCTGATCCCACAATAGCTCCTATTGCTCTGTCAGCCAGAGCTGCCATCTGTGGAACAAGTATATTAACAATAACACTGAATGTTCGATAATCTATCATTCTTCTTAATTAAATAATAATCCAAACTTTTTTTCTTTGCACCTGCATCTAAACTAGCGACTCGTTTGCGTTAATGACCTTCTATTGTTAGTTTGCTAGATGATTTCTAAATATGCTCGACACTGTGTGTAGGATTGATAATTCATCTTGATTCTTGTCTTACCTTTAATGTTTAGGAGCAATGTTCAGTGCTGTATATTCGCCCTGACCGGATACATAACACAAGAAGAACTAAACATACACCGAGCAGCTCGTTGGCAATTAGCGCCCCACAGAGGACAGCGACTGTAACATACCGCCGCCTACCCTGAGCAAATTTTCAAACAAGTGTCACAAAAAAAGTATGTTTGATATTTTTTGTCATGTTTTCCTGTAAAATTAGCATTTGAAAATATAGCTGAATGAATACATTGTTTTCAATTAACTTTAATTTGATTCGTTTTAGGGCACAGTTTTGTCCACGTGTCCAACATTTTCTATCGTGATTTCAAAGATGGCGTTATTGGCTTGAACCTTGATTTTCTACATTATATTTTGTTATCTCAATTTAACTCAACTTTAGTTATAAAGCACTTTCAGACAAGCATTGCTTGGAAAAAAAAAAAAAAAGTGCTGTACATGCATGACATGGAACAGAAATCGGCCATGCAGTAAAGAATAAGATAAGTAAAACAAGAAAGAAAAAAAAACATTTTAAGTGAGTATACAAGTAGATAAAGTTTACATCAATAAATTAATAACAAGAAGTAGGCGAGTGATAGATAGATAGATAGATAGATAGATAGATAGATAGATAGATAGATAGATAGATAGATAGATAGATAGATAGATAGATAGATAGATAGATAGATAGATAGATAGATAGATAGATAGATAGATAGATAGATAGATCTGATCTGATCTGATCTGATTCATATTGTGGTTGTCAGATTAAAACGTAAACGAAATTATCTACTTTAAACTGTTCACGTCTCATTAGATCCGGTTGTGATTCGTTGCTTCAGGGTCTTCCATTGAAGTCAACTCTTGCTTTCAATAGTTAGGAATCTCAATATGGCCATTACTCATTGATGTCCATCTCATTGTTTGGTAAATTGCTGACACTGCCAGTTAAGTATGGAGGGAATGTGATCTACTAAAACAACTTCACTGCAGTCTTAGAATTTACATTTCCCATCGGACATTTGGGTTTATTTAATAACTATTGCAGAAAAATTATATATATATAACTTTTTTTTTAACTATGAGCCACTATGCATGCAAAGTACAGTCTACACTGTAGTTTGCATGTACAAGACTGCACAAGCATGTTATATTGTGACAGGTTCATTAATTACAGGCTTGTTGAAGTTTACTCTCACTGCTCTTCTTTCAAAAGGTCAGATTTGTCATTGGTAATGTCACGGTCGATAAAAGAAACGGTCGCCAATCCATTAGCTGTCCTATTAAAACAGCCGATGACACATGGCTGATCTGCATATGACGTGTCATATCTTCATAATCATCTTGTAGATGTGGAGCAGCAGCTGCTGTGTAAATTACAAGCTGTAAAGTAGCTACTCTGTGCTATCTGGAGCATGTCATAGTATGATATTCAAGTGTGCCTGCAAAATGTTCACAGTTACAGTGAATTAGTTTGATTCCCGGTGATTAGTGACAACACACATTGCTAGTATAAGGTTACACACGTTGAATGCATCTTCCAACTGTTCCCTTCAAACTCAGACCTGTAATACTGTATGCTTGCATATCTTGCCACAGATAAGAAGAGTGGGTCGGTTGCCGACATTTATTTATAGTTTACTTCTTCCATTTCAATTTGTAAAGTAATATCACAGGTGACCATCTTAAGCATTAGCTGTAAAGGGCACACAGAGGGAAAAATAAGTCCTCAGTCCCCAGTGAAAATCTCGTTTTAGGATTATACTATGTTATTCTAATGGGTGGTTAGCAGGTGCGCCAACCGCTCCTCTTCCCCTCTCTCATTCATGTCCCTGGGTGACCTAGTGCAACATTCTAGTCTTACGCAGGTGCCAACTGCAGCAAATAAGACACCGGCACCGCCTCCCGATATGTTCTCGCTACCTCATCCATTATTTTTAGCTGGGATCCAATCCTACATCTTCACTTAATATGGCAGAACCGTGCTGCATCTTTGCAATTAATTTCATTTCCAGCACTCGTTTGCACGATTTACATGACTTGCCTCCGCCGCCGTCATCCCAGCCTTCCTTTGCCCTCTCAACCAAATTTGACATGTATGAAACATACACCTGCACACAAAGCGGTCTCCCCAGCAACCACGCAAGCCCCCGCCTCATCTTACCCCACATAGACACGCACTAACACCAACTTAGCTCAGCCCCCCTTACGCCCTGTGCCCCAATACCAGCGGCCCATGTGGGGTTTTTATTAAGGTGGATGTAGGAGTTGGTCTTGCTCTCTTCTGGGTGACGCGGATTGGGAAGGGTTCCTCATACTTGCAGCAACGTTTTTTTGTGTACATTCTGAAACTGCGACGACATCGAATCCACTCCAGAGAGGAGCCATGAAGTGGACCTGGGTGTTTGTGGCAGTTTTGCTGTCCTCTGTGGGGCTGTCACTGGGCAAAGACAGCTTGGATTTTCCCGAGTATGATGGCAAGGACAGAGTCCACGACCTCCATCTCAAGAACTATAAGTCTGTGATGAAGAAGTATGATGTCATGGTGGTGTACTACCATGACCATCCCGGATCCAGCCGCGTCGCCCAGAAACAGTTTGAGATAGAGGAGTTGTCCCTTGAGGTAAGTTGGGAATGATGGGATAGGATAGCATGTATAATAAAGTATAGGACTTGTGCTGTATAAAAGTAGTATTTTATTAAATAATAATAAGTTCAAATATTGCTGAAATTGGGGTGCTGAAAGGCGACCCGTCAGGCTTCCCATTCTTGTGACTGGGTAAATTCAATTAAGTAATCTGAATCTGTAATAAATATAAAAGACTTAAGGGATGTCGAAATGAAAAAATAAGCTGTTCAATAACATTATTTTCGAGAATAATGACACTACAAGGTGGGAAGTGGCTTGTAAGAAATGCTAATAGGTGACGTCTCGAACATGTGTCACAAGCCAGTGGCTCGCTAACAATGTCATCCACCTGCAGCAGAGAGCTGAGCTGTGACGACTTGCGTATTCTCGTTTCAAATGTGTGTGCGCCGGCCCATGCAGCACCATCACTCTTTTTGTCAAACTGTGGGCTGTCTGTCAACAGCAGACTCAGATGTTTCACCACATTCCTAATGGATAAGTATGAAATCATCACGCTGCTTAAAGTCTCAGCATACAGCATGCACATATCGAATGGTAGCAAAGAGGATTTGTACTTTATTTTTGAGCACCTGTTGACGTTGGGGTGCATTGAAATGTCACAGTACTTTTGAGACAAAACAACATTGTGGGAGCAGTTGTGATATAACAAACAAATACTGCACATGTGTAGTTTGAACTGATTTGGTCCAGGTGAGAGCATTCATTTATTAATCATTGTTTTCATCCATATTATATCTATATAAAGTGTACATATATTCCAATGAAAAAAGATCCTTGTCACTAAAATAGAGGCCATGTAATCATAAAGCATGAAATTATAGCCAAAATGGAGAAGCTGCACTCGTTTAGCATATCACGTCCTCCAGGCTGTCTCTGTATGGGCCGTCTGGGCTCGGGGCTGCAAGCCAGCGTCTGGCTTCTGGCTCCAGTTGTGCCGGCTCAGCTTTGCGCCGTGATTGACACTTGCAGTACTGTACATGTCAGCGGATCTTGGAGCACTGAACATCACTGCCAACTCACCAAAATAGTCCCTGAAGCTGGTGTGGCTCTCGAGATATATTTATCCTGAGCCACTTTTGTGGTAGGTTGAGTACCCCGAAGGTTTGTGTTTCTAAGTATGAATGTATTTATATTCACATTGAACCAATAAGATCATATAATTAGTAACAGGTAATGGCAAAGGTTCAACATAATAGGGATCGGGTGCTCTGTGGGGTTTAAAATGTCAATATTGCACCATTAGTCTCGCAAAGGTTGTTGTTCATTAAGTTTGTCTGGATAGAAATTAGATAACTAACCACTAGTTTGCCTTGTCAAAAAAGGAACAAAAAGTTTGATTCCTGCTTTCTTTATTCTGCATGTTGTCATTCAGAATAAGTGGTTTTGCTGCTTGCCCAGTACAACCAAAACAGATACTTCCTCTTTGGATTTCAGCAAATCAAATCTCGATGATCACTGCATCATCCAATAAGAGAAGAAGTTATGTTATTATCATGACATTTTTATCCTTATTTTCACATGGTGGTCACCTGCATAATTTCAATTAAATAGACTTCAAGTAATGCCATCACATTTTAGGATAATTAAAAAATCACCCTTCAACGTCAAGTTTGTATATTTCATAGAAGGATGTTAATCTGACATATAGTCAGTGTAGTGAATATTTTATTTTATTCACAATTAGTTTACGCCAGCAAAATGAGCAGTCTGAAGCTCATGTGTTTTCATCTTAAATGTGCGTGTGCTCCAAACAAACTGCGACAGCCCCTCGATCCACTTCCTCAGTGCAGCCGCCCGTGAATGTGACGCTCCCATTGGTGAAAGTAGCTGTCAGTCACGAGGTTCAAGTTTCATACAGATTTAGAAAGTGCATAGCAGCGCACGGATAAAGAAGGCTTTTATGGTCATGAACCAACTAGTGGAGAAAATGCTCAAAAAGACGCAAAAAAAACTGTGTAGAAGCTGATTGATACATTTGTTATGTGGCTCCTTTAAACACACAAATTGTTCTGACAAATGAAGATTACATTTTGTGTATGTTTATTTTTACAGCTTGCAGCCCAGGTCCTAGAGGAGTTTGATGATGAGGACATTGGAGTTGGTCTCATTGATGCAAAGGTTGACAAGGCTTTAGCTAAGAAATTGGGTAATATATGCAAAATCTAATTAGCACATTTAAAAAAATAAAAATAAAGTACAGTATAACGTTCTGTTTTTGTTCCCAGGCCTTGAAGAGTCCGACAGCATCTTCATCTTCACAGATGACGAAGTGGTCGAGTACGATGGCGAGCTCTCGGCAGATACTCTTGTGGAGTTCATCTTTGATGTTCGTGAGGATATAATCTCACAGTTAATAGCTCCCGATTTCTAGGAGGGAAAAAAAAAAAGTCTCTTAGTGTACTGTGTCTTTCTTTAAGACGGTCTCTTACGCTGGTTGCCTCTTTTCTATTTCCTTCGCAGCTCCTTGAAGACCCCGTGGAAATTATTGACAACAGTAGGGAACTGAAGGGCTTTGAGAACATCGAAGAGGACATCAAATTGGTGGGCTACTTTAAGAGTCACAAGTCAGAACGTAAGAATCTGTACTGTGATGGCATGAAAATTTATGCTGATTTATGCTGTGCTTTTGCTTTTTTCTCTCTCTCTCGAGATCAGATTGAACTTGTGTCCGCTAGTTTGACTTAAATGACTGCTTTGCAATGAGGATAGAAAATGATGTTGAAAGCAATAAATGCATATTTGTACCACATACATTTGTCAATACCCCGGTGTGTCAAATTTCAGATTTTGAGGCTTTTGCTGATGCTGCCGAAGAGTTCCATCCTCACGTCAAGTTCTACGCAACATTCAATGCCAAGGTGGGTCATTACAAAACAAAATAATTGCTCATATCATATCAATAACTTTAAGACTAAATGAATTGTGAAATGTATAATTTATTGGATGGATGGATTTCTATCAACTTTTACATCATTTTCTTTAGGGGTTTTGTAATTTTCAAAAATGCCTAGCTGTATATGGCAGCATAAGATTCTAAACATCTTATTCAATTGGTATGAAAATACGAAGAACGTGTTTCTATTATCTGCTTCATACTGATCGTAACATTTGTTGTGAATTAGTGCTCTCTAAGAAGAAATAATAAAAATGAAATAAACATGAATTAAATGACTACACTCATCAATTTATTTTATCATCAATTTATTTGAGCATGTATCAATGAAATCTTATCCTCGTAGAGCTCAGATTTGCTCTCTTTTTTTGTATGATTGCTCACAATTATGTACCTGTATGTAATTATTTGAACTATTGGAAACAGGTTGCCAAGGCTTTGGACCTCAAGCTTAACGAGGTGGACTTCTATGAGCCCTTCATGGATGATCCAGTTGTCATCCCGGGAAAACCTTATACTGAGGAAGAGCTGGTGAAATTCATTGAAGATAATGACAGGTGAGTCCATTTTCTATGGGAACTTTGTTCTTCCAGTAGAAAAATAACAACATACAATTTTGTGTGTGCGTTTGAAGGCCAACTCTAAGGAAGCTGCAGCCCCACAACATGTATGAAATCTGGGTGAGAACTTTTTTGTCTAACAATATAAACATCACTATTCCATCAATGCTTGGAAATTGACTTGGCAGTTGTTTTTTATTTTATAATACGCAACATGTTTGTATTCTTTCCAAAGGATGACCATGTTGATGGCGAACACATCATTGCTTTTGCTGAGGAGTCTGATCCTGGTACACCAAACATTAGTTGCATTTAATGAAATGAAACTGAACAAATCTCAAAAGGTATGTAGGACGTTCTCATGATTCTTATGATTTTTTTTTTTTACTCTTCAGATGGCTTTGAGTTTTTGGAGATCCTGAAAGAAGTTGCAGAGGACAACACAGAGCATCCTCACCTCAGTATTATCTGGATTGACCCTGATGACTTCCCCCTGGTACGAATATTTCTAGTTCACTGGTGGAGGATCAATTGCCAGTCAAATGTGCTGTTCACAATCACCGTGCGACTTGACTTGTGACCAGTCCATCCATCCCGAATAACAAAAATGCTTATGAAAGTGAATTGAACATTCCTCTCTTTCTTTTTTTCAGCTTGTGCCTCACTGGGAGAAGATTTTCGGAATCGACCTGTCCTCCCCTCAGATCGGTGTTGTGGAAGCTGACGATGTAAGTTGATGCCTGATCGTGCGTGCGTGTCTCCTCTTGACATGTTGCTCCACGGCAGGCTGACAGCGTGTGGATGGACTTGGACGACGACGACGACATGCCATCTGCGGACGAACTGGAGGACTGGATTGAGGACGTTCTGTCAGGAGAAATTGATCCTGATAATGATGATGATGACGACGATGATGACGATGATGATGATGACGATGATGATGATGATGACGATGATGATGATGATGATGATGATGATGACGACGATGATGATGATGATGACGACGATGATGATGATGATGACGATGACGACGACGATGATGATGATGATTATTAAATTAGGACATTATACATCTAAATCTGACCAATGCAATTTAAAGTGCTAATATGAACAGCAAGTGCATCGTAATCATTTGTTTTCATCTCATCTCTTCATCATCTTAACTAAATTCCATTATTACTCCCCAATCTATTGCCATGCACAATTCTTTCATTCATGTGACTTTGGTGGGAAAAAAAAAATCTGATCTTTGAATAGTACTGCTAGTACTTTTATATGATTATGGTTGGTGTTTAACTAAGTACTGGAGGGTTGCAGTATTTTACTGGATCATATTTAATATATGTTCACTCTTTTTCTTGTCTTCCTCGGTGAAAAAACGTCAAGTCAAATCCAAAGGTGCTAGCAGCTTTTTACAGATGGGTGTTTATGTATCACCAGCATACTCTGCCAAATCATTGCAACACTGTACATCAATAGATGTTTTCTACGACAATGAAGTATAACAACAGCCATATTTTATTTTTGTAACAAGAGAAATTGCTTACTGTGAAGTCTTAAATAAATGACAGATTTGGACAGAAACACCAACGGCTGTGTGTTTGTACACTTTGTTTAACAATTGACAGATAACCTCTGAGGCAGTGTTGTCCAAACTCATTCCTCGAGGGCCGGTGTCCTGCAGGTTTTGGATGTTTCTCTTCTCCAACACACCTAAGCTCATCATCAGCAAACATAACGAACGATCCTGATTCCTGTTCATTGGAGCAGGGAAACATCCAATGCCTGCAGGACCTCGGCCCTCGAGGACCGCGTTTTGAACATACTTTCTTATTTAGTTTGGACTTACTTTCCGTTCTAATCTCTGTTTTACGGAAGAAAAAAAATAGCAGTGATATGTGTGGTTGTGCTGCCTAATGGTCACAAACGAGGGGAAACGTGCCGTTACTACGCGTAGTTAATGCGCGTTTTACAACTTAGTCCAATTGCATTCGCTTTTATTTTCAAAGCTGTCAGGAAGTACAGCTGGTACTTCCTGATTATTAGCGTGTATCACTCTTATTTTGAAGTGTATCCCACCACTTCCACTATTGTCCGCTGATATACTTCTCTCAATATTTAAATAATAAATCATAAAAAATATTAATTAAAAAAAAGTGTAATAAAAAAAATGGGTGACAAAGTATCAGACGGACCGGAATGTTTTGGAAATAAATCATCCACGACATGTAAAATCGAAAATATAGCAAACAAGCAGGAGCCAAAAAAAAAAGGTGTTTGCTGCTCTATGATTTTTTTTCCCCCTCTGTATTGACGCGTTAGATTTTTATGTAAATTTCGATGTACAAATCACAAAATATTTATATAAAATGTGGTACGCTAGGTCACGTGACAAGTTACGTACTTTGATCCGCGTCCACCTTTGTGCACATGCGTATACTTACGCTCACTGTTGGTGCAAGCCATGCGGTTGTGGATGTTTTGGTAACGTTTCATCTTTCGTGAATAATTATTTATTTTATGATAACTACGCTTTTATTCGCGCAAAGAGATGGACAAAATGTCGGCGGACGCTGTAAACATCCACGCACAGGTGGAGTCTGTGCTGGGTGCGCTAGTCAAAGTCGCCACGGTGGAGTTGACCAAACTGTTCGAGAGCAGATGCAGAGCTTGGGCTGCTACCGTGGAAGTGGGCCGCGCTGGCAAAGGCAAGGGGAACGAGTCTCCGGATAGTTTGTCGTCTGCAGAAAGAACGCGCAGCATTGGGATCCAAGTGGACGAGGACATCGAGCCACCGTTCGAGTTGTCTTGTACGTTGTTTACGATACTACTTCCTCTTTTGGTCTGCAGCCTGCAGCGACCGGCGCTTTTGGCCAAACTTCGCTGTTTCGTCGGCATTTGACTGCTAAACACATTTAACTTGCATACACTAAAAAGTAACACTAATTCGTTTGCTTTATTTGCTGTCCAAAGCCTCTCAATGCATAGGAATGTGACCCTACTTTCCCTTTGCAGATGGCGATTGTTCCACAGAGTGCGAAATGGAGCAGGAGGTGCAGGATTGCCTCAACGTTCTCTTTGCTGGAGATAATCCACTAGTCAAGGTGAAGTAATGGGCTGTGGAGTAGGCGTGAAAGTCTTGTTTATGAGATTTTTAGCATAGTAAGGTTTCTGCTTTTACTTTGGGCTGCAAGCTATCAGTCGGTTATGTTATGTTTTGTTTTGTTTCTTGAAGGAGGCAATGGCAGAGACTGTGACTGAGCCAGAGTTCCGCATCCTTGAAACAGACAGTGAGCCACAGGCAGACGCTACTTTGGATGGTAAGACAGACTATAAGTAGGCTACTTATATTTTTTTGTACTTGTTGATACCGCAGATGCCTCTATTGGTGGGATTTTTTTCTGAACAATTGAATTCAAATCCACATCACAATGTAGTAGAATGCAATTATCAAGAGGCAAAGGCTGCAATTTGAAGATAAAAAAAAACACTTTAATTTCAGTCAGTCTTTTTTTTTTTTTTACTTTAAATATACAGTAATGTATATTTTATTTAGTGTCTAGTTAAGTTAAAAACATGAGATGTGCAGTCCACATGTTTCCATATTATTATTTCATGAAAAATTAAAATGGTAACGCCGCTGATTTGGTTGCTTTATTGCTGTAACACTATTTAAGATTTACTGACATGTTTACGCCACACTTTTTTGGTATAATTTTGTCATAGTGGACACTTAACTGCAAATCAAAGTGCTTAGTAAAGTAACAATTGGAGTAGTAGTAGTAGTCTTTCAAATGAATTCAGGGTTCAATTAAGCCTAACCTAAAATAATAATAAATTTTATTTGAAAAGCAGTAAAGCACTTTACATTTGCAATCAAGACCGAAACATTTTTGCATAATAAATCTGTTGTTTATTGTAATATAATTATATTTTTGTATATTATTGAAAGCGTCCACTTTCCTTTTGTTTTTACAGATGAAAAATGTGTGCCTACACCAAGCCCACCAGCTAAGAAGATGCCGCCTGCGGTTCAACCCGACCCAAGCCATGAAGTCTCGTTGGCTTGCCCGCTAACGCTGAAGTCTCCCGCGCCTCAACCTGACAGCTCCGAGGCGTCCGTTCAGGCGGAGCCTCCTCAAGCCTGCGCCAGTACGGCCAAGGGTACAGCCTACAGCCCGTCCCGTCGCGACGGAGCGCTAACGACGGCACCGGGAGGCCTTTGGCAGCATGTGGCCTCCCCAAAGACGCGGAAAAACCACCTACAGATGAAGCTGAAACTGGCCTCGCCGGACCAAAAGCTGAAGAGCACGTGCGTGGTGCGACTCGTCGACGTGGAGGCCGCAGCGATGTCGCCGGCGACGCTTCAGGAGAGCGGCGACGGTAGAAAGTGGCCCGTGCCGAAAGATTTGCGCCGCCACCAAGGCGTGCACACGGGTCACCGCCTCTGCTGCTTTGCGCCGTGCGAGAAAGGCGTTTGGCGACTCCAGAAAGTGGTCCCCCGCTCCCGTGACGGCTACGCCTGCGCCACCTGTGGCAAAGCGTTCAAGCACCGCAAGATTCTCCGGCGCCACGAGCGCTTCCACACGGGCGAAAAGCCGTACTCGTGCGCCAAGTGTTCCAAGACGTTTGCACTCCGGAAGAGCCTCCGCCGCCACGTGAGATTCCACACGGGGGAGAGGCCGCACAAATGCACGCACTGCGGCAAAAGTTTCCGCCTGCGAGTCAATCTAAAAACGCACCTGAGATTTCACACTGGCGAGAAGCCGTACCAGTGCGACATTTGCGGAAAGAGGTTCCGGCTTCTGGGGACTCTGGACAGACACAAGCGCTCCCCGTGTGGAATCTTGCTGCCGTCGTTCCGGAAAATTGCTGGCTTGTAGCCGGAACTTGTGCCAGCCCCTCTCACTCGTCAAAGTTGCCGTTTTGCCGTCAAGGCACCGATTAGTGTTACAACAAGCTTAAATTCAGCAAATTCCCGTATGAGTCGCATTCATTCCAAGTTTGAAAGAGAAATTTTGTATTGAGAAACTATTGAGTTGAGATTTGTAGCGTCTGATGTGACAGTTTTACAGAAACTACGTGAAAGGGGTTATTCGGGAATGTTCGCTGCCTCAGTCAATGCTATGAAGGTTCCATCAAAATGTTGCAAGTTTTTTTGTTTTTTTTTCTAAAAACCAAACAATGATGTTCTGTTGTGACTTGAACAAGTTCTCGTGTTCGACAACATAATAGATGATGTTGACATAGTGTGTCTGCTAATTCCTATTTTGCATTTTCTGATAAGGAAAACAAATGTAGACCTTTCCACTTGGCAGCTTCTTGTTACTGTCAACTGACTACTTCATCTTCGCCTATCAGCATCTGTTGATCCAATATAAGCGCTGTGGTGAACATTTCTGTTGTCACACTCCATCACGGAGAGATGTGCTCGAATATCCTGGTCAACTGAAATGTTGCAGTGTGATGCAGTGAAAATCACGATGAGTATTTTTTATTTTTTTTTGGTTGTATTTTCCACCTTTTCACTTCTTGTATTGGGATCATAATTCGGGCACATGTTCATTCTGGTATTTGACTTTTACTATTAGTCTTTTTTTTTTTTTTCTTTTTTTTTTTTTTTTTACTACAAGGGCCCATTTTTCCACCTAGTTTTGAGAACTAGTCTCGCTTTTTGTCCATATGATTCGTTAAAGCCTGTTTGGCTTGTAAGTTGTGTGTTCTGATACTTGAAATGACCTTTGCTTTATTGTTTACTTTATTCACTACTTGGTGCCCCTTTGTTTCATAGTTGTGTCACCATGTACGTGTGGTTGTCTTTCTGTCCTGGAGAGGTTACGGTTAAGAACTACTGGTTTTGTATGTTTGCCTTTAAAAATTTTTACAAGTATAAAGACTAAAGATTTAATAAAGAAAACTATTCAGCAATTTTCACAATTATTTTTTTAATATATTTTGGCAATAATTCGATCTTATTGGGCAGTGTTGAGGATTCAGAGGAAACAATCTTATGTGCAGTTGTAAAATTCCCTCATCCTATTCTATCCTCATCCCTCGTTCTATTCTTAAATATACTCCTGCTGGTCATATAATTACAATAAATGAAGGAAAAGTACATTTATGTCAAAAATGTCTTTCAAAATGTGAAACTTGTATGTTACATTAGTAGTTCAGCACACACAAAATAACCTTGCTCTCGCAAGATGAATTCTCGCGTTTTGTGAGTTCACAAATTCCGGAGAACATCTCACCGCCGTTCCCGTCCCGTCCGAACCACTGGTGGTTCAGACCAATCACAGAGCGACATTGTGTTTGGGGGCGGGATATGCAACTGTGACGAAACCAGGAAGCCAGCGCCGACGTGGGTGCTAACAAACAAACAAACCCAACATGGACGAATGGATGCTACAATTAATTCTGTACTCGCAGAATTACTCACCGTTTCCTTGTTGAATGTTGAACAGCAGAGGCGTTTCGTGCATTTCTAGCAGGTAAGATGTTCGTGCTTTGGCCCCCGCCTTCGACAATAACTAACATGAAATTTTCACCCGTGGCCGTAATTGGTTAAAACAAACGTGTAGAATGTCGCATCGTCCAATCAGCTCGATTTATTGTACAGAATGTCCCGCATTTTCCCGACGAAATTACTGTGGCGAAGTACCAGGTGGATATGTAATATCCACATTACATCTGGCTATTGCCAGGTTAACAAAGTAATATTTCAAGTATTTTTTCTAAGCATTTACAGTTTTATTCACAATTTTTTTTTTTTGTTAAAAAAAAAAAAAACCTTTGACGGATAACACGGGCTGAGGGCTGAGCAGATGTCACCAAAAGTTAAAATATGGATGATGTCACTAACATGAATAATGTGAACCTGTGCCATGTATTAACAAATGAATGCAACGATGCAATGATTGTTTGAGATAATCGCTATGTCACACAAAACTGGTATGTCACACAACACTAGTCTGAAATGTCTTTGGTGTAAGTGTCAACTTCATTAGCGTTTAAACATGCCCCATAATTGGTAAATATACTTGTGAACCAGCAGCCAGCATAACACACAACACACACTCACTTGTCATTGGTTTTGTGGTTTTAACATACCATGTATTTTGTTTGGAGTTTGGTTTGAATTTTTTCTTAATCAGTATTGGTGTGGGGCATTATGAGTAAAAAGCTTTGAAGGGATTTTATTCACAAATGGGAAGTGCAGGTTATTTTAAAATCATATATGTTTTATCAGCATAAAAAATTAGACCTTGTCAACAAATGTGTTTTGCAAAACTGTTAAGGTCGCATTTTTAAGAGGAACTGAAAAGAGGAAGTAAGCACCAGACATTTAGAACTCAGCAGTTCAAACTTTGGTACAGACTGACTGGAACACACTCATCTGTGCTTAGTCATGCTATGTTCAGCATCCCGAGGGTATAAATTGGCGGGGACAAAACGAGGCGGGCGTGCAAAAAAGGAGCGAAGCTCTCTCTCTCGGCCAAGAGGGACATTTTTCGTCTCTGTGCCCATTTACCCCTATATGCTAAATGAGGAAGTAATTCTAACAATCAAAATAAGAGTAATTTGTGGTAGACACATTGTCTTGATTGGCTGTTAGAAGATAATAGTTCCCCTTGTTTTGATCAGTTTTATTAAATTAAACAGCCGGGATAGTAAATGGTAAACTTCCTCAATTATTTTCTTTGAGCTACTAGTTTAGCTCAAAGATAATTAGGCCCAGGTGGTTCATCACAGAATAGCTACCTGTCGTGACCACCCAGCAAAGGAATAATTCTTTTTCAAAGCTTTTGCCCTTCTTTTTGGTTTTTGATTTTTCTTTTCTTTTTATTTTTTCTTGTTTCTTCAATTGATGATCTGGAGTAAGGAGCAACAAATTGTGAGTACATGTGATTCTGTTCTGTTTGAATTTTGGATGTGAATCATTATTTTTTGTCATTAATCAACATATATTCATTATTGCACAAATTTTGCTTTGCTATTGGTTTGAACACTGATCAAGTAATAAATCAAGAAAGACAAGAAGTAGTTTAGAGTTTTTATGTGTATGGTCACATTAATCATTGATTTCTTAAACCCAACCTTCACTTTCCTGCTTTAACACTTTTCTCTCACTATTTGAGTCATACTTAGAGATACCTTATTGAATAGATAATAGTTCCATCTACATGTCGGCTGCGTTCCCAAAAATTCCTGAAAGGTTATTTCGGCTTACATAAACAAATAAAACAAGCCCTTACGGTTCTAACAAGGACAGCAAAACATGTTTAGGTCATTCTAAGTGCAATCGATCATAAGAAAAGGAGCCACTGTAAAAAGAGTGTGATTAGATTTATATCCTTAAATCGAAAGTTACAACTGTAACTACGGTTCTATGAGTCCCGGACGACCGCCAGAAGGCGGTGCTTTAAGCACTGAATGTTCCTTTCGCGCATGCGCAGTTCGAGTAACGCATACCAAATTAGTCACCTGTGACCCCTGGGTGACCCTAGAAGGGTATAAGTTCCGGTGTCACCCAAGGTTCGTTTCCTACGGAATCTTCTCGCGTGAACACGAGGATTCCGAGCGACAGGACGCCCTGGCGGTCGTCCGGGACTCATAGAACCGTAGTTACAGTTGTAACTTTCGTTCTATTTCGTCCCTCCCGACCGCCAGAAGGCGGTGCTTTAAGCACTGAATGACTAATACCGGCGTAGTCGCGAGGGATCTCAGACACAAACCTCACTGAGAAGCCCTAGCAGGACCCAAGATCACGCCAAGCGGATGGGGAGAGGCGACATCCACGCTATAAAACCTGGAGAAGGTGCAAGGCGTCGCCCATGAAGCAGCATCACGGATATCCTCCAGGGAAACACCCCTCAGGGCGGCCCAAGACGTGGCAACGCTCCTGGTGGAGTGACAGCGCACCCCTGACTGCAGGGGGCGGCCAGACAGCAGGTAGGAATGGCGAATGGCATCCACGACCCAGTGAGACAAGCGCTGCTTGGAGAGAGCGGAGCCCTTGGTAGGACCACCATAACAAAAAGCTGGGCAGACGTACAAATGTCCGCCGTAGCGTCAATGTAACACTGCAAGGCTCTCACCGGACACAAGAGCCCCGGCCTGTCCCACGGAGCCGCCATCAGCACCAACATGCGGGGCAGAAATAGCTGCCACATACACCTTCAGAGTCGACTGAGACCTGCCCTTATCCAAGAGGGACTGCAAGAAATCCAGGAAGGTGGGGATGGAACACGAAACAGGGTCCACCCCGCGTTCTCCGCACCACGCCACAAACAACTTCCACCTGTTGGCATACTGTAGCCGAGTGGACGGTGCCCTCGCATTAAGAATGGTCCGCGTGACAGACTCTGTACAGCCGGTCAGCAGCGGTTGGGGCCCCTCAGTGGCCAAACACACAAGCGAAGGCGCCGAGGGTCGGGATGCCAAATCCGACCTCCCTGTTGAGACAACAGGTCCTCCCTGTCGGGGAGACACCATGGCTCGCCGGAGCACAGTTGACGGAGCAGGGGGAACCACGTCCGGGCCGGCCAGAAGGGGGCCACCAGCAACAGCGTGTGCCCCTCCTGAAGAACTCTCTGAAGCGTCAGCCATATCAGAGGGAGCGGCGGAAAGGCGTAGAGAAGGCACTCCGGCCACGGCTGCGCCAGTGCATCCAGACCCAGAGGGCTGGTGGCCTCGCTCAGGGAAAACCAAAGTGGGCAGTGGGTTGAGTCCTCGGAGGCAAAGAGATCGACCTCCGCCGTGCCGAAGCTGCTCCAAATCATGCGCACCACCTCTGGGTGGAGGCGCCACTCTCCCGGAGGAGGACCCCGACGGGAGAGAGAGTCCGCAAGCTGGTTCCGAACCCCCGGCAGATAGGTGGCCCGTAGACTGGCCAGACGGGGAGCAGCCCACCTGAGAAGGTGCTGGGAGGTCTCCAACAGACGGGCGGACCTGACGCCGCCCTGATGGTTTATGTGAAACACGGTTGTGGTGTTGTCCGACCGTATGAGAACATGCCGTCCGCTCAGGTATGGCAAGAAGTGCATGAGTGCCAAGTGCACCGCCTGAAGCTCCAGCACATTGATGTGATCGAGCCTGTCGCGCACAGACCAACTTCCCTGAGCCGTCCTGTGCTGCCAGACAGCACCCCAGCCCGTGAGGCTGGCATCCGTGGTGACTGTTTCGCGGCGGGCCGGGGCCACACCCAGCGGGACGCCGCTCAATAGAAAAGCCCTCTCCCTCCAAGGTGCCAGGGCGAGGAGGCACCGACGGGACACCCTGAGCCTCCGGTGGCGGTGCCACTTGGCATCCAAGTGGAAGCCGTTCAGCCACCTCTGTAGTGGGCGCAGTGTCAGCAGACCCAACGGGACCACAGCCGTCATG
Source organism: Festucalex cinctus (assembly GCF_051991245.1). NCBI lineage: Eukaryota > Metazoa > Chordata > Actinopteri > Syngnathiformes > Syngnathidae > Festucalex > Festucalex cinctus. Next base: position 60,056,997 of record NC_135411.1, on the reverse strand, counting down.
GACGTCAGCTTGCCCAAAAGCCGCAAGTAGGCGACGTAAGGCAACAGCCTGCCCCCTCGAAAGAGCGCGAGGAGGCGAAGAACATCGTCGACTCGGTGAGGAGATGGGTGGGCTCTCATAACCGTGGTGTCCAACGTCACACCAATGAAGTCCGTCCGCTGAGAGGGGACCAGAGAGGACTTGGGCAAGTTGACCCTGATACCCAACCGGGCCACATGAGACAGGAGATCGGAGGTGTCCCGGATCACCTGAGCCCGCGACGGCGCACAGAGGAGCCAGTCGTCGAGGTACGGCAGCACCTTCATGCCCACAGACTGCAGGGGCGCGAGAGCAGCCTTCACAAACCGAGTGAAGACCTGCGGAGCGAGGGAGAGCCCGAAAGGGAGCACACGGAACTGCCAGTGACGGCCTTTGTAGGCAAAACTGAGAAATCGACGGTGCCGAGGTGCGATGGGGACGTGGAAGTAGGCGTCCTTCAGGTCTATAGACGTGAACCACTCCCCCTGGGCGAGCGACTGCAAGACGTCGTTCGTGGTTAGCATGTGGAATGGCAATACCTTGAGATGTCTGTTGAGCCCCCTCAGGTCCAGTATCGGTCGGTATCCACCGGTCTTCTTTGGGACAAGGAAGTACGTCGAGTAGAAGCCCTCAGGCTGTGCCAGGGGGTCCACAGCCTCGATCGCGTCCTTGGCCAGGAGGGCAGACAGCTCCTGGTCCAGAGCTGAGGCTTTTGCCGGGTCGGCGATGAGAGTCACCCTGACCCGACAGGAAGCAGGAGGCCGGCGTCGGAACTGCAGCTCGTACCCGTGGGTCAAGATGGAGACCACCCATGGGTCCGAGGCACGAGCAGCCCAGTAACTGAGCTGCTGGTGGGAAAAATGTCCGACGGCCGGCCCCAAGGCCTCAGTCTCTGGCCCTCCGGCCCCTAGGGGCCCGAGAGGGACGGTGGGTGGGGCCTGCAGCCCGTGGTTGCCCTGAAGGCAAGCGGGCGGAGGAGCGAAAGTCCCCGGCGGGCCTCTGCGGGGGTCGCCGGGTGCCATAAGCCTCTGCAGGCCGGGGCTGAGGAAAGCGATGAAAAGCAGAGCGTGCCCCAGGCCTACCCTGTTGGGGAGGCAGGGCCCTATTGAGGCTGGAAAGCTGCCTCCTGGTCTCATGAGCCTTAACCGTCCTTTCCAGTGCACCCACAGCGGCAGAACCAAAAAGCTCCCCCGGCTCCACAGGAACACCACGGAGGGCCCTCCTAGAGGCCTCCGACAAGGGGGACTGCGCTAGCCACACCTGGCGGCGCGCCTGCACTAGGAAGGACATGAGTCGGCCGTGTTCCCTAGTCATGAGGGCAAAAGCCTGGAGGGCTGCATCACTGAAGGACACAGCAGCCTCCACGCTGTCCGCTTGCAGAGATGTAGAGAGAGCAAGTATGAGGTGAGCCAAAGAGTTCCCAATGCGACCAGCACGTGCACCAGCGCCATAGGCCCGTGTGAGAAGGTCGTCAGTCACACGACATTGGGGTCGAGGACATCGCACAGATGGCCGAAGGGTCTCCTCCGGGGACACAATGAGGGATGCGACAGCTGGCTCCACAGCAGGCATCCGGTCCAAGCCAACACTAGCAGCACCGTGCATAGACGCTAAATCACGGCCATCAGCCGAAGGACGGGAGAGAGCCCCAGGATCCCTCCAGCAAGCATGTAGTTCCCGCAGATAGTCGTCAGATGCGGGGACAGAAAAGGCCGAGGAAGGGTGCCCGCGCCGGAAGAAAGGGCAGACAGCAGACGCGAAAGCGTCGACAAGCTGAGAGAAGGGGCGCGAACGCCACCTGCACAGCTGAAGCCAGGTGCGCACCGCAGGCGGGACACGCACAAAAGTAAGTAAGACAAACAATCGAGCGAGAAGCGCGACGCCGTAAGCTGGGAGCGGGGACGCTGACGCTGCCCTCACCAGCAAAGGCACAAAAAGAAAAGCAACAACCAAACGGCAACACCGTCGGAGAAAGCGGCGCTAATAAACCGAGAGAAGCGCTAACGCTGCCAAAGCCAGCGGAGGAAAAAATAGGGTAAACCACGAGCCGTGGTAGCCAGGGCGCTAACGCGAGGCTAGCCACACAAAAAACTCAAAACACCGCAGTAAACGCGGAAATTAGACGGCAAAGTAGACAAGTAGTCAATAACCTTACTCCACGGGAGGTTAGAATACGCGACCACGTCGGGTCACGAACGAAGGAAAGAAAAACACCGTCGCCGCAGCTTTTGGAGGGCGAACTACGCAGCTCCGACCGATCCGGTCACAAGGCTCCAAGCGGCGCGGTCAAGAGGATAAATACAAATCCCAATTCTTACACTCTTCGAAAATGTGTCGTATGCATACGCCACGCGAGAAGAAAAGAGGAAACGAACCTTGGGTGACACCGGAACTTATACCCTTCTAGGGTCACCCAGGGGTCACAGGTGACTAATTTGGTATGCATTACTCGAACTGCGCATGCGCGAAAGGAACATTCAGTGCTTAAAGCACCGCCTTCTGGCGGTCGGGAGGGACGAAATAGAACATCAAAGGTTACTCTTTAAGGGTGTAGTCTAATGGAAGTCGGGGCTGACATTCTAAAACTAGGGCGGTGAGAACCTAAACGAATCCTTTTCGACGCCAGCTTGAAGCGCCCCCGTCACCTCCGTAAATCCCGTGTTACTACGGTTGGAGCCAAAGGGGGGGCTTAACCCTTTGTAACGGAGAGTTGGCCAGGTAAGCGAGATCAGACACTTTGCACTTGAAAGCAATTTAGAGTCCTCAATTAACCACACATGCGTGTTTGGAATGGTGGTGGAAATGTTAATAGGTCGCTTGCACATCGTAATGCATCATGGGAGTTTTTCCTTAGGGCGCCATATTGGGTGTCCGCCGGTTCACAAGGTACACTCGCGAGTTACACGGTAGAGCTTATCAACCTGATGTAATTTTCGCAGTATTTTCACGATTTACCGGAAGATCAAAAACAACGATACAGGCAGAAGGTGTCTCTGTGTGGCGGGATTGATCCTAATTCCGTCCTGACCAAGGGTGATTTTTTTTTTTGACGGAGAAAGCTTGCTGGCCAAATGTGACATCTCTGGACATCTTTCCCTACCTCGTGTTGACAACATGCTCCATAACACGCCAACAAATCCCTGGAGGCTTACAATTATTTTGTAAGCGGGTGGATACAGAGTGTAAACTTTAACATCGCATCAGAAGAAACGGTTGCTGTTGCACGTAAGTAAACCACATGGTGTTGGTAATTCTGCACACAAAAATGTTGATTTGTTCTCAGGCTTCCTGTTATCATTGTGTTTACATGCACAGCTAGGTTTACCTGATGTGGTTTTTCTAACAATTTGATAACAGGCAAATATGGCAGAGCGTATAAGAATAAAAAGTAACTGCACAGCCTCCCCATGGCTTAATTAAATTTAATGCTACCCTTTCACTAGTTACATGTTACTTAATCAACTTATTCTAAATGGTTAAGGTTAACCACTCTGAGGACGTATTTTTAGTTTCAGTTTCCAGTACAATAAAACGTGTTCATGGTAACTACTGAGCATACTGACAGCTTTTCTTATGATCTCACGGTTAAGGAGGCTGTCACAACACCCAATTTCTGTCTGGTGCCAGATGGCAACAATTCCCATCACTTGTCACGACAACACCAATAGTATTACCAGGTATGTATGGCTTTACTTTTTGTAGTTTCTTATTTAATTCTATGTTTCATATTTTCATTACAATGTTTGTAATATTTTCAGATTCAGGCACAGATGAGTTTAACTGGACGGGACTTCTGCGACTTTGTGGTGTGGACAAAGTGTGATTGAGCGAGTCCACCCAGATCACTCATTTTTGGCCAGCTGGAAAAGCCAGAGTTTTTTTTCCCCCCAAAGTCCCCCCCTTACCTGAACTGCTCGGGAGAGCATTTACTAGATCAGCAGTGGACTTCCAGTGTTCCTGCTCAGCCGCTGTCACCTACCACTTGCTCATGTACTTCAAAGATGCGGAATAAAGTAGTTTTTTGTGCTGCAGCAGATTGTAAAATCAAATGATATCACTTGAAGTGTGCCAATCTAGACTGCCAAAAGGACAGTGGTTTTGTGACAAGTGTGAAACAAGGATTATTGGGAAAACTGTAACACAGTACTGGTACTTGTCTTACATTAAACAAATTTAAAAGAGAGCAACTTTTTCCTCTGTACATAGCATAATGAAAGTCATTGCGTACCCCATCAACATTACATCATACCGTCATCTCAGGATGGTAGGCACCTGTGCTAAAATAAACTACATTAATTAACAGTTCAATTTTTAACCCTGAAATTACTACATCTAATCATTATTCACTTCATTTTTTGTGCTTTTAGAAATCATCGAGATTTATGCCATTACTTTAAGAGGGACCATATTGCACATTGAGTCAAATCCTGTCATTTGTATTATGTATAGCTTTGTAAACAAACCCAACAATAGAATTTGTATAAACGCTGCCTTTATTAGCGCCAAACAAACAGTCGCATGTTGTCCTCCTCCAATGCTTTGATGCTCGCCTTCGTTTCCATCATGTCATTGGCAATCAAGTCGGTGTGGCATGAGATCCCTAAAGAAAAAAATAAAGAAAAAATCACAAAAAAATACGGTACCAGTAATAGGTTTAATATTAGAGGTGGGAATCTTGGGGCACCTCACGATTCGATTGCGATTACGATTCAGAGGCTACGATTCGATTATACAACGATTATTGATTTCCCCCCAGGCAGCAGAAAAAAAACAATGTATTTTGGCGCTTTTAATGTTTCGTACATTAGTTACAAAAATAGTACAAAAGTCCTCTCAGGCCTAAATAAACTACTATTTCAGTATCAAGTTAACAGTTCAAAACAGTAAATAAAATACTCAAGTCCTCATTCTGTAACAACAGCTTTTAAGTATATTCAGTCTTCAACAGAATAAAACATAGCATTGAGCAAAAATATATTATTTTTATCCACTCAAAAGTGCACTGAGATATAAATGAAAGACAATGTGAACTACTACTTCAATACAAATGCCTAAAAAAAAAAAAAAGTGCTTTCCTGCTTTTTAAATTGTGTAAAGATGAACATGTAAACATTAAAGTTTCTCAGAGGTACAAAAAAAAAAACCTCAAGTGCTTTTCTGCTTTTTAACTTGTGTAAACATGAACGTGTAAACATTAAAGGGATCGTTCGGCTTTTTTAACATGAATCTCAATTTGATCCTCACCTCCCGTGTGTGCGAGCACTGACTTCTTTCTGACAGCGTTCGGTGACACGCGTTCATGTTCGACGTTGGACGAGAGGAAAATAGTCCAGCAAGCTGGCTGGGGTCTCGGAAATAAAGCGTTTTTCTTCTAAAAAAAAAACTATTTGTTTTCAAAAGCGTGATACATTTCCACCACAATACTCTTTTCTGAATAAAGTCAGACGCCATTACCGCCAGCCACTACTTTTCTGTTCGTTCGTTTGTATCACTGCGCGGCGCCCTGTCGAACGCTAACCGACGCACTGCAGCCAGCTAGCTGATACTTCCGCCTGAAGTTGTTTGCCTTTTCGGAGCAGGTCTGATCTCACGAAGAGGTGGGTTGGTCAGCTCAGCCATGCTTGTTGTTGTTTTGAATGTCGAGGCGTGAGTTGTGGATGTGTACTCTCGGTCCGTCCCATTAAGCGTCCCGAAGACCGCGCGCGCTACTGCGTTTCAGTTCCGCGTACTTTTCGCTCCGGTCCACTTTTAGTTTCGGTTCCCTTGGCATATTTATATAATCGGAATTTGGACTTTTGTGAATCGTTCTCGATTGTTCCACGGCCGAATCGTGAATAATCTAAGAATCGGAAATTTTGCACACCTCTATTTAATATAGTAAAGTAGTATAGTTTTTTGTCAGTGTAAAAGAAATGTACACATTTTGTTGCATTTTTTAATGTATGAACATTGCTACAGGCAAATACTTATTTCTATAAACACTTCCAAATGTCTCTAAAATATAAGGTGCGTGTACACACACAAACAAACACATACATTCACTCATGCATACAATATATCATGTAATGAATTCTGAGTGGCATACCAGAGTCAATGATGTCAGCAGTACTTGAGGGTACAGGTTACTGGAGCCATCTGGCTGCATAACTGCAACAATCTCTGCCACTTCGAGTCGTCTTTTCTTTGCTTGTCTCTCCTGTGCACGTTCATATCTTGGCACCGACTGGGCTGAGACATAGATGATGTAACTTGGGACCCAACTTTAATGTTGGAGCCCAGTCGGGATGATTGGACAGAAAAACGGGCGCAGGGCGACCTGTTAAAATAAACAAATATATAAACAAATAAAATATGGAAAGACTGGTTATTTTACCGCAGTAGGGTGGCCGTGAATAAGTTCTTTAGCATGATGTGTAGGCTACCGGGGGTCTGTTTTCTTGCATCACCCCCGGGGGTCTGTTTTCTTGCATCAGCCCCTTCTGTCTCTTTTTTTTCCAAGTTTACATTTTGCCACCAAAAAACATGTTATCGGCATTAAAAGCCCAAGACTAATCAATCCAATTTCAGCAGTAAACACTTTGCACTGGCACTACTTGGGTGAAAATGTTCAATGTTAGCTTTCGGCTAACGTCCGCTAGCCAGCTTGTACTACCGAACTTGCTTGCTCATGAATCCAAAACATAAGCAACTTGCCCATATATGGGCGGTCGAAACGTTATTAATCCTCATGCATTAAATAAAGGTAAACAAGCTTACCGCTCACAAAGTGATCGCTGCACACACGAGCCCAAAGTAACGACTTCCCTCCGGAGTCCGCACTCCTCTGTCTCCAGGCCCTGGTTCCTAATTATTTTCGGAATTCGGAAAAAAGACCGACCATTTTCCCCCTTGGCTTTGTTCGAACAGCCAACGATGCAGCAACAATGTACCATTTTAAACGCAGAAAACAAACGTGATAGATACGTGTTAGACCGAATCGCTACGTAAATGGAGGCCACCCAGCATGGCGACTACGAGAAATCCGAGGCGGAAGTGACGACATGTGCAAGTGACCTATAACCAGGAAAAAAAACACACAGGAAGGGCTAAACAAATTTTGTTGAGACTATTGTAATAATGAGTTACACAGCTAAAAGCAGCATTTGTCAGCGAAGTAAGCAGATCGAGAAAGAGGACAAGGAGGCAATGATTTTTCATGAACATATTTTATTCATACGACCAACATGTACAGAAGCATTTAGAAAAAAAAATACACATCAAATGAGAAACACAAAATACATAAACGTCTTCCTCTGCCGCTGGTTGAAACAAAGACCTCATCCCCTTTAAGTTTTAATGCTGCATAACCAATTTTTGTGCAGGTTCTACCACATTTTTTTGTCACAATCTTTTTACCAACTACTGACCTTCCTGTTATCATTCTTTCAAGTGGGAGTAGTTGTCTGGTCAAGGTTAAATCCTCTTGCTTCTCAAGTTCTCCCACTGTTTTTCCTCTGGAAAACTAATATTTGTTTCTGTGTCTGCAGCTGCACCCAAGACTCCCAGGAACTGGTAGGCAGAGACAACCTCCAATTTGAAGCTCTTTCACAATTAAGCCGTTTGGTTTACTACAACGTAAGGAGATTGCTGAAAGTTGCCTTATAAATATAGTCCAACAAAAATAAGTCCAATTATTCTTTCTTTTTCTTTTTTTTTTTTCAAGTTTCCTGTACAGCAGATGTACATTTTCTGAATGAGTTGACCTTTAAAAGCAGCGTGAAAATAACTTGTCTGCTTTAAAGTTCCTTTGCTAATCGTCTTTTTAAAGTGGTTGGCAACACTTTTTGACAATTTGTTACATATATCATAAGTCCAAACTACTCCCTTTAAATGACATACAGTATCCTCTCTCAAAAGATGTTTTCTATATGTACAGTAATTATACTGTGCAACATGCTAATTACAAAAATGTATATTTATCAATAATCGGCATTAAATGTCTGACTGTCGTAAGAGCAGAGTGAAACGTCATTATTTAAAGTAAGGCATTTTCAGCCCACTATAGAATTGGGCTGTCTCTTGCTTTACATACAAAACACAGATTACCTACAGTAAAACTAACATATCAGAGGGTCAAATTCCTTCAGTAAACTCCCTGTATCCATTTTCGACACCACTTCCAGCTTATTGCAGCTGACTTTGGCCGTGACCAATCGCATGGCGCACATAGAGAAAGACAAACTTTCACACTCACATTGGCACTGAGTGAGAACCAAATCCACGCTGCCTTAGCAAAGTCAAGCAAGTGAACCAGTAGACCACATGTAACCCTTTAATCACCTCCAACTACTGATAACAAAAAAAGGTATTAAAAAAACTGTTGAACAACACTGGATGCTTCAAAGTAATCCTGGTGCCTGGCTACAGGCTGTATTCCTATTTCGTTTATTGAAAAAAACAAAAAAAAGCAAACCTTCTTGAAAGTAACAATGTCCAATGATAGTGGATAATCTGCAGTCGGTGTGGTGTTTATTTCACCGTTCCCATGGTCTGGTTCCTGATGGAGCACCACGCTTTGAAAATATCACTGGGGAGAAAAAAATAATAATTAATTTTTATGTTGTTCGTATAATATGCTGGCAACTACACAGGTTTTGCTCCTGTTTTGTTGTTCACCTGCAGTGAGAGGCCACACACTCGTTACTGCAATATTCTTTGTCCCAATCGTCGCTCTCCACCGCTGGGTTTGTGCATCCGGACCTCACGCACACGCACGGCACAGCCGCATCATCACATGACTCGCTCACCTCCATGTCATCCTGAATATGAAAAAGGAAAACATTGTTCTTCTCTCAACTTTTCAATGCACATCAGAAACTTTTCCGTTCACGTCCATCATGAGCATGTCAACACCAAAAGGAGCGTGTACCTCTTCTGAAGGCAGCGCCTCCGAGATGACCTCCTCGTCGTGGCGACCCGCCGACTCGGCAGGATTCATCACCTGCACTCCCGCCGCCGTCGCGGCCGTGGCGGGGACCACGACGGGCTGCGTGTCTTTCCTCTGCAAAGGGGCGGGAACTATTTTGATCTGGAGCGGAGGCGGAGGGGCGGCGGCGACCGACACGGGGAGCCCCGCCGCACTGCCTCCCTCCCGGGGCTTGGCCTGGAGTAAGCGCGGCGGCGCCGGCGCCATCTGCTGGAGCGGCGGTGGCGGGGGCGCGTTTTGCATCTGCTGCAGGGGCGGCGGCTGGCGAGGGGCGCCGGACACCACGAGGGCGGGCTGCAAAGCGTGGAGGCCGCCCGGCAGCAGGGTGACAAACTGCCCCCCTGCCTGAAGCATGTGCTTGGGGATTAGGATCTTGGTGATGGTCTGAGGCGGTGCGGCGGCGGGCGCTGGGGCCACCGCTGCCGTTTTGGCCGCGCCTGTGCGGGAACGAGTTGCCCTCTCCGGGATATCCAGAATGATGTTGGAGGTGCAAATGTTGGTGATGGTGTTCTCTTCGACGGGATTTGCTGGACGGACGACCTGGTGGCTAACAGGAGGGGCGGCTGCAGCGGGAGCTTGGCGGACATCAGGCGCGGGTGCAGTCTCAACCTTGTCACAGGCGGGCTGACATGTGAGGGGACAAGGGGAAAATCAAGTAAATTAGAGCTGTTAAAATGAAATCGATTAAGTGACAAGTAACCAGTTATCAAATTCACTTTTTAAACAAATTAACTATTTTAACCCTTTGACCGCCAAAAACGTTTAACGCCGTGTGCTAAAATTCTAATGAATGCCGCCATAAACGTTGACGTTTACTACGTTTGTTTTTCCTCAATGGGCAGTGCAACAATGAGTTGTGAAATCAAAAACACCCACTGACTATGGCCAGCAGATGGCACACAATCTTACCTGTGACAGTTGACTGGCACGATAAGCTGCCAGAGCTTTTAAATAATCCTTTTTGGCAGCATCCGTCTTTTTTTTGTACACCTAAAACAAACACAATGAACAAGTGAGTTAAATGCATTCCTGGAATCGACTTCCAGTAGCGCAATTAATTTTTGTGTTCTTTCGGAAAATCACAACAGAATAGGTTTGCCAGTTCACGACTTTACTTTCTCCCTCTCTTCAATTAATTATCATGAATCACTTGTGGGTCACAGCAGTGAGCAACATTGAACATTAACAGCTGCACATAATGGAACATGTAAAAAAGGTATTTTACAGTTTGAAGTGAGCCATTGTGTCTGGGGGAGTAATGTCAAGTTTGCACATTTGACATCTTCAGTGCGTTGACAACTCATGCGTCAATTCCACATAAACAACAATGGAGATGGAGAAAATTTTGCATTTTCAAGCTAGAATTTTAATCATAATCGTTTGGAGCCATTTTTTTTTTTAATTTAAAATTGTCCAAATCCTCTGATTTCAGCATATCAACAGAAATTGTTCACTGATTTCTGTCGTCCTTCATGAAAGAAGATTATCTTCTGTGTTTAGTCAAAATAAGACATTTACAAACGTGTTTTTATTTTGGAAAACAATTAACGAATTGGTAACATAGTACAAGGTCAACACCCCCACCCTCCCCGCAACACACACACACAAATACTTTTTTTTTTTTTTTTTAAATCACTCTACAAATACAGAGTACGAAATAAACACTAATCACTGGTTAATAAACAGTAATTAGGAAAAATGTTTTTGTAATACACCTTAATGTAAAATTAAAATGAATTTGATTAGTCAATTAATTGATTGAATAATTGATAGATTAATTGATTCAACAGTGACAGCACTCCACTGATCGCAGCACGCATTCAAGCTTAAAAGAAAAAGTCTCACTCGATTGTATGACCGCATGAATATTTAAAGTCTAGAAAGACAATTTTATTTTTAATGGAAAAACAAGTAGCCTGTTTATGTCAGTGAAATCAAGAAAAGTTGAGAACAAAAAAAATGTTCTTTTATTTGTAATAAAATAAACTATGACTAAATCAAATGATTAAATATGCACTTCCAATTCAGTAAATAAAATTATGTTAAGCAGGGTTTTCGGCAGCTGCTGAATTGAACTATTTAAGTATCTTATAATCTAAATTGGTTACTTTTAACTCATTCAGTGCCAGCCATTTTAGAAAATGTCAACTTTTTTTCAATAATTATATATATAAACCGAATCTACCAAATGACAGACTAGACTCTCCTTTCTGCCTTGTCGCGTTCTTTGATAATCGACAGTAATGGACTCTCAAACTGTGTTTATTTTATATAAAGTGCAGAAATTATGTCATCTACTGGTGGTTGGGCATCAGTAAAATCTTTTCCAAGTTTGACATTTACAGTGGAACATCATCAGCTACCATCTAGCCTCATTGAAAAAAAAAAATGTAATTGACAAGTATATTTGGAAAAGGCAGGAAATGAGTGAAAATCAAGTAATCAGTAAAGTAACGGTCACTTTCTTAAAGTAACTGTGGCAACACTAATTGAATTACCGGTAACAAACTCTTATTCCCTTAACTTGAAAACAGACACATAAAATATGTAAGCATGTGCATACCTGTTTCTGCTCCTCAGCCAGACTGTCCCACATGGAAGCCACAATCTTTGACACCTCCCCAAAAGAAGCGTTTGGATTCTGGCCCTTGATGGCAGCCTGGGTGTCCCGGAAAAACAGAGCGTATGCAGAAACCGGCTTTTGCGGCTCATTGGGGTCTTTCCTCGGCCGGCCTATCTTGCCGACTGTCGATCCCGCAGTCTTTTTGGTTGTTGTTACCACGGAGACGGACGACTGGACAGCTGGATGCGAGAGGACTGAGGATGAGGACAGAGGCATGGGGGAGTCGACCAGCACACTCCTCTGTGAGAAAGTTGCACAGTGTGATTAGTTGCAGGAGCAGTGAGAAAGCATGTTGCATGGAGGTGTATTACAAGAGTCACAAAATCTCTGCAGTCCATCGACTTGCATTTAAAATTCAGACATCCAAGTAAGAAATCTCATGTTTAAGCATGTCACCTTGAAGTCATCCACGTCCTCATCTTGTAAGGAGCCGGCCGGAGAAGGCGTCGCCAACAGCGGCGCTTCGGAGGTCCCCGCGGGAGGTCCTCCTATGCATTCGCCTCCGAGACCCAGCGCCAGCTCCGTCTGGTTAATGGTAGACAGCTGACCGCTTCCTAAAAGACCATGAGCGATGTCGGCCAGTTGAACATCAATGGTCATTGGCGATGAGCTGCCGAAATGGGAACCGCTGCTGTTGCCCAGATCCTGAGGAAAGATTAGCATTAAAACAAAAGTTGAAAAGTACGGAGACCCTAAGGCAGTGCTTCTCAAATAGTGGGGCGGGCCCCCCCACGTGGGCACAAGGCTCCATCAAGGGGGGCGCGTTTGACCTCAGGGAACATGCTTTTTTTTTTATTATTATTATTTTTTTACTGTCCTAGAATAAAGTGCAATTGCACCTCCACTACATTAGGAGGCAGTGGCAAGCTGTCATTATTGGCAGAGTGTGTGCAGGGAGCATTCGCTCGGTGGTGTAGGGGTTTTGTTTGCACTGAGCTTGCGCGCTTTGCACACAGCAAAAAAAAAACAAAAAAACAGCACAAATTATTTTATATATTTTTGTTTTGCAGGTGAAAGTTTTTTTGTTTGTTTTTTGTTAATGTTGATCAGTTTAAATGCAGTATTATTTATTGATTTTATGTAATTTTATTTTTCCTTATATGGTTTGACATGGTCAGTCAAAAAATGTTTCTAGTTTAATTAAGGATTTAATTTTATTTTTGAATTTCAGATGCACTTTAAATCTTTTCTGTTACAATTAATAAAGCTATTCTTTGTTGTAAGTTGGTCCATATTTCTTTCTTTTTTTTATACTCTTACATGTTAATACGGATACAGTGTTATGCAGAGGTGTGCTTATAACAATTTTATAGACAAATGATACTATTTATAGTCGCGAGGTGGAGGTTCTTCTTACTATGACAGAAAATAATTGAGAAGCACTGCCCTAAGGTGACATGGTTAAAATAAAAAAACAAAAACAAAACAAAAACAAAAAAAACCTTTGCATTCTCTCACAAAGATTGCGAGATAACGCAAAGATTGCGTTCCCTCGCAAAGACGCAAAGTTGAACCGTAAACACTTCCAGGTCATTTTCCATGTGACCAAAAGCGACGAGGATGGAGCGTGTAAACAAAGCAGAGGGAAAATACACGCTCCATCCTCGTCGCTTCAGGAAAGTTTTCCCACTGCTTTGTTTCATGTTTACACGTTCCATCCTTGTTGCTTTTGGTGACACGGAAGATGACCCGGAAGTACATTACTCGTTAAAAAAAAGGGTCCTCTGCAAATTTTGTAAGGGAATGCAATTTCGCAATCTTTGCGAGGGAACGCAAAGTTTTTTTGCGTTTTTTTTATTTTTATTTTTATTTTTTATACCAAGTCACCTTAGGGGCTCCGTAGTAAAGAACAAGTTTGGCAAAGATTAACTTTATTCAGAGCACAAATGTGCCACAAATGTGAAGTAACATTTTGCTATAGCCAATGAATCGTGATCATTTCACATCAAGTGATGGATGTGAACTATTTTGAATTGCATTGGGGTGAGGCTCAGAGCCACTTAAAAAAGAAAAAATCAACCAACATCTGTCACAACTGCGGGTATATTACACTGATTCAAAGTCAATCGCCATCAATTATTTCACAACGCCAGCAAATCTGCGTCAGCCATGAATGCGCGAATATGCCCATGTCAACCTCTCGTGAATATTCTGATGCATTTCATCGGTGAAGAGACCAAGGATTGGTCAAAACAAAAAATGACGTAGCCGCTTGCCCGGCTTTAAGGTAGAAGAGCGCAAGTTAACTTAAAGGTGGATTACTGCTTTTCTGGCAGAAGCAACAAAACAACGGAAAAGTTTTGTCTGAGGAGACAAAAAATAAAGAAAAAGGGATGGATGGAAGCTACACGGATAAAAGAACAGTCAAGGATCAACTTTGGCCCAGCCTTCATTCGCTGGCGTGAGCTTAAAAACGGCACATTGCGATGTCCTCATGGGAAATGTGGTTTTTCTTCAGGCATAACAATACCACTTTTGTCCATTTGGCACCGCCATAATCAACATAAACTGAAAGTTCCTTAGTGTTGCTTTAAAGTAAAGCATTTAATAAATGTTTGCGTATGACATTCAGAATATTTGTTCATGTCAAAATATTGGGGTCAACCCCCCCCCATTTTTACATTATGTAAGCATCACCAACTGTAAATGCAGAGACCGTTGATGAACTTCTGGATGAATTCACCTAAAAAATCTCAAATGTTTTGGATGCTGTTGCTCCTATTAAAACTAAGACCATTTCATCCCGAACTAAAACACCTTGGAGGTGTACTACCAACATAATGACTTTGAAATCTAAATGCAGAAAAGCAGAGCGAAAGTGGAGAAAAACTAAACTCCAAGTTCATTTTGACCTGTACAGACAATGTCTTTGTCATTTTAACCAAGAGTTAGTAATAGCTAGACAACAACACTTTTCTGAAATTATTAGTAGGAACCTCAACAATACACGCACTCTATTTGGCGTGGTTGACAAACTTACAAATCCCCCAAATCAAACAGCGCCAGAACTCCTCTCAACAGATAAATGCAATGAATTTGCCTGCTACTTTAGTGAAAAAGTACAAGCTATCAGGTCAAACATTGTTACAAACCAGCAAAATAACAAAACGATGCTGCACTTAAAATCACCTAGGAATAATTTAATTACCATGACAGAATTTGACTCAGTGGATCAAAATACTGTAGTAGACTTGGTTCAGCAATTGAAACCTTCCACGAGCTGTCTTGACACAATTCCATCTGGCTTTTTCAAAACCATTGTGAAATCTGTTCAGATCGATTTACAACAAATAATTAATTGCTCACTTCAATCAGGTGAACTTCCTAAATGTCTGAAAGTAGCCGCCGTCAAGCCCATTCTAAAAAAGAGAACACTGGATGTCTCCCTGCTAGCAAATTATAGACCAATCGCAAACCTTCCCTTCGTAACTAAAATAGTTGAAAAAGTGGTTTTTAATCAACTCAGCAATTTCTTGAGCTTAAACGGACTTTTGGATAAATTCCAGTCAGGTTTCCGACCTCGTCACAGTACAGAAACAGCTCTGATTAAAGTACTGAATGATATAAGATTGAGCACTGATGCAGGGAAGGTATCAGTGCTCGTCTTGTTGGACCTCAGTGCAGCATTTGACACGACTGATCATAATATACTGTTAGACAGGCTGGAAACTTGGGTGGGGTTAAATGGAACAGTCCTTAAATGGTTCAGGTCCTATTTGGAGGAAAGGAGTTACTTTGTGACCATTGGAAATTTTGAATCTGATCGAAAGGCCATGACATGTGGGGTCCCTCAAGGGTCAGTCCTTGGACCCCTGTTGTTCAGTCTGTATATGTTACCTTTGGGTCAAATGCTTCAGAACACCGATGTTGACTATCATAGTTATGCAGATGACACACAACTGTATTTATCGATGTCCCCAAATGACAGCAGTTCTATTAACGCATTGTGTCATTCTCTAGAGCAAGTTAACAACTGGATGAACCAAAATTTCCTTCAGCTGAACGAAAACAAAACGGAGCTCATTGTTTTCGGCAATAAAGAAAAGAGGATTGCTGTTAAAAAACAGCTTGAGTCACTGTCTTTAGAAACTAAAGACCAAGTTCGAAATCTTGGGGTACTAATAGACTCAGATCTGACCTTCAGCAATCATATTAAATTCATCACTAAAACAGCCTTTTACCAGCTGAAAAACATATCCAGACTGAAGGACTGCATGCTTCAAGCAGACCAAGAGAAGCTTATCCATGCTTTTATCTCCAGCAGACTAGATTACTGTAACGGTCTTCTGACTGGACTCTCTCAAAAGAACATGAGACAATTGCAGCTCATTCAGAACGCTGCAGCTCGAGTTCTGACCAAAACAAAGAGATCAGAACATATTACTCCAGTACTTAAGGATTTACACTGGCTCCCTGTCAGCTGTAGAATCGATTTTAAAGTTCTGCTACTCGTCTATAAATCACTAAATGGTTTGGGTCCTGAATATATCCAAGAAATGCTGATTGAGTACAAGCCCAGCAGGGCTCTGAGATCTACAGACTTGGGCCAACTAGTGGAACCCAGAGTTCGAAGCAAACATGGTGAAGCTGCATTTAGCTATTATGCTGCACACAGATGGAATAGGCTGCCAACAGAAGTGAAGTCAGCCCCGAGTGTAAATGCTTTTAAATCCAGGTTAAAAACTTTGCTTTTTTCTTATACCTTTGATTAGGGACTTTTAAACAGCTTTAATTAAGTGTTTTTTTAATTTTTATTTTTATTTTTATTTTTATCATTATAATTTTAAACTTCCTTATGTTAATTTTTTTTAAAGTTTGTTGCATAATGTTTTAAGATTGTTAGTTTGTAACCTATTTTCATTTATTTTTCTTCCTCTGAATGTTAACTACTGTTTCTTGATGCTTATGTGTTGTCTTTCCTCGTGTAAAGCACATTGAGTTGCCTTGTGTATGAAATGTGCTATACAAATAAACTTGCCTTGCCTTGCCTAATTAACTGATTAGAAAGATGATGATGAGCATGTGCAGTGGATCAAAAAATGTTGAGGACGTTCTCATAACATTAAATGTCAAAACAATTAACACATAACAGGTGCTCTTTAAATTTGGAGGGCAACAAAATGTTGATAAAAAGCCTTTTTAAGTAAGCAATTAATCATGATTAATCATTAGTATAAGATGTGATTAATTTGATTTGAAAAAAATTGTTTGACAGCTCTAGTTATTCATTTTATTTACTTACCTATTAATTATTTTATTTTACCTGTCTACTTAACTGACTGCTTTTTAATCCATGTAAAGCACTTTGTATGTAGTGATGGTTGTTTTAAAGTTCTTTATACACAACACTGAGTTAAATTTGTTGCGTGTTTATAAGATAGATGGTCAATGAAGATGATATTGATTTGTAACATGCATGTTTTTGAAATGCTGGACAAATCTCGCATGCCGAGATAAAAACCACACACTACTTTGGTTTCTTGACAAATTCCAAAAATGTTTCTTTGGTTAAACATGGATGGTGACCAGATGTCAGTGTACCCCACCTCCCATACCAAACCAGCTGGGATGATCGGCTTGCTTTAATGGAATTTAATTACTTTCATTCCAACCAGGCCTATTCCCTTAATTTTGTAGCCTTTCTCTTGGCTTCACTGCTTCAAGTAGCATATGCGAATATTAGATTTTTATTTTTATTTTTTTGGGTCAGATGCGTATTACTGGCTAGATATCAAATTTGTTCAGTGTTAATTATGGATGGATTATATGTGGGGGTTTTTTGTAATTATTACTTACTAATTACAGAAATATTGATTCTGAACTCCTCCAGACAAAATTTGTGGCAGAGTTAACTTGCATGTTCAAGTATTGTGTTGAGCATTGATGGTGTCTAAAATTGTGACATGCCAGCAGGGATATTAACAGGACTCAGTTGGTTAAGTGGCCTTTGAAAACCCAGGTACCAAACACATAGCCCGCTGCTAAATATGTGAGTAAATGGGTACTAAAGCAATGTTATGAGGTCAAGTGCGTACCAAAGATGAGGAGCTCAGAAGGGCTCCTCCATTCGCCTGAGCCATGGCCCCCATGTTGAGATGCTCCAGGCCTTGGGAGCCGGTGTTCACAAAGGGGGATGCAAAAGACGGATCATTAGCTTCCACCACCAGGTTGCTAACCAGGTTATGAGAACCCGAAGGTCCCACGGTGCCATCTGACCCATCTGACAACTCGAAGTGGGACACTGCTTCAGCAATACTTAGGGACGTGTCTGGGTCGAGTGAGATCGGGGGGATCTCAAAAACTTCATCTCCGAGGTTGGGTGTATGGAAAGTCTGCTGTTTGTGATAACAACACAGTTAGTTCGGTGGTCAGAAATTAGGCACTTTATGGAAAGTCGTTTGAGTGTTTAATTGATTTTCTTGATATCAAGCTCTTTGCTAGCAGTAACTAGAATTGGGTGTATAATGGCAGTCTTACTAGTAATGTTTCCTCCACTACTACTACCACTTTTGGCCTAGTGGCCCTTCGCAATCAGGAAGTAAGAATTACAACAAATAGAAAATTACTATTAATTTCATGCAATTTTAAGGAAACATGCGTTATGGTCTTCCTTTCAAATTATTTGTTACCTTTTTTATTAAAACAAACAAACAAAACATTTTATGTATTATAGTGTTTTGTTTTTATCATGAATACTAGTGGTATCGGTCACTACTCAAGAATTTAGTTATTTGTACTAGTATCAGTCTGAAATAGGTCGCAAACATTCCTAATATAAGAGGTACTTAATAAATGCTCAAACGGCTTTCCATCATGTTATCTTATATCGTCCAAATGTGAAACATCAACGTTAGGTAACTTTATTCGCTTACCTCCGGAGACAAAAAGTGATGAGCACCGCCACCTATGGTAAGATAACTGTCGCTGCCCTCTGGAAACTGAAACGCACGGTTGGCATTAAATGACAAATTTGACATACTGACAGTTATTCAAGTCCCAAAGGCTTGTAGTGGAGAAAAAATGAAATGTGTTTGGGTTACCTTATTTTCCTCAGTGTATTCAACATATGCTTGGCTGTCCAAAAACTCTGAATCAACATTTTGAGCACAGCCGTCAGAAAGTCCAGAATAAAAATTAAGGTCCATTTTGAAGCAATAATGTTCTTAATCGTTACGTTCAAAAATAGATGACGGGATCCGATTCATTCATTCATGGATCAACTCAACAATAACGAAAATGCTAGTAGCAGTAGCTAGCTAGCTAGCTAGCTGACTAGCTAACTAGCTAACTAGCCCACTAACATAACCTTGTGTTATTTATAAGACCTGGGAACATTAAAGTGATGATAGGCTCACATCAGCCAGCCATAGCGGTCACTCGATGTCACAGAGATATTGTGTTGAAATCAAAAATGCTTCTCGTGATCAAAAAAAAAGCTCTGGCCAAACGGAAAAGCCATTCATCTGGCATGTGTTAGGTTCGAGGACAATGGATAGTTCAGGGACCGTCGAAAAACAGACGATACCACGAAGGCCTCGTTAACCCAACATAGAGCACGTGCGCCTGTAACGAATAATAAACAAATAAACAAACGTATATAACGTGTGTATTGTAAGTCTTACAAACACGCACCCCATTATGAGTCTAATATGTAACAGTTAATTATGTTCGGTATTATGTTGTGCCCGTTTCGTTTCCTGAAAGATCATAAGCACAGTCGCGTACTTTTGAACTTACGTCAAGACAACGTGTAACTTTCGCCATTTCATAATATTTCGGTGTGAGTGTGTTATCTTTAACCAATTATGTGTGAGACAAATGTAGGCTACACAGTATAAATAATTCAACCTTTTTTTTCTCTTTTTTTTCATGGTCATCTAGACTCAGAATAAAATGCTGCATTCGAGGATGGTCGGAAGTCGGAAAGATCCGAGTTGAAACTTCCCAGTTCCGACATCAAAGCGTTCGAGGTGAAAGTAAACAACCAAAATGGCTGATAGTGAAAAATTGTTTTTTTTTATTTTATTTTGGTCCTCAAAACTCAATTTGACTTCCAGGAAACTTACCTTTTAGCAATTTTGCTTCATTTATTGTTTTAATCTTATTTAATAAACATTCCATACAGTTAAGTAGTTTACCGTATAATTTCATGCACGGAGATAGCGGCAATACTATCACGTACGTTGCGTTACATGACATTATGGTGAATATTTATGAATGAAGAACGCTATCTCGTTTTATACTCGACTAAATTGTGTTTTGGCATCAGAGTGACGTCACATTGTAGTCCGCCGGTGAAGTCGGCGTCCTTCATTTTTTTCCGACTTCGCAAAAATCGGAAATTTCCGAGTTCAAGGGGGCGTTCCCGGGCGCACTTCCTGTTTTGAACTCGGATATTTCCGACTTCCGACCATCCTCGAATGCAGCAGGAGACCACCTTTTGTTTGAACCCACCTACATTTTTCAAGTGAGCACTGAGCAACGATATGAATATAATGTGGGTATTTCTAGTTCCTCAGGTTTTTAGATTAATTGCTTAAACATAAGATACCGCTTGTTTTTGCCTATGGGCTTCGCCTTGCGTGTGAAAACTACATCTGCTGTTTTAAGCAAACATACAAACCAGAGATGTCTATGGGAGGAAAGCAAACCATCTTGAAGTTGTGGGAAGAGATCAAATCGATAAAGCTATTGCACAAACATTGGAAGGGGTGAAGGTATCACAAGCCCCTGAAGAAAACTTTGGGAGAAGACATGCCACACGATGCAAAGCACTCATCAGCAAAAAGAATCAGAAGGCCAGATTGAATTGTGCAAAAAGTACAGAGATGAGCCACACAAAAAAAAAAGGTAAGTTTAATGGAGTAGGCTAATTAGCTCCAAAATTAACTTCGACCAGCGTGATGGAAAGGCCAAGTTACCGTAGTCTGTGAAGCATGGTGGAGTAAATTCTGCTTCTGGAATGGACTCACCAGCCTTTATTGATGATGTAACCCAGGATGATGGTAGCAGAATGAATTTTTAAGTCTACACAGCTATGTTGTCTGGCAATTTACAGAAAAAACGGACCCAAACTAATCAGGAGAGGCTTCATCAAGCAACAAGACAATGACACAAAGTACACTGCCAACATAACAAAGGGACTTCATCACCCAAATAGAGCCTGCATTTTACCTCCTGAAAAGGAGATTGATTAAGAGAGAAACCCTAGGGAACAATTGAAAGAGGCCACAGTAAAGGCCTGGAAATGTATTTCAAATGGAAGACGCAACAGTCTGGTGAAATCAATGAGTCGCAGGTTTGATGCAGTTATTGCAAATACGGCTTATGCCACCAAATATTTTAAGTTAATTCAACGTATGTTCCAATACTTTTGCTCAATTGTGGTGAGTGCGTTCAAACAAAAAGTGCTGTCCTGAGTTAGCACATATAAATACTATGAAATAATAGCTGCAATTCTGAACTTTTGTCTCAATCACATTTTGATCTGAAACACAAATTTCTTCAATATACAGCAAGTGCACTTATAGTGCTTTATCTACAGTGCACCAAATGGTGCCCAAAGGAAAGGAATTCTGTTTTTCCAATACTTTTGGCGGGGACTGCATCTATGCCGGGGAAGGCAACTCTGGTCCAAGAGAGCTGCATTCCTGCGTCTTTTAAAATGTCTCCCTCCTACAACATGGGTGTTTCAAATAATCAGCTCATCAGCATGCTCTGGATATGCCACATAACGATCCTGACCTGTGTTGGAGGAGGGAGACCTCTAAAACACACAGGACTGTGGTCCCTCAACAGTACATCCCCCCATTGCAAGGCTTCCAACAGGATGTTCTTTGAGGAAGAGAGACTGGAAGAGTCACAGAAAGGCGCAAAAGTGGACATTCCATGGAAATAATTTTGCTGTCAATTGCTAGTATACAAATGTAATTGTACTACGGTAGTAGACTCGAACTTGGATGTAATTTAGCCTTCTCAGACTTTTCATGGTGAAAGGGGGAGGGGTGGGTGGGACATGTCCCGACCCATAACAGTTGGCTAAATATTATTTTCAAGTAAACCGACAGCTACTTGGTGAAAGGGACAATAAAACACACAGACTTGCCGTCACTGTAGTTTGCTGTAATTCATGTCACAGATAGATCATAAAACAAGAATAGCAACTCAATTGTCACCTTTGCACCATAGGACACAATTTACCTGATCTACATAATACAATACAACCATCCTTTATTCACTGCCTCAGTAACTAATGCACCACACACCCTCTCCTTCACAGAGTTAAAACATGAACAGTACACCTACACATTGGAACCCCTTGTGTGTCATTTACGGACTTGCGTGGACACAGGTGACGTGAAACCCACAAGGCTGGGAAAGTGTGGGGTGCCACTTCATTCATTATATGTATTCCATTGATGTTTGCTGAGGGCCCTAATTGAGGTTCTTGATAAGAAAAGGTTATCTACAGCATGAGGCCCCCTTTTGGTCACAGCTGGGAATGTGATGGGCACTCCTCAATTTGGGAGTGAATGGGGAAGGATGGCGGGCCACAAAGAAAATAATTTTTGCCATTTGGAGCGGCTACAGTGGAGGACTGAGGAGAGACGGATTGAAATTGTCGCTGAGGAAAAGGAAAGCATAGGTGCAAACCTGCTCTTTCAAAAACAAATGTATAAAATAAATTTGTAATGAATAAAAGCAGCAACATAACTCCAACTATAATTTCATACATAAGGTAAAAATAAAGAGGGATAATGAGACACTTTCAGACAAAGACTAGGTCAAATAAATTGGGGCGAGTGAGTCAATCCTCTGAGCTAGATGACGAGTCAGAGTCCTTCTGTGTGAGGATGACGTCATCTAATAGGGCCTCTTGATCCGAGCTGTCATAGTCTCCTTGGGAAAGGCTGTCACCAGCCTCAATTTTCACATCGAAGTCTGGACTGGTGAGGAAGTGTTGGGAGGTCTCCAGGTCCTCCTCGTCCATCATGTAAGCGCCATCTGAGACCAGCGTCTCCTCTTCCACTCCTTCTAGGTAGGGATTTTCTGGCGTTGGCTCTGGAGTGTGGTGGTGTTGGTGATGATGGTGGTGGTGGTGATGGTGATGATGGTGGTGGCGGTGGCGACTTTTCTTGGGGACCTCTGAGTATTCAGTCAGCAGTCGATGGAAGAGCGTCTCAGGCAAAACACCCTGGAAGAAAAAAAATGGTAGAAGACAGTTCCATTATTTGTTGCAAGCTTTGTGGTATTTGATGTCACACAAAAGGTTTGGAAAAGTTCGGTTTTATACACGTGTATATTAACTCATTCAGCCGCAGCCATTTTCACTGAAGCAACCCCTTTTGCTCCCGGCTGTTTAACTGGACTTTGACTGATTTTGCAAGGCCCGCAGAATATTGTGTTCTATTGCTATAAAAATATAGAACCTACCAAAAGGAAGATTAGAGTCTCGTCTTTTCATCAAGAAAAAAAAAAAAAAAAAAAAGTACATTTATGTCTGTTTCCGTTTTGAAGCAATTAGCATTACAAAATTGCTAAAGTTTCCTCATTATTCATAATCCTGTTGAACACACTGGGGAAAAGAGCTTGTTGCAACATGGCGCTTGGTTCTCTTATACTGTGCTGCCACATCCTGGCCTTTTTTTTTGTAATCACGACCATTGCTTTAAGCGACCTCTTCAGGTCAGAGGCTGCATCAAAGCTTTCGGTATGCTCTAGCATAAAAAAAACAAAACATGTATAAATACGGTTTTGGGAGCAAATGAGTTAAGAATCAAGAGCGGTGTACGTACAGAGTTCCGAACCGTTTCCGACCAATCGGGCGCAACAACAAAATCTGCATTTTCCTCGAGGTATTCTCTCAGGTCTTGCAGCATGGGGCAGAATGCAGCTCCGACCTTAAGTGGGGAAACCAAACATTAGTTGGAAGGAAATGTCAACAGGTGTTTAATAAGGGTGTTAAACCAACGTGTATGTCCGACCTTCTTTCCTGTCCTCATGTTAATAAGCTTGACCTTCTCGTTGCCTGTCAGGGCTTTATCTGCCTTCCTCCTCCTCTTCCTCTTGCTCCGATTCACAAGAAGCTGAAGAAACGAGGACACAAATAAGACCAAACACTCCATTTTGCTTCACACTTGCTCTTTAGAGACCAAGGAACAACAGAGCATCAAATACATTGAGAAATGTTTGTACCTCTAGCATGTCTCCCTCTACTTCATAATCTGGATTCTCTTTCAGCCAGGTGGGAGGATCCCGGCGGCGAGGAATACGCTCCAGTGGATCAAGGAGGCCATCTGGGTCTGATAACTACAACACGGAAGGATGGGGGGGGGGGAAAGTCAGCGGACAAAATGCGGTGTGGTTGCCGCACCCAAGGCTTTTTCATCAAGATGACCACTGTACCTCGAGTTCTCTGCGTCGCTTACGGCTGCTCTCGCCCCCTGACCCGTTGGGCATCAGTGCCTGCTTAGAGAAGGTCAGCTTCAGCCCCTCCTCCTGGGAAAGTAAAAGAGAGATGTATTGAGCCATTAACCTCCACTGCTGTGCCTACCAAGACTTACATGCCTAATACTTCAGTATTTCCTATGACCAAAACAAACTGACAATGTTAGTTATCTTTTTTTTTTTAATAAATTCTCTTTACAGCAAGGTATTCTACATTTAACCATCCATTCATATAGTCTTCCACTTGTCTTCATTCATGACGAGTGTGAGCTGGAGCCTATCCCAGCCGACTTTGGTCAAGAAGTAGGATATACTCTGGACTGAGTGCCAGCCAATCACAGTACACTGAACACACTCAAAAGATGTGCATTTACAGCTGACATCAGTGTACCTAGCTGTTCACCATTTTACATCAATCACAAGTTAAAAACTGAGATGGATTTTTTCTTCAATATACAAACTTGAACATGTCCTGTGAACCAAAAAAAAAACAAAAAAAAACCAAAACATTGTCAAGAAGTGTTGACCACGACAATGCACAAAGCAAGATCTGAAAAGTTGTGTGTACCTTGAGGAGTTTGACAGTAAATTCTCCATCCTCTCCTTCTCCAGGCATGGTGATCTGTTTGCGGCCCGCCCGCGCGTAGGACATCTCGTCTCCCTGCAGCTCGGCATTTTGGTTGACATGCGCCTCAGGCACATAGCGCCGCCCTGATGGCCACTGACCGGTAAGCACCAGCGTACACAAACTATCCAAACGGTTGATCAGCACACGGTCCTGAGTGTAAATGAAAGGCATTGTTAAACATTTAGCATGACCAAGTCAACAAGCAAACATATACATTCAGTGGGCCCCCAAAAGTTGAATACTAATGTTTTTAAATTTCCATTCAATTTGAACTCAAATTCCACTCTGCTATCATCCTATTACTTTTTAAAAAGACCCATTTACCTTGGGCCAGTCTACTCTGATAGGATCCGTGTGCGCAATGCCATCCTGAGACAAGGCCATGGAGAGTAAACTATTCTCTTCATCTACATCACACGCCTTCACACCTGCAAGAAAACAAATAGGAAAGTCTTATGATGGGTTGATTTTTTGTTTTGGAGAACTGTGCATTGTTCTTGCCAAATATCAACTGACCTCCATCCACTTCTTCTTCACTATCTCCGCTCTCATCACTGCTGCCTGATCGATCAGACGACGACGAGCCTGAATCTGTATCCGAATCGGAATCAGAAGCGCCCTCTTCACCTCCTTTGCTTCCTCCTTTGACTTTGTTCTTCTTGAAGCTCCAGCTTTGTCCTGGTGGCTTGTCGTCATGGTGAGTCATCGGTGTACTTTGCAGGTGAGCACCACTTTCACCACCTAGCAAACTAATGTCCACTTCATGCCCGTCCTCCTTCACACCCGACACCTCCGCGATGGACTTTGGCGGGTTGAGGTGCATGATGGGTTGCGGCTGGGGTGGAGGCTGGGCTTGCTGGTTTTGAATGAATTCGTCTCGGGCCGCTCCGAAGGTGAACTGTGGGTCGGAGAAGACGGAGAGCTCGGTGCGGCTGACGCCGTGCAGCGCCGCGCCGAGCATCAGCTGACGATCGTGGTCCGGGATACTCCACCAGGTGGGCAGCTCGGAGGTGTGAGGGGCCAGCGGCAGACGCTCTTCTAGGCAGGGATGAGGGAGGACACGCTCTCGGAGGCGACTGAGGAGGCTAATGCGATAAAGTGTGCGGGATGCACGCTCCTCTGTGATGGGGGCCACAATCTGGGGAAGTGGTGACGGATCTGGGGAAAGTATGGAGGTAATGTTTATCCATCAGCCTACAGAAAATCAGGTAGAACAAAACCACTGCAGGCATGAACGTAAAATCATTTGTGAAAAATACAAGCACAACTGTAGCTCTGTACTTTTTCCATGTAGCTTGCCCAACACTGACAACATGCTGATGTAGTAACTTGACACTCGACAATGTTGCATGCTACATTTTGTGTATTGGGCGGCAGTAGTTACCGTCATCCCGACCAGGACGCAGGTGGCACACTCTCCGGCACATGGATACAAAAGAGCGGAAGTAGCGGCTAAGGCTTTCATCCGTTTTTTTATCCAGGCGTGCAAAGGTACGGAATCGTGTCCATTCATAGTCTAGTTCTTCGCCCTCAACAAGGCCAGGTTCCTTTTTCATTCTTTCCACACCGAAAGTTGAGACCACTCGGTAGAAGTCACATTCCTCCCTGCGTGTCCACCTGCACAAATCAAATTGGGGGACTTTTAGTGAAGTGGAATTGACTGTAGTTAAAGGTGCATTGTGCGGTTTAAAAAGGTAACATTAAAGATTTAGCTACATCATGCATTTTCCACCAATGCCCAGATGAGTACGAAGAGCTTTGACTGTTTTACTCTGACTGCACCTATCAGCTTTATTCTTCCCTTTATAGTACTCCACAGTTTCTTTGGGAAAGGGAGGGGTGGAGTGGTGGAGGGTGACGTCATGCGTGTTCCCACAGAGTAGTGGACATGTGGCGTTGTGTGGTGTTAGCTAGCGTACGGCCCTGCACACATGAGCTGCTAACTTCCCACAGTTGGGATGCTGCAGTTACACTTTGGGCCAGAGGTGGCAGTCGTGAGTAAAAAAGTAAGACTGCACAAAGATCCTTTAAAGTCCATCCATCCATTTTCTTGACCGCTTATTCCTCACAAGGGTCGCGGGGGGTGCTGGCGCCTATCTCAGTGAAAATCAAAGGCCATATCGCCCAGCCCTATGTACTGTATACCTTTGTTGTCGTTCCTGGCGCGCTATCTCCTTCAGCTTGCTGGCTTGCTCACACCTCCTGCGTCTGCGGTCGCCCTTTGCCTCTGCTTCAATTTTCAGCTGTTCCTGCCGGTAACTGCGCTGGTACGCTGTGACCAACCGTCGTAAGCGTGCAGTAAGAGATGAACTCGAGGGCCAGTCGCATCCGCTCTGGTTCTGGTTAGAGATGCTTTCTGTGATCACTGGTGCCGCCTTGTCTTCAACAGACATGTCCTCCTCCATCCTCACTCCGTCAGGCTGCAGAACGGGAGCGTTAAGTGACAACATGAGTTATTTGTTAAACCGTTTCAGAGCTATGACAAAGTTCTCACAGATATACCTCATCATACGAATCCTTGGGGAGTCTTGATGCAGGCTTGAACTCTGGGTCCTCTGAGTATTTATCGTAATCACCTCTGTGTCAAACAAGTAATAAGCAGGTGAGACATTACCTGACTCAGTCGTTCCATCACCTACACAAACAAATGCTCTCACCATCTCATGGAGAGCTAGATTTCAATACGGACGGAAGTGAATAATATACAGCGGTACGCTGACAAACCAAGAGAATATAAATGAATACTCTATACCTGTGTACTGACCTTATAAAGTCTAATTAAGACCAAAAAACAACATGTTGGCTCATAACGCCAAAAAACCCCCATTTAAGTCAGGGTCACAATGTTTGTGTGAATACATATTACATGAACTAAAAAGGCACAAACAGTGTCACTCACTCATCTCCCAGCTCGCCATCAGCAGTGTGCTGCTCCGCATCAATAGCCTTGTCATCTGGCCGGCCCACCCTCTCCAGGAAACAGAGCCGTGGATCAGCACGCATGGTTGTGTACATTTCATAACCTGATAGCGGCGAGAAGGTCAATTACATACAAACTCCATCTCATAGTAGAAGCAGAGCTGAATAAGTGGACAAAATCCTTGTTGTTGTCCAGGATATTCTTACCATGTTTAAAGACACCAGCCAGCAGAGAGCGGTCCGCCTCCCCATCCCACCATCCTGCAGGTACCTCTTGTTGCTCCATCTCCGGCATCCAGATATCAACATCCCTGAAAATAAACATGTTAGTCCCTTGTGTGTCTTAGGTATCTTCACAGAGTTTATAGGTGTGTGTTGCTAATTGGCATGGGCCAATATTATTCTGACCGTATGATAACCGTGACCAAAAATATCACAGGGTCGACCATCGAAATTACAGATCTAAAATACGCTTTTTTTCTTTACAGTGTTCCCCTCGTTTTCCGCTGGGGTTAGGTTCCAAAAAATACCCGCAATAAATGAAATCCGCGAAGTAGTTAGCTTTATGTTTTACAATTCTTATAAATGTTTTAAGGCTCTAAAATCCCCTACCACACAATTTAGACACTTTTCTCATTGAGGCATTTACATGTTCTCACATTTCTCTCTTGTTCAAACATTGACAATGTTCAAAACTTCATAAATTTTATAAAATGGGTATATTACTGCAAAAAAATATGCAAAATTGCACTTAAAAAAAATCTGCGATACAGCGAGACCGCGAAAAGTGAACCGCGTTATAGCGAGGGAAGACTGTATATACATAATTTAATGTGGTTAAATAACATACCACCCCCCACCCCATTGAACACAATCTATACTATTTTTAAACAAAATATAGAATATTTTGTATATTGAGAAACCTGTACAATGTTATGTTTAAAAAAAAAAAAAAGAAGAAGGAAAAAAAAAAAAAGGTAACATTGTTCTGTTTTAATTTGTCTTTGCAATTCTGAGTCAGAGTCCAGTCACTGATGAGCTATTTTTAGACCGGACGACGACTAATAGTACTACTCATGTTGCCGTTGGGACTAACTAGTACCAGCTGTTATTTTATTTATTTATTTATTTTATTTAGGATAACAACAAAAAGGCATTCATGTAAGTAAGATGGCGTTTGCACAGTATCTATTCGGTTTCCCTCCCTCCTCCGTGCATAACTGCTCACCCCTCCCGGCCTCTCATGAACTTCAAGAGTGGCATGTTCACTCAACTCTGGAAGCAGGCAATCAGACAGACAGTATTAGAGGTTATTGAAACTATGATTTTGTAACATTTTAAAATAATGGCGCAAGTATTTTTTTTCTGAAGAGTAAAATATATATATATGTATTTATTATTATTTATTAATAATTTCATTTCAGGCCTCAGTGGTGGAAGTGAATTATCTGATTAACTAAGGATGTAACTGATTTTAGCAGAGGTGACCAGCATCATGAGATGTCTTTAAAAAAAAAAAAAAAAAAAGTGTCAAAATGACGATGCCATCATTTTGAGAAAGTGATGATAAACTGAAGTTTATACCTAATGTCGGCCCCTTTTAGGACAGAATCCGCATGATCACCAATCACTTCTTGTTTCAGATAGTACAGCATCCGCACTCTCAGCAGCACCCTATGAGAAAAGAGGCGTCATATAGAAACATAGCACAATAGTACACACATTTGCAGGAAAACACAACTTTTATTCTCGACTAACTTGTTGCACTGGTGTTTGAGATGTTTGCGGTAGCTGTCATCAAGCAACAGTGTGTCTGGGTTGTACTTGCGGATCCATTCCACCTTCTGCACATCAAATGTGCTCTGCGCTTTTACCCTCTTTCCCTTTCTGCCTCTGGGTACTGGGATGGAAAGGCCTAAGGAGGGAGGGGAAGAAAAAAAAAACTCAATCAAGGGAAGAATTTCCATGCCTCAAACAAAACAAAGCTATTTTACACGACATGCAAGTTGAAACCATCTCCCTACCAGAGTGGTTGAGCAGCGTTTGAGGTTCGCGGCCGTTCTCTGGTGGTGTGATGAGTTCCCAGATAAAACTTTTAATGTTCTCATCTCCCCGATAGTGAAGGAGACAAAATACCAGGATGACGCGGCAGATTGTCTCCACATCGCGCTCACTCAGACGCCGCTTACATCTGGCATGGGAGAGGATGTCCCTCCAGCGGCCCCAACTGGAAATAATTGACAAAAATGGGGTGTTCGAGTTAGGGTTGTCACGATGAGGGAAATATCATGAAATCGTGATATTAAAACTGCCACAATATCGTTGTCGTCATGTTCACAATATTTAAAAGGAACACATTGTTAAAAAAAAGAAGTCAGGTTGATTTCCATTTGTGCAGTTCTAGTACCCTGTAGTGGCTAGTTTATTAGTGCAATTTAATTTTCATTAAGGATGTTTTGGCCTTCTATGTTTAAAATCTATGATAATTGTCAGATGAAGGGGAACCTAATTTGCTTGTGAAGCGATCAATGTGTTCTTGCATTAGCAAGTAAGTGCCTCAATATTGTTATTAGAGATTGTAGGTGGTTTATATGCATTGCTGTTATGTACAAAAGCATAATATTGTGCTTGTTTTTTTTTTGTTTTGTTTTTTTAAGTATGAGCTCTCTCTTTTTTTTTTTTTTTTTTTTTACAATATTGTGATCTTTTTTTAAATATCGCCAACACCCCCACAATATCGTGATAATGATCGTATCGTGATGTTTTGATATCGTTACATCCCTAGTTAGAGTCCAAGACAGCATTAAACTTGAGAATACTAATTTCTTATGCAACTCTACTTACCCATAGACAAGCAGATGTTTTTCCACGCGGAAACAGTCGGTACGACCGTAACCCACTCCAGTGTGACGTTCAGCACGTCGGGAAGAACGAGAGTGTCTGGAATTCGCAGGTGGGTACTCGTCGTCACTGTCCGCATCAGATAGTTCGGCACCTTCTCCTCGCAAAGTGGAATACTGGCGGGTCTGCTTGCGCACTCTGGGAGTGTCAATCACGAGTGTGTTCTAAGGGTGACAGAATAAATGAATGATTACTCCCAGCAAATTGAGAGAACATAAAGGCACACAAGAAGTGCAAAACAACCTTTTAGACGTGACGATCAGTTTACCTTTCTATTGATCGTATCCATGTCTATGTCCGCTTTCTTGGCCCACTTTTCCCAGAATTCCGGGTCATCGAGCGCAATGTCATTCCGGTTCTCAGAGGCCACAAAGCTGGCCTTGGAGAAGGTGGAGCCCTTGCCCTCACTCTCTATGGTGATGGTGGTGGCTCGGCGCTGGAGGATCTGGTCGATGTCTTCCTCACAGAAGCGACTACCCTCATCATTCTCGTCCATGATGGCAGCATAAGCCCCTTTCCTCAGCAGGTCCTCAATCTCCTTCTTAGAAAACTGCTGGATCTGCTACAAGTAACATTTTGATGGATTAAAAAATGTGCAGAATGTGAAACACACTAATCCGTAATAGAAATGATCTTACCCCATTAACATTACTCTCTTTATTGCCACTCATGCTTTGCAGGACAGCACGGTCGAGGCCCAGCTTCAGACTTGCTTTGTCCAGCATCTCTCGCTCGTAGGAATTCCTTGTGATCAGACGGTAGACCTTGACAGCCTTTGACTGGCCAATACGATGACATCGGGCTTGTGCCTGAGAGGGTTTAAAACCAAGAAAATATTTAAATTGTATTATTATGACGGGAAATTACAGCATCAATCTACAAAAGGAAGAACTCCAAAGACGGGCAATGTTGAATACGTACCTGCAAGTCATTCTGAGGGTTCCAGTCCGAGTCAAATATGACGCAGGTGTCTGCAGCAGTGAGGTTAATACCCAAGCCGCCAGCCCGGGTACACAACAAAAAGACAAAGCGGTCCGAGTCAGGCTTGCTAAAGCGATCGATGGCAGCCTGTCGTAAATTGCCACGTACTCTTCCATCAATCCGCTCATAAAGGTATCTGTAAAAAAAAGAAAAAGGAGTCAACACAAACTTGAAAAGAGACATACAACAGTGGGAAGAAGAAAATAAGGTCAAGTGTCCCACCCACCTTTTGTTGATGAGGTAGTCCTCCAGAATGTCTAAGCAGCGCACCATTTGGGAGAAGATGAGGACTTTGTGGCCGCCAGCCTTGAGACGTGGCAGCAGCTTGTCCAGCAAGACGAGCTTTCCAGCTGACCGAATTAGGGCCTGCAAATGGAAGTCTGGGGCCAGCGGGTTGTACACCTGCCGTAACTCTGCTACAATCTTCTCCTCCGCACCTTGTTAAGAAAGACAACACATTAGTAGTGTAACGGATCGCAAAAGTCACGGTTCGGATCGGATCACGGATTTGAGTCACGAAACCGATCGGGTTTTTTTTGTTTGTTTGTTTTTTTGGATCAGGGAGAAAAAAAAAAAATAGTTCTTTGTCTTTATTTTGTAAAGTTTTTTTTGTTTTCCACTAAATTAAAACAATCAATTCAAAAAGTCTAATATAGCATTGAAGGATTTAATGTCTGCATAAATTTTGTAAAACGCCTTTTCCCATTAAATAAAAACAAAAAAAAAGAAATAAGAAAATTCAAAGTTTCCAAAGTTTAGGACTTAGGAACAACTTTTACGTGCCATTTGAGGTAGAAACACTCATTTTTACATGGTTCAGGTGTAAAATAAGTTATGAATGGCTTAAAATTGTGTTACTATAATCTAAACAGCTAAATTTGACATTTTGAGTTGAATGGGCAAAAGTGTTTTATAAAATAAATGAAGACAAAGTTATATTTCCTTTTCTTTTCTTTTTCCTTCAATAATGAAAAGACAATGTACAATTTAAGGTACATTCCCTTCCTTTAATCATGGAGAGTGAATTACAAAGTAGACTTGGTCCAGAATATTGAAAAAGAATTAAGAGTAATCCAGGTACCAGCTGTCAAACTAACTTACCAGTCGGCCACCAGACACAACAAGTAGCCGCTAGCCACTTACGTCGGCGACTTCTGCCATATTATACAATGACAGCGTAAGTAATAAGCGGTTTCTTAAGAGTCCTAAATTAGCGATTTAACATGAGTTCGGGATAGCCTCGTGTTGATGTTGGGTGCAACTACCAATGTCAATCAACTACATTAAAGAGATGTCTAAAGGGGAAGTCAATTTTGCCTTCACGCCATGAGGTGGGTGAACTTCAAAGGAAAAGTGTACTTAGGCTATTTGCATTGCCGTCAATGTATTACTGTATTTGGTAAACTTTATTTTGAAGTTGGGCTTAGTATGTTACGTTGAGTCTGTTTCAGATTCCTTGACATGTCAGAATTAATTATGGGGGGAAAAAATCTGAAGTGGTGAACTAAAAGCGAGTTGCGATACCATTGATGAGGTAAGGGTGGTTGCAGCACTTGCGCAGTTCCATCATCGTGTTGAGCAGGTTGGGGACATTGCTGTTACTGTTTGCTCCTAAACTGAGAAAACTGAAGTTCCTCTCCAGGATAGCCCGGTAGTACTTCTTCTGAACATCCGTCAACTCAACCTTAGAGAGGAATACAAGAGTCATACAAAAACATAGGGAGGCTGTTGTCCTCATGCATTAAGAACACTTACTAACCTCAATGATTGTCTCCTGTTTAGGTGCCAAATTCTTCTCAACATCCTCCTTGAGCCTTCGCAACATCATCGGCTTCAATATAGCTTGCAGCTTCTGAACCTGAAGTGTCAAAAAAAAAGAAAAGAAAAATAGAACTTGTTCTGTCACAGCAAAATTTAAAACATTAATATTATGACAATTATGACTTGTACTTTTTATAGTCACAAGGTAAACAGAATAGTGTGTCTGTTGGTGCCATATATCATGTATTGTTCACCTGTTCCTCTGTTTTGAGGTCTCCAAATTCCCTGAGAAATTCAATTTCAGAGGGGAACTGGGCAGGTTCCAGGAAATGAAGCAAACTGAAGAGTTCCTCCACAGTGTTCTGTAGAGGAGTGCCAGTCAACAACACTTTGTGCTCCTGGGGGCGAAAACAATATGTAAGGTGACTCCCAAATCAAAGCGACAGCATAATAGGGTTTTATTTTGAAATTTCTGCTTGGGTCAACTCACCAGGTCTAACATTTTCAAGCTGTCCAACAGCTTGCAGTTCCGATTCTTGAGGCGATGCGCCTCATCAATGATGACACAACGCCAGGATATCTCCCTCAGCTCAGGGCAGTCGGACAGCACCATCTCAAAAGTTGTGATCAGGGCATCAAATTTGTACGCGCCCGGGATTAGATGTTCCTGTGGACAAATTGGCAACATTAATTAGAAATGAACTACTTCCGTCAAATCAGCTACTATCAAGTCTACCTTATCATCTTTGCAGTACATCTCATACTGTTGGATCATCTGCCTGCTGGCCAGGCTGCCATGGTAGACGATGGCGTTCATGTTGGTCCACGTGGAGAATTCCCTCTCCCAGTTGGTGATGGTGGAAAGGGGAGCAATGACCAGGAAGGGGCCCTGGATCCCAGTTGCGTAAATCTCAGACAGCAGAGTGATGGACTGGATTGTCTTTCCTAGGCCCATTTCATCTGCCAGGATACAGTTTTGCCTGAGACACAAGGCATGAGCAGAGTAAGAGAAAAATGTTAGAAGATATCCCCCAATGTCCTTCCTTTACAGCGGGGAAATCATTCTGTGTAATTCTCCTTAAGAAGAATTTTCCAAGTCAGAGTTGGAATCTTCATTGTTCCTCCTATTCCCTTGATTCTTCAGATTTGAATATTTTCTATGTTCCACTTTCATAAATGCAGTTTTTCCTCAGTATTTTTTTCAAGCTAGTGTGTGGCATTTATTTTGTGCAGTCTTAAAGGCACAGTCTTCAGTTTTCACTCAGGAAAATGCACCATATAAATACAGGATGTATACACATGAACTCCTCAGTCTACACCTCTGGGTTTCTGTTAATGTGTGGTGGTGATTTTTTCCTAAACCTCCACGCTCCCAGCCTGTATTTTGCCATTTTGTAGAGATAGACCGATAATCGGGGCTGATATTTGACATATTGGTACATATCGGTATCGGTCTGTTTTATTAATCTGACGGCCGATATGAGCGATCCATTTAAAACTCCGTCTTTTCGCTTCGAATGCAGCCCAGAGCGTCTCTGTCTGTTATGGAGTCCAACTCCAGCAATGTAACGCCCATAGCAGCATTTGATTGGTTAGCCGTGCAAGAGCCAGAACCAATCAGTAGTGTATGCCTGTATCACAGTAGCCGGTCACACACGCACCCACGGACACAACGCGAGAGACACATGCTTCGAAGGTAAGTTAAAAGAGAAGAGACTCCGCCGATGGTTTCACCATGATAAGCTAAACACATTGAATTATGTTGTGTATTAAATGCACTATATGAATGGAGCTGCATTGCCTTGCATTGAATCCCCGCTAGCTAACAGTGGTGTGTTCAGCTTAGCATGTAGGCTAACACCCAGTAGCTAATTCGCTACTTGAACTACTCGGGGAGGGAATCACACACATTTTCACTTAATTAAGTAAATAATGTTTGTTAGAAAGGTTCCAAATATTAACAGTTGTCATTATTATATTGTCTAGTTCCATGTTAAGAGTAGACTAATGTCATTATATTTACCTCTCGTGACGCACACATTGCATTCTGGGTCACGTCCACTACTTGTTGCATAGCGGTTATTATGCAGTGAGATGCCACAGTGACACTAAATAGTGTTTAGTTACTTTATATTGTGTTTATTTGTCGCACTGGTTTGCCATTGTGTGCCTTAAGCTTCGACGTCGATTTGATTGACAGCTCGTTGTGCACCTCGTTAAAGTCCGCTCCGTAACTAATTAAGTGTCTCAAACACCGTTTAACTACACGAACGTGTTCTCTTCCGTATGTTTGGCATTAGTAGAGAAGTGCACTAAAGTATAGTGTGCTTATTTGCTCGTTTTGTCTCTCTTTTCACGTCATGTCTGCCGTCAGTTGGGACATTATCCTCTCAATCGATGCCACTAATATGTAACATCTACGGCCGTAGTCGGCTGCAATTAATGTTCAGTGATATAATTTTGTTACGTGCATCATACTTTGAATAATGAGCTCATGTTTGGTGTGTTGTATAACTTTCTCGTGTGTTAGTAACTATTCATGTGGACAGCTAAGATAGTGCTTGTTAATGTGAATTAGCAATGTTGCAGCCTAGTTATTATTTAGACAAGTACATCTGTGCCATTAAGTGATACAGTACAGTACAGTAGTGAGAGAATAGTGTGCCCATATACACACACGTGTCTATAAGTGTAAAACACATTAAACAGCAGAAAGTGGCAGCGGTCCACCGCAACAATGTCTGTTTAACCAAGTTATTCTTACTATTATTATAACCAAGTTATTTTACTCTACCTTTTTCTGCGTTGATTGGGGCATCCTAAGTGGCAGTAAACTACATGATGAAGTGTCTTTTGACAGTTCTCTTGTAGAGAGGAGTAGCATGATATTGCTGTTCTCGATTTAAGATCCTCAGCTTATCAAAACTGTCTATATGGTAACAATAACAATAATTATAATAAGGTCTACAAGAACTGTATGGTGTTCAGGGATGAATAGTTTTTCTCATGGAATTTTTTTTTTTTTTTTTTGCTGTAGTAATAAGTAATGCCACAGCTGATGCACATTTTGAATGACAGGATTCCTCCTATTACTTCAAAATATAAAAATATAACATTTATAGAATAAAACTACAAGTATCCCAAATGCTATAAAAGGTAATGTCACATTGGCCCCCACATTTAACTCCCCCCGCCACCAACGTCTTATTGCAGATAGAAGGATGTAAAATGAAAAGTGTAGTGTGAGAATCCATTGTAAAGAACGGTTAGGGTTTGCATTATTCAAAAATTTGGTGCCAACATTTTAACTTTTACTGCAAATGAATATCGGCTTCAAATATCGGTTATCTGCCTCCTTGACTACCGATAATCGGAATCGGTATCGGCCCTGAAAAAAGCACATCGGTCTATCTCTACCATTTTGTGTTTCTTTTGTCAAGAGCGGGACGTTTCTGTGGACAGACAGTAGTTTACCCCTCCAGCCACAGATTTTTACTTTTATTTTTTTTTCCACTCAATCACACAAGCTTACATGAGTGAGTGAGTGAGTGAGTGAGTGAGTGAAAAAAAATTCCTGTATTTATATAGTGCATTTTCCTGAGTGAAAATGGAAGACCGTGCCTTTAAAATGTAACTTATGTTATTGAATTATGTATGCAGAGACTAATTTATTTATTATAGTCAAGGCAGATGTAAGTAAAATATCTAACACTGGGGTGTTGCTTACTTTGTGCATTTTTAAATAAATTTGACAATACACTGCGGTCTCTTAGTAGTGTACTCTGAAAGGGACTTTGCACACAGTTACGTGCACATAAAGATGTTTGAATGGATGATATTCACGTGCTTTTCAAAGCTAAAAATAATGTGTATAGTTTGTCTCCTGTAAAAGCAGGTCGTGACATTAAGACATGTGGGTACCAGCATAAGACCAGTTGAGAACCACTCTTCTGAAACAGGCCAACCATGTGAGAGTTGTAGTGAATTACCAAATACAATACAAATGTTTGACTCACTTGTTTGTCGCATTTGGACATGTCATGTGAATGGGTGTGATACATACCTGTTGTACCAGTTAAAGAGCAGCCAGTTGACACCCTCCAGTTGATATTCTCGAAGAGTGTTGCCATTCTTGTACTCTCGAGTTTCCTCCAACTTCTTCCATGAGCCAGCTTGTGGTCGTGTCTACACAAGAGGACAAAGGGAACAAATCACAACATATGAACTGACACGCAGACCATCTATTAAGTCGTTTTAATGTTCATAAATGACTGGAATCAAGAAGTAAATGAGATGCATGGCATTCTTTCCTTGACATTACTCAAAATCAACAAGCAAAATACAGGTCAATTAAATGTTCTTTGATATTGAGCCTTTCAGTCCTTACAGTTCTCTTGAGGCGAGGTTGTCGGGTTTGGATTTTGTTAAACTCTTCCACTTTGCCCTCATCCACATCCTCATTCAACTCCCAGGTTGCATCTTCATAAGGCAGGGAGCACCACTTAACCAAGTAGTATATCACAGGCTAAGGGGATGGAGGAAAGTGTCATACTTAGCAACAATACAAGAAATGTACTTTCTTTAGATCAGAATATTCATATTTATCCTTTTTTGTCTAATTTATTGTACCTCGCCATTGTCTTTGTCTATACTGTGGGATACATCCAGAATCCTGTCCACTTCCACATAGTCTGGATTAAAAAGCTCCTCCTCCTGAAGAGTACCAACACAGTAAAATCATTTCAAAGCACAACAGCAGCACTATAAAGTAGGAAAAAGTATGTGAACCACTTACATTTATGCATAAATTGGTCATAAAATGTGGTCTGATCATCTAAATCACAAGAATAAAAGACTGTGTAAATGAATATCATTTTTCATATTTTTATTGAGAAAAAAATATATATATATATCACAGGCTAGCGAGAAAAGAAGGAAGCGACCCCTTGCATTTAATAACTGGCTCACCTTCCTTTTCCCAAGCAAACATTTGCTGTAGTTGCAGATGAGATGTGCAGGATGAATTTTAGACCACTATTCCTCACAAAACTTTTGCAGTTCAGCAAAATTCCTGGGATGTCTGCTGTAAATAGCTAGTTCGCTTGATCACGGTCATGCTACGGATGGTCAATATAGCAATATATCTTCTGATCTGAATTATCATAATTTTTTTATATTGTTTTTAAACTTTGTTAAACTGTCAGTTTTCAAGCATCTGTACTGAAAACAAAAGCATGATCGTAGTTCAACATTTTATTATGAATTATAAAGGTATTATATAATTAATGCACTATTTGCACCATTTTGTATTTGCCTGCTTGCAAGGCATTGTGGTTTATATTAACCCGTTGAATGACCATCAATGTTCACTACTTTCCAAGTGCATTGTGGGTAATTTTGCATGCAAAACATTTTTTCTTTTAGACATTCGGACACCCCGAGAAAATGGTGTGACCCCTTAGTAGTGCACTATATAGGGAGCAGTCCTTTCATGTGCAAAAACCACAAATGAATATATTTTGCCATTAGATATTTTTTTTTTTTTTTTTGGTTTAAGAAAATAGAGCTGTTGCAACGGTCTTGGAAATTATTTTACAAGATATTTATTATGATATTTTTCAATACAATAGTTTCTATTGTCCATACTTTTCCAGGACTGGAAATGGATGAAATAAAACGTTGTGTATTTCCATACTTGAATAGGAGATCTGTATTTATAAAAATATGAAAACTGAATAGTTTGTGTGGTATTAGTTTAAGCTGACTGTGATTTTGAAGATCAGACCCCCTTTTATGACCACATTAGGCACAAATTTAAGTAATTCCAAAGTTTCACATACTTTCTCCTCCTAATATGTGTACAAAAATAAATAAATAAATAAAATAAGACCTTTGTGCACTCACCTCATGGAAAAAATGCCTCATCTGCGCATGTTTGGTCTTGAACCTTTTAATCTTTTGATGGATCCTTTTGTCTTTCTCCAGTTGCCCCATACTTGCCCATTCACAGTGTAAGTATGAGCTAGAAACAAGAATGTGAATTTTAACGTATTGTATTATAGTCACATATTCAAAGTAAATGCTGCATCTTGCTTGTCAAGATTGTGAGACTTACTAGTTCTTGTATTTTACAAAGAATTCCTCGACACTGATGTACTGGCCCGGGGATACCTACAAGAAAACAGTCATTTTCACAAATTTTACAATTGTAAATTATAAATGAAACTGTGAAGGAGAAGTAAATTTTTAAAAGCATACTTCTTTCTTCGCTATGCGCATGGAAAGCACTTTATCTACAATTGCAGCATCTTCTTCGCTTGGGTTTTCCTGCAAAGACAAACATGACAGTTCAATGAAGAGAAATACTCCAAATAAACATTTTTATTCAGTCAAGTCTCAAAAGTGAATGATTCCACACACCACAAAGAACTGCATGCCAGGCAGTCCATCACCATGTAACTCAATTTCATGGTGATGGTGTGCCACTGGGGGCGCTGCGCTGATGGAGGCTACAGCCGCCGTGGTCGTCGTAACGTCAACATCCTCCTGCTCGTCCTCGTCATCTGTTATCTTAATGTCCAGGTCCTCGGTGTACTTTTTCCTGTTCACCACGCGATTAGAGCGTCTCTTCTGGACACAAGCGTTTGTCATGTTCATTATGAGTCACTTTAATAATATACACAATATCTTCAATCAGCATGCAAAATTTATGTGTGTCAATTCAAGTCAAAGAGGCACCTCAGGGAAATTCCTTGGAGGCCATACTAGTTGTACATAAACAGCGTATTAAAACCAAATATTCTACACCTTAATGGAATAAAAAAAAAAAAAAAAAAAAAAAAAAAAAAAAAAAAAAAAAAAAAAAACTTTTAAGACAGAATAGGTCTTGAATAAGTGCGCGTGAGGGCAGCTATGCTTGAGCCTGGGGTCCTTTGACAGAGTCGGGTCCGGTAAGCTTTGTTTTGTTTTTTGGGGTACACTGACTCTCACGGCAAATGTGATGAAGTATGGCTTTGTCAAAAGTCAGATAAGTAGACACTGAAAAGTGAATGGACTGAGGCGTATGCTTTAATTTTACCGGCATCGAGCGCTACGAGCCCCGTGTATCTGCCTACGAGTGCTCACTTCACGTGGGGTGGATTTTGGGCGCAACACAATCCTTTTACTGACTCCGGAACGGTCGAGGAATGTTTGGAAGCAATGGCAGACACGCTATTTGAAAAGAAAGGAGACCAACTTAAAGTCCGTCAAATTTCCCTTGTCATCCTGTTCTATTGACTGTTCTTAAACTGAAGCACAAGTTATGCATCGAAGCAATATTTGTCTAAAAATCAAAACCAATTTGGTCATGACGGAGTAGACTGTGTTCAACTTCAAAGGTGCCACTTTATTTGAAGGAACATTCCATAAGCAGGGGCAACCTTAGAATGCGTGAACCATGTCTTCTTACCATGATCAAGTCCTCTTCCAGCGCCGCAGGTGAGGCCGGACTCAATTCCCCATCTGAATGATCCGAGGACGGATTCCTTTTTCTTTTCTTCGCCCCCACAAGAGTAATTGTGCTAAGAGAGGAACAAGAAATCAAAATATTTCAGTGACTGTTATCTGAAGATCAAGTAGGTGTTAAGAAAACAACATTTCCCATCATGCATCTCTTACTTTGTCTTGGTTTTGCTTTTGCTCTTAATGCCAGCAGGTATGGTGGTGCCTCCAGCATCTACAACTGTCCCTCCAGCTGGTTTGACTTTGCCTTTTTTCTCAGCTCCTCCAGCACTTTTAGCACACGTTCCTGGAACAACGGTTTTCCTCTTGCTCCCTCCCCCGCTTGTCTTTTTCTTTGTCGTCGTGACCACGGTCACATTGCCTCCGATTTCTGGCGAGGTCTGCGAGGATGGAAGTTCGTCCTGGTTGAGCACTCGAGGCAAGTTCTTCTCCCCGCGTGCTTTCGCTCTCGCTATGGCTTCAGCCACAATACGATTTGCCTTCTCCTGCTTGCAGAGGATCTCTACCCGTCGCACAGACGGAGAATCGCCAGGAGCCTTGGTGATGCGGATAGCCTGCGGTGATGCCGTGGTGGTTGTACTGGAGGGGCCTGCTGTTGAGGAGTTGACCACCTTCACCACGGAGACCGCCCCGCCGGCTGTAGATGCTGAGCTAGTCTGTATGGGCAAAGGAATGATATTGTTGATCCTGTCACATAGCAACTACTGCAAGGTGCAGAAAATGATTACCTGTGACTGCAGAAGCATTTTGAGAGGCACTGCAACTCTTTGCCCGCCTTGGCCTTGAGAAATCTGCAATACCTGCGGGCTGCCGGTCCCGCTTGCTCCTGATACCAACTGGTACTGGAAAGTTAGAAAAACAACTCACAAACTGCTTGTCTAATGTCACACTAAAATAATGAGTTCTACGGATGCTCTATACCACTTTTTTTAGACTGATGCCAGTACGAGTACTCAACTCTTCAGTAGTCACCAATACCAAGTACTGATACCACAAGTACTTTTGAAAGATAAAATGCCCCCCCCCCAAAAAAAAAAACATTCAAAGATCATTTTAAACAAAGACCTACATATCCCAATATAGCATTTTCCTTAAAATTGGATAAAATTAATAGCAATTTTCTAGTCTTCGAATTTCTTGTTCCTGATCGCCAAACAGAAGAGCTTTAAAGCGATACTTGACTTATTCAGCCATTTTCAGCAGTAAAAAGTTAATATTTTGTCCAGAATGAATTTGAACATTATTTTTCATGTAGAATTAATACCTTTAAAAAAAATATTTTTTCCCACTCGCCGTCGACTAAAGATTACATCACCTGTGATGAGGAAGTAGGTAATGATCAATCATGGCTCAGTTTGCTCAACAAACAGAAAACAGGTGAGCCATGATAGGTCGTTATCTACTTCCTCTGCACAGGTGATGTCATCTTCAGTAAACAACAAGTGGAATTTTTTTTTTTTTTTTTTTTTACTCATTTGCTCCCAAAAACGTATAAATATGTTCTATTTTAAATGTTTTAAGAGTCCCAAAAACGTATTTATACGTTTGTTTGTTTTTCATGCTAGAGCATACAGAAGGCTTTGATGCAGCTTCTCAACTGCAAAGAACGGTTAAAGAAAATGTTATTACACAAAGGGCCAGTAGGTGGCAGCAGAGCAATGGAGCTCAACCACCATGTTGGGGGAAAAAAAAGCTCAAATACTCACAATACTAATTAGATTTGTGAAAAATGATTAACCCTAGCTATATTCTAAGGCTAATTGCTGCAAAACGGAAAAAGATAGAAACTTTTTTCCCCTGATGAAATTAGAGACTTTAATCTTTCTTTTGGTAGGTTCCATGTTTTTATAGCAATGCAACACAATATTCTGTGGGCCTTGGAAACTCAGGAAAAATCCAGTAAAACGGCCGGGAGTGAAGGGGGTTGCTTAAGTGAAAATGGCTGGCAGTGAATGAGTTAAAGGCTAATTGTTGTATAAATATATATATATATATATATATATATATATATATATATATATATATAGTAGTTATCAAATTAATTCTGGACAAAATACTAGCATTTTACTGCTGAAAATGGCTGATAAGTCAATGAGTCAAGAATCCCTTTAACATTTTTTCTTCATTTTACCTACTGATGACGCAGCATCAGGAGCGAATAGGGGTTCAGTATTTTGCTCAAAGACACTTCCACATGGTCATAATGGCGGGGAATTAAACCCACAACCACAGGGTAGGGAGACAACCATGCTACCATTGAGCCATGCCGCCCCATAATATTATGTATTGTGTATGTATTTAATTGCATGATAAGAACATTCTTACCTTAACTCCACCTTGCTGGTTTGGCTGCTGTTGCACCTGCAGCTGGATTGTAAGAACTTTGGGCTGCCCTCCTGCTTGGCCTGCAGCCCGGGCCTGGGTCAATGCTGCGAGCTGGCTTCCCTGGATGACCAGCTTACCACCAGGGAGCTGTCCCAGAACCAGTCTAGCTGGAGCTTGGACCTGTTGTTGGCCTCCTTGGCCTGTTTGGACCTGCGTGACCTGGGGTTGGGCTACGACGGTTTGACCCACTGAAGAAGTGGCGGCAG
The DNA here is from genome assembly GCF_051991245.1 of Festucalex cinctus. Lineage (NCBI taxonomy): Eukaryota > Metazoa > Chordata > Actinopteri > Syngnathiformes > Syngnathidae > Festucalex > Festucalex cinctus. Next base: position 60,013,660 of record NC_135411.1, on the reverse strand, counting down.
CCTGGGAGGGTTGCTGGAGAACCAGAGTGATTCGTTTTGCTTCACTCCCCTAGAGCCACAAACGGAATTCATCAGTGTCATCGTGGTCATGAGCTGTAAATGCTGCCATCTTTATTTTCTTTTGAAATACGATGCTTTTATTTTGACATGTATAAGTTGCAGGCTTACAGCAGTTCCATCAATTTACACAGTCATAGACAAGTATTGGACGACACGTCTTTTTTTCCTTTGGAGCTGGTTGCTTTTTGTCATCATTCTTCGTTGAAAAAGTTGAGCAAATGGATAAAGTTTATTTAAGAAGCTGTTAAAGCATTCATGACTGTGATGATCACTTGTGGAAGAAGGCTGCCGTTGATTGAGCTGGCCAAAGTGGTCAGTAGCATTTCAATTATCTATCGTTAGCTTAGATGCTACACAATGCTATGTTGTAGTAAATATGTTTGTTTTGTATGTCTAAATTTTTAGTTCTACGGTGTATTGCTGAGCAATAAACATCTGTGAAAGGCACTGGAGACTCGCATGCAATCAATGGCCGGTATATGAACAAACAGGCCAACAAAACAAGCTTATAGTCAACAGCGGTGTGAATTGCCTAGTACCTGACGATTCGATCCGTATCACGATTCATAGGTCACGATTCGATTCAATACCGATTAATCCCGATATGAATTTACAAGTCGATTGTTACGATTTCTTTTACTCAATTTAGAAAATACCATTCAGTAAACATGTACACTGTAAGATTTGTATGAAAATTTATTATTTACTGATCTCAAACTTCAGTGTTATAACTGTGAGCCACTGTATTTAACAAACAGGTTGTAACCTTTTTCATGTTAGAACAGCATTGAAATAAAAATATTAAGGCTTAATGTTCCATTAATATAACATTCTTCCATGCTTAAGGTGTGAAAGTTAGACGTTTTGTTGAATATTTTTTCATCAAAAATGGATGTTAAAAAATCGGTTCGGCTGCCTATTGAATCGATTCTAGAATTGCGTGCTGTCGTATCGCGATATATTGCCGAATCGATTTTTTTTTTAACACCCCTAATAGTCAATAATGTCTACACAGTCTCAGGAGCACTTACCGGGGTTTGGGCCTGCATGGCCGGCTGTAGTTGCACCTGGTTTTGCGCTTGGATTTGGATCTGAGCAGGTTGGCTCTGGGGCTGGACTTGGACTTGGGCCATCTGTGTTTGAGCTGGAATCTGCACTTGAACCTGGTGGCCTTGCTGGGGCATGGAGGTGAGCAACAACTGCTTCACCGGCCCGTTGGGGGACTGCAGCAGCCTCTGCACACCCGCAGCACCAACCTTGACTTGAGTTTGCCCTGCGGTCGGTTGGTTCAAGACCGCTCCTCCTTGCAGTATAGGCATGCCGGGTTTAAGCGGTGAGCCGGACACCAAACGGATGACCTTGCTGCCCGTCTGGCTTGTGGCTCCTGGTACAGTTTGCAAGACCTGGGCTTGGCCCTGGGGACCTTTCAGAATGACAATTTTCCCTCCGGCCTGCTGCGTGATGGCAGATAGCTGCTGGGGCGTGAGCTGCTGAGCGATCTGTGCGAGTTGCTGGGCAGCAGTGGTGGTGGCTGCAGGGCTGGAAACATGTAGCGGTGAGTTAAGCAGGACAGTGCTACTGGTAACAACATTGTTGTTGCTAGCAATGGGTACGGTGGCATGGGCTTGGACTTGAGGTACTGTATCAACAGCAGCAGGAGCCTGGGCTACAGTGGCAACCGCAGCTAAAGGAACAGTCTGAGCGGCTGCCACTGCTACAGTCTGCTGTGTGGGAACTGGAATGGAGACCTGTTCAGGTACGGTGGCAGTGGCTGCTGCAGGAACACAAAGGCCAGCATTGACTGGAAGCTCAGGTGTGGGCTCGGACTCAACCGGTGCGTCCACCTGACCTAGCGCCAGTTTAAGAGCCTCTTCCACTGGGTCTGATGAACCCTGGTTGAAGGAGTCATCCGGGATGCCATCCAGGTTAAACAGGGGCGTGTCCTCAAAGAGGTCCATTATAGGGTCTGCCATCTTGCCCGCCCCCCCACACAGGGAGATGGGCACAATGTTAGAGACGCTCCGAGATGAAAGCTAAATTGTGCTCGTCCAGTTTCTCAAAATGTTATAGAAAACAGCTGGGGATTAGAGACAGAGAGAGAGAGAGAGAGAGAGAGAGAGAGAGAGAGAGAGAGAGAGAGAGAGAGAGAGAGAGAGAGAGAGAGAGAGAGAGAGAGAGAGAAAATACATGGATCACACCAATTCAGCATGGTTTAAACATTTGATGTATGATTCCAGATTGTTATTGTTCAGTGATAACATGTAGCACATGCTAAAAAAATAAAAAAATAAAAAAACACTAATAATGCAATCCATTTATTTATTGTTTTTTGTTATATTAGACTTCTAGATTTGCCAATTCAACAAATATACACATTTCATCAAGAAGGAATGGACAACGCACACGACCAACGTAGCTTCCAAGTTAACTACAACAGTAATGCACCATAAAAGGGACAACACAGAATTAAAAACTCAACAGATTCTCAATTTACCATAAACTGTGTAAATTGATATTTACATTTTATTTCTGACTTTTTTATGGTATTTAAAATAAACTATCATCTATTTTAGAATAGCACACATTAAATAAAGCACAGCAACAAAGAATATAACATATTCTGTGTTTTGTTGACTGTTCACTGATTAGTAGCTTTCCCTTCCCAAACAACCAAAATTTCACATATTACGCCAGAGTATAAGCACAACTGCAGTAGTTATAAAATAGTACTACACCGACAATTATTTAGTAATTCGAAATAGTTTGCATTAAGTAAGTCGAGGAGGCAGTGATGGAGAAGTAGGATGCTTTCCTGTGCTCACATTGCTCTCTGCCTCACAAAACCGTCGGTTAGCATTAGCATCTACCGCCAAGATGTGCCGATTGACAAAGCGTGAATGCAAGCACCACATATATTCACTCAAAATCACGCCGTGTTGTATGTTTGGGGCATTTAAATCGCTCGTGGCTCAATTACAACAGACCATCAAGTCAACCGGACTCCTTCAACCTCATCAACAAACCCGACCAAACCAAAGCAACGTGCCACAATAACCATTACCCGTCAACGTTCTGACACGGGTTAGGCCGCAATACTCTTTCAGTTAGTCTGCGTCAAATTTTCGGTAAAATACCGGAAAATAACCATCAGGTCCGCTGGCCGAAGGTTCACAGTAATAATTCGGGGCGCTAAATTTACCTTTGCATCGACACACATGGCTTTCTCCGTCTCACAACACAGTACGATTACAGGAAACGGCTAGGGAAGAGCAGGAACTAACATTCTTGCCAGAGAGCCCGTACAAAGCCTGCCTCGCGGACGCTAACGAGCTACGATTGGCCCGTTTTCTTCCGAGCCGGAAGCACGCGACGATCTTATTGGTTATAGCACCCGTCATGCAAGGTTTGGCCACGGTTAGGCGGGATGAGATCGAGTTCGGTTGAGGAACACTAAATGCGGCCTAGCTGAGCTCATTTGACTGAAGTGGTCGTCCGTACTGCTGTTTTACTGCCCTCGATGCTCATATGAGAAGACGATGCCAGAGAGACGATTTATATTTAAACATGTGTTATAGAAATATCAACGTTATAATCGGAATTATGTCGGAGGTCCATTTTTATAATACATCGTCTCTCTTTTGCTGCATTTTTATACAAGGTGCTTACGTCGATCGTTTAATGGAAACCCCGTGTGATATCGCGCAGTGATTTTATTAAAATATAACAAATATATACACTCTGACTTTGATAGACTCATACAACGAAATTACTACATTTTACCTTTCGTTTATCGGGGCAGCGAAATGATACTGTAGTGTACAGCATTACAGTTTCATCTCGTGATTGAGGGATTAGCGCCCCCTACTGACGTAATGCAGACACTGCAATTATTGTCGGGAGGTCAGTAGGATTGAGTAGCCTGTTGCAACTGAACTGTCGTTATAGAATAATCTGACTGATAAAAGTAAAAAGTAGTCCTCCCAATAATTACTAGAACAAGAGTAAGAAATGACTCTTGAAAAAAACAAAACACTCAAGTACTGAGTAAGTGGTGCAAGACTTCTAGTTTCTTATTTGTTTAACTAATTGGATAATTTATATCAGAGGAAAAACAAAAGGAAATCTTTATGAAATAACGTAAATTAAGGCTTCATCCACAAAAATTATCTGCAATAAACCTTTTTTTGTTGTTGTTGCGAAACAGCATAAAAGGATGTGATTACATAGAAAACTCCAACGTGTTATCTCAGCTTTGAAGTAGAGTTCTTGTATGTAGGCTAACATGTCAACATCTTCAGGCAATTATATGTTTTGTTTTGTTTTTTTTGTTTTGTTTTTTAAATAGCCCATTCATTTTATGTACAGAAAATCTTCACTGGGGTCACAGCGGGTGTACTGGAGTCCATCTGCAAGGTGAATATAGATTTCTGCCAAGTTTCACGAAAATGTCAGAATTCACAACAGGTATTTTATCCACTAAAATGTCCAAGGGCGTATACTCTCTACTCTTCCATTCCATCTGTTTGACTCTACATTCAGTGGCCGCTTCACTCTGACAACGCCTTATTTAAAGCCTTGCCATGGCAAAGTAGCCTACTGTTGATCAACAATTCATGGTCAGATCAAACACCTGCTGTGACGTTTGTCATTTAGCTCCTTGAACAGAACAGCAAGCTGTGCAAAACATACTGAAACATTGAAAAGTTTGACAGGTTCAGTTAGAAGTTCAGAGGTCAAATAAATTCACATGTAAAGGTTAGAGTGCATTTTGATTTAACCATAAATTTCACCTAAAAGAGTATGTATTTGATAGATAGATTCCATTTTACAAATAGAACCCGAAATAAATACTCATACTATGCCACTTAATTTTAAATTCGAAACCTATTTTTAGTCAGTCAATGAGATAGAACTGGGATTTGTATATTTTGCTGTGAAGAGAGGCATATAAATTGTCAGAAAAGCCACAAAAAACCCTATTATAATTAATACTACTTCAACTACATTAATGTGACACTACAAATTACTTCTACTTATATCTTACTTGTGGCAATACTAGAAAGGCCTCTCCTGAAATCATGGGACCGTCTTTCCCATTTAATGTGAGCGTATTTGCAATTGAAAAGAAGTAGGTAGCGATTGTGACGATAAACCAGGCAAGCGTAAGTGACTATATGTGACAGTACACCACTCTTTATCTGCGGCAGCCCTGCAGAGATGAACCTTGCCGCTCGCCAATGGCTCCATCTGTCTGCGGCCCTGCAAGGAGGATATTTGCGTTTCTCTATGCTTACTCTGCCCCATGCTGCACTGCTAGGTCCACGCCAACGCCGACTCTGCTGGTGGGAGCTATATTTACAAACAGCTGCTGTGGCAATGACTACAGTGCCCTGAGAGGGAGGCATAATAATATTTAGCCTGATCTGTTATTTGTTTATAAGAGAGATATTGACATGCAGATACAATTGGACAATACATGCTGTAGGTGCTAGCTAGATTAGAAGGACCCACTGAACCAACTTTATACACTGTAGTATATTTTTAATATGAGTTTGTCATAGAAATTTATGTGTAAATAAACATCTGATGCAGGCATAAATATGCTTAGCAATGCGAGATATAGTCATAACAGCACTTACTCAAACATTTAACAGAAAGATAAACCGTCACAATTGCAAAGAAGCCCACAATGTACATTATAATGTTACTGTAGTATCAGTCATACAAACTCAATAAATAGTACAGTATACACATAAGCAAAATAAATATAGTTCACTGTTTCTTATACGCCCGTTCCCTTTTCTCTCCAGTATAGTTTTGCTTTCTGAAACTTTGCACAAAGTTAAAATTTTCTCTCAGCTCCAATAAAATTCCTTCTATCAGTATAACAACAATTTAGCTTCTAGCTTGCTCACAAGGGAAAGACCAGGAACCCAGAGAAGGTGGAGTATTTCCAGCCTCCCATCAGGTTACCCCTCTCTAGTCGGAGGTAGGCCTTGTCCCCTTTCTCCATGATCACCAAACCAGCATTTGTGGCTGCTTCCCTGGTCACGTCCTGATCTCCGGCGAAAGCAGAAATCATCGGCCAGCCATTCACCATCAAGCTCACCTGGGAGAAATTGTGGTCTGCTTTTACACTCTGAAGCTCAGCGGTTACGTACAGTCAACATCGCAGCTGAGCGACTTACCTGAATGGTCTGTCTGTTGTAGGCTTTCACAACATGGAAGTTGAAGCTGTAAACCCCTCTCCTTGGCGCAAGGAAGACGCTGCTCTCCTGATCAAAATGACTGCCCACATTCACCAAGATCTGAATTGACATCATGAAAGGATGAAGGATGGAAAGGTAAAATGCCGCATTAATACTGCCTTACAGGTTCCAAAATATTACACAAATGCAGTGATAAACTCAGCTTACATTTTCCGCCCTCAAAATATCACTGTAGGCTAAGTTAAATTTTATGTACCGGTAATAGGTCAACTATTATCCAGTGCATTGAATCGATCTATAAATGCATCAATTAAAACCAAATTATTTATGCCGTGATAAAATACTAAGATAATTGTTGGGTTGGGCTCGTTTAGCTGTGATAGTAATGACACAAAAAAATCATAAAAGAATGTAATTCAACACATTTTAATAGCATAAATTATTAAAATGCTGCAGATCAAAGGTGTCAAACTCATTATTGTTATGGGTCACAGACTGAATGCATATACACTGTAGATGTATGATTGCCTAATCGTAACACATACGTGACAAATTGATGGATAACTGATTCTGAAATCAGAAGCCAGTAAAAATGTTGTTCAACTAATTTTCAATTTATTTTCAAAAATGATTTGTTAACAAAAGTGCTTGCAATATCACAATGTTACTAAGAAATAAGATCATTTTCAATTGTAGCATTTTAGGGGAAAAAAAAAAAGGAAATCAATGCTCATGATTTGCCGTTGGGGGCCACGTAAAATGAAGTGGCAGGCCAGATCTGGTCCACGGGCCTTGAGTTTGACACTTGTGTTCTAGATTGTGCTAGAAATTCCCAGGACTTTTTAAAAGGGTGAAATTGTCCAATACTTGTTTAAAACTACATTAGAGACTTTCCATGGTGGAAGAAATACTCAATATTCACAACATTCAACAATCAAAAAAAAAAGGGGGGTGGGGCGGGGATTAATTAGTAAACACTAAGGGGCCTATTCACGAAGGAATTGCGTCGCCTTTGCACGGCGCTAACCCATAAAAATGGAGCAATCCGGGAGTGCCTAATTCACTAAACACGTGCAGATGAAATCTGTCACTAAGTGCACTGCCAACCAGATTGCGCCACTGTGTTATTTGCGTGTATGTAAATTAGGTCATTTGCATACATTTGACGCAAAATATGCCCACCCCAATGCAAATGAGACTCTGATATACAGCGTCTAATTCACTAACGCCAGCGCAAATAACCACATGTAGTTTGCGTGACGCAAATAACGTTTTTGGAAAGCATGTATTAACCTGACGCAACCTCGATCCTGGGATCATGACAGCAGTGCATGCCATTTGCGGCACAACATGATCACGCAGAGAGGAGAGAGAGAGAGAGAGAGAGAGAGAGAGAGACAGAGACAGAGAGACAGAGAGACAGAGAGAGAGAGACAGAGAGACAGAGAAAGAGAGAGAGAGAGAGAGAGAGAGAGAGAGAGAGAGAGAGAGAGAGAGAGAGAGAGAGAGAGAGATTTTTCTATGTTGGTTTAGGACACATAACGTAACCCGGGCTGGTCGGCAATGGCGGGGAGGCATTTTACGATCATTTTTACGTGCCAGATGCATATTGTACGCCCACGCCAACATCTGAAAATATATATTTTTAAAAACAATCGCACCATGCTCTGTACAGCTTAATGGCGCTCTAAACGCTTACTCTCGGTCCAACCTCGCTTTCTGATAATGTCATCTTTCTCGCAATTGTTACTAATAACAACCATGTTCTTGGCAAAAATCCATTGCCATGTGTGGTAAATCAGGTGCACATTTGCCCCAAGCTGTCAGTTTTGTGGGCGTGTTTGCGCCGGTATATGATTAGAGCAATATCCTTAGTGAATAGGTTGGTCACTGGGCGCAGACTGCGGGTGCAGTTGTGCAATATTTCGCACTATTACCGGACGCAGAGCATTCTTAGCGAATATACCCGAGTGTTATATACAAACTTAATAATCATCATCACTTCAGGTAGATACACAAACTAATACAGTATTTGCATCAATCCATTTTCTCTACATCTTATCTATTGGGGTCTTAGGTGAGCTGGAGTCAATCTGAGCTGACTTGGAGGCAGGCTACGCCCTGGACTGGTTGCCAGACAATCGTTACTTGTTTCATCAGCAGGTGTGATGTCATTTTTAGTCGACAGCAAGTAGCAGAATGAAATTTTAAAGGTATTAATTGTTCATAAAAAATAAAGAAGTTATCAAATGAACTCATTCACTCCAGGCCATTTTCACTGAAGCAACCCCCTTCGCTGCCGGCTGTTTTACTGGATTTTGACTGATTTTGTTGCAAGCCCTACAGCATATTGTGTTCTATTGCTATAAAAACATGGAACCTACCAAAAGAAAGATTAGAGTTTCTTCTTTTGTCAGGAAAAACAGTATATTTGTATCTGTTTCCGTTATACAGCAATTGGCATTAGATTATAGCTAAGTTTCATCATTATTCACAAATCTTTTTAGAATTGTGAGTAATTGAGCCTTTTTGCAACATGGCCCTGGTTGATCTCTTATACTCTGCTGCCACCTGCTGTCCATTTTTTCCATCCATCCATCCATTTTCTTGACCGCTTATTCCTCACAAGTGTTGTGGGGGGTGCTGGCGCCTATCTCAGCTGGCTCTTGGCAGTAGGCGGGGTACACCCTGGACTGGTTGCCAGCCAATTGCAGGGCACACAGAGACGAACAACCAACCACACGCACAAGCACACCTAAGGACAATTCGGAGCGCCCAATTAACCTGCTATGCATGTCTGGAATGTGGGAGGAGACTGGAGTACCCAGAGAAGACCCACGCGGGCACGGGGAGAACATGCAAACTCCACCCAGGAAGGCCGAAGCCTGGACTCGAACCCGAGTCCGCAGTACTGGGAGGCGCTCGTGCTAACCAGTTAATCACCGTGCCGCTGTCCTTTTTTTTAATTTTTTTTTTTATAATAACTACCATTGCTTCAATCATTCTCTTCAGAGGCTGCATCAAAGCCTTCCGTATACTCTAGCATAAAAAAAAAAAAAAAAAAAAAACGTCTATGGGAGCATGGTAATATTTAAAATAGAACGTATTTATACGTTGTTGGGAACAAATGAGATAATTATAGACATTTTTTTTATCTTCTTACTGCTGAAACTGGCTAAATGAGTCAAATATATATCCATCCATCCATTTTCTTGACCGCTTATTCCTCACAAGGGTCGCGGGGGCTGCTGGCGCCTATCTCATCTGGCTCTGGGCACTAGGCGAAGTACACCCTGGACTGGTTGCCAGCCAATCGCAGGGCACACAGAGACGAACAACCATCCACACTCACGCACACCTAGGGACAATTCGGAGCGCCCAATTAACCTGCCATGCATGTCTTTGGAATGTGGGAGGAGACCGGAGTACCCGGAGAAGACCCACGCGGGCACGGGGAGAACATGCAAACTCCACCCAGGAAGGTCCGAGCCTGGACTCGAACCGGAGACCAAATATATATATATATATATATATACACATACATACATACAAATATATATATATATATATATATATATATATATATATATATATATATATATATATATATATATATATATATATATATATGAATTTATCTGAATTTTACCCAATTGTGACTTATGAGGTTTTGGCCCGATGCCAGCAATATACAAAACATTCACACCTAAAGACAATTTATAGTCATCAATTAACCTAACAAAAGCAAGGGGAGAACATGCAAATTCCACACAGTCTGGATTTCAAACTCCCATTTTTTTATTCAAGTTTTGGTTTTATAGACTAACCTGCAAAAATTGTCACTTTATTGTCACGTTTCCCCCAAAATTTCCAACCTTGCAAATTTTGCATGCACACTTACATTATCAAAATAGATGATCATTGTGCGATTGCTCATGTCTGTAGGCTCGTGGTTGGTCTGGCGGCTGGCAGAGAAAGCCACTCGACCGCTGCCCGATCGGACAGACATGCCCAGAGCGTTCCCAGCAGGCTCCGACGACGGTGTGGAGTCACACACCACCAAACATTTCCCCTCAAGAATGATGGGCTCTGTGTCATTCTGCCCGCTGGCCCGTGGTGGCGCCCACAACAGCAGCAGAGCCAACAGTACGGTAAGATCACAGGTAAGCATGACTGATTCTTGTACGATTAGCCAATTATTGTTAAAATAAGGTTGTCGCCGTCACTGCTCAGAGTTGTTCATTCCTCGTTGTGGTTAAAGTTTCTTGTGTGCCAGTCCAAAGTCCCAAATCGCTCTGTTGCGGTATGAGAAGGCCTCAGCAGAATAGTTGACAAGTAGACCTCTGGTCTCTTCAACTTGACTTCCTCAGCAAAAAAAACCTGACAAGGCAGATGAAAAGTATCTGGGGATGGAAAGAATTTGACAGGATGAGCAAAATGTTGATGGCGCAGAGGATGGTTGCGAAAGATGCATGCATTTGATAACACGAGCACAAGACCGAGGTGGAGGGGGGGCAGGCAGAAAAAAGCGAGGGGGTGGAGGAACAACTCCACTGAGTGACCATCTGTCTTCTACACGTTGCTCCTTCCCACCTAACGCCGTTCGCTCAACATGCATTTCCTCACATGGTGCACGCACACTCCCACTTGTTTCACACCGCAAAATTAAACATAGACCAGTTTTACGTTCTCTCCGAGCTCTATAGTCAAACTAGTTGACTGTTAGAAGTATTTCGAAAGATTAGAAGATGCGCAAGTTCAAACTGATACATGCTCTGCTTTTCAATTGAAAATGATGGGAACTTAAGTGGTCTAACATTATGAATGATAAACAACAACAACAACAAAAAAGTGTCATGTCACCTGTATTCCCCTTTGAGAAATCTTGTCTGCTATACTCCAAGCTCTGGGAAAGCAATGAACAAAAATATTTGTTCTTCCTCCTCGTTCCTCACATAATTCCACACACCAGTCAGATCTGAGCCAAGACGGATATGTGATCATCTCTCTCGTTTCGTTCTCCCTCTCTATCTCTATCCCTATCTCACTCTGCCACCCCCACTTCACCGCCGCCTCTCTCATTCTCCATGCTACATCCACCCACTGCCACGGTGAAATTTCAAAAATATCAAAGTAATTGAGCATCCAAGCTGTTTCAAGGGAAGAGCTTGAGTAGCTGAGTGAATGATAGCATAAGTTAAGACGTTTTCTTCTGTCTCAAAAAGTAGAGGTCAAAACATCATCTTACGTGATGCCACACTGAAGTCTTATGAAACTTCGGCAAAGTAAGCACCATAAGTAATTTGTATGTTTTGCTTTTGTCATTCACTTTATTGACAGATAGTCATAAAACACACTTGTTCCAGCAATACATAAGCATCACAATGCAAATACTTGCCCGTTTTCGCCATTTCTTGTCAATTGGGACTCTTCAATAATTTTTCTTCATTTAAATTATTTATTTGTTTTGTTGCCTTTTCATTATCTGCTTGCATAACATTACACTGAATACAACATTTTGCCATTTCTGTTACCCAATTCTGACAAACATGAGCTGCTGAGGTGAAGGTCACAATAAAATATCCAGCACTTTTCCCTCCAGCTTGTCGGAACTGTTCAACTATTGCCTATCCATCAGCATTGTAACAGGACTGTACCTTCCTTTGGTCACCTCAGACTTTTACAATTGAAATATGGCTATTAAGCTCCGATTTATAAAGTCCAAAGCCCAAGGACACTGGTTCAGTGAACGTGGTCCAGAAAGTGTGGATGTGAGTCAGGTTGTTCGATGGTCCCACTTCAGAGAAGGTGATGGTGCCGGCATTATAGTCCACAGCGACTGCAACCCGTTTGCCAGCCATTTTGTATGCGAGACGTGTTTTCTTGCGGTCATGCCAAGCAGCTAGTTTCCTGTCATGTTGCTGGGTCAAACTCCATGAAACCTGAGGGAAAAACAACAGCATTAAGTAATATGTTTTTGGTTTATTTTTAGCTCAAGGACTACAATGTAATAAAGAAAAAAAATCCTAATATAACAAAATTTCACTTTTTATTTTATTTTACAGATTTTTTTCTATATTTTTAAAATATCATTTAATTTTTGAAAATAGACCTTGGTTTTATATGCTTGATGTAAAATGACATGAAATCACCGTAACTGTGAAAACTAGGGATGCACAATAATGCTATTTTCAACCGATACCGATAAACCAACAATTTAGAGGTGCCGATGTCGATAACCGATAAGTAAGCCGATAATTGTTTGCAAAATTAACTTGAATACAAATATGCTTTCGAGTCCTACTTTAAGTATAACAAATACATTGAAACATTGTATAAACTTTGCACAATGTTTCAATATATGTAAAGCACCATGAAGCTGAATTTTATTGATATGAGCCACAACCACAACAGATGGACCAACGTTGCATGTCTATAGTTATTGCTGGATTTCTTTATTATCTGGTTCATTTGTATGAAATCAAATTGCCGATAATTATCGGCAGATTTCTTTATTATCTGGTTTATCTGGTTTGACGTTAAATTGGTCGATAATCGCCGAAATTAACAGCCACCGATATTATCGTGCATCCCTAGTGAAAACACAATATTTTTGTTCTTTTACAAAAAAAAGAAATTCATTACAAATACATATATTTATTGTTAAAATATGTTCACAAAAAATCTTAATTTCACAAATTGTTGTGTTATTTAAGGCAATAAACTGGAAAAGGCAACTTTAAAACTTGAAAACAAAAACAAGCAAAAATCAGTATTGTTGCAATTTTATACCCAATATCTATTTTTTCAACAGTATTTTGAAAAATAAATCTGTCAAATTCTGTCATATACTGTAATATAATTATATATAATTAAACACAAATTATACAACATATTTCCATAAAATTATGTTATTAAAAACAACTAATAACTGCACATTTGTGTAATTTTAAGCATTAATATTTCTAATACTTAATACTAATTTACTGGTAATTGTTTAAAAATGTGAAAATATTTCTAATTTAACATTAAAACAACCCAAAAAAATAAGGAAAAATGGTTTTTTTTAAATTACAACTACAAACTGTATTATGAACATGTTTGTTTGTTTTTTTATTAGAAGTATTTTTTTTCTGTTATTTCACTGTATTTTTTTTTTTTTTTTTGGTAGCTTCCGGAAATTCCCGTTTTTTTTTAACACTTTTTTTTGTTTGTTTGTTTGTTGTTGTTTTTTTGTTTTTTTACAGTGAACACCTGAATAAATAAAAAAAACTTGCACTGAAGCTTTTTCAGTGACTACAAATAGATAGATGACTGTTAAAGCAAAGTTGAAGGTCAAAGACACCAATTGGTCAAGTAGTTTCAGACATGGACCGAACCCTGCTGCCAATAACAAGAAAACACAAGAAATTGATGGTGAAATTCAATTGCTAAATTGCCAATATTAATAGTTTAAAACTTAAATTTAAACAAAATATTATTGTAAAACAGTTCAGCATTTTAAAGTCATTCCACATTACCTTTAAAAAAAAATATATCCCCTTACTACCACAAACAAAAAAGGCTGAAACAAAATGTAGATACTCCTTGACATCCAAAGCAGTCGAGATGTTTCACTCATCATAATGGATACTTTCCTATTTAGACAGAGCTTTGGCACCATCTTGTGGCATCTTAGGATGTGTCAGAAAGTGTACTAATACAAGAATTGATGAGTTTTTCAGCAAAAAGCTAGGGTAAATTGCAAATAGATGAATGAGTGAATTGTACTTTGATGTTTGAAATCCTAAACCAAAACATACAGGCAACAGATCAAAGCTGTGACAAATAGATTGGTATGATTTGTATTTTTTTTAAAAAACAAAAAAAAACCTTTGCTCTAAACTGAAGCGCGATGTTGCAGACCCGCTATCAATGAAACAATTTTTTTTCCTTGTAGTTTTGATTGAAATCCATAGTATGTGACCTTAGGTTACAATTTTAGTGGTTCCGCTGAACATAATGCTGCTTTACTAGGATCAACACACATACCACGTTGTTGCCAAAGGAATTGCCCTCTTTCCCCTTCCGTCCAATACTCCTATAGCAGATGGCGATATCCCAGAATCCTTCAGTTTCTAGCTCCCAGTAGTGAGTCCCAGCCGAGAAACTCTGAACTGTGAGGACTTGCGGCCAGTGGTCGAAACGTTGTGGGTGAGCCTCGCAGGGAAGCCGTGTTTTGACCCTTGTGGCCAATCGCAGGTCATCAGAGATGCTCAGCAGAGGATGAGATGTGTTGGTGTCCAGAGTCAGAAGACTGGTCACTGTGGTGTGGTCAGAAGGAGGGGGAGAAAAAGCTCTAGCGATTGGCGACTGTTACCGTGTATATTCAACCAAAACGAAAACAATCACCAATTAATGTTTGTTGTTTCATAGATTCACATTCCAAAAATGTGCTACATGTATGGCTAACTGAACACTCTAAACTCTGCATTGGTGTGAATGTGTGTCTATATACTGCATGTGATACTTGAATCTGTTTGTACACAATGTTAAAAACATTATTGACGTGCATTTCCTACTCACAGAGCTCCCTCTTGAGTTCACTGAGGCATCGGAGGGTGGCACTGATAAACTCTCGATACTTGCCCTCTATCTCCCCCAAAATGTGCTTCCTGTCCAGACTGACAGGTTCTGGTGTGAAAAGGGGACTGCTAAGGTCAGCTAGTAACCTAAAAAGCAAGAATACAAACATCTCACTGGAAGGACATAAAGGCAGATTGACTTTATTACTTAACACATGCTGTTCTGTTATGTTATGTTATGTTATGTTATGTTATGTTATGTTACTGCTGTGTACGGTACCAGGGTTATTATAGTTTTGGAATTTTTCATTTTAGTTAGTTTTGATTTACGGTAGTTTTTTTAATTTAGTTAGTTTTAATTAGTTTTCAGGATGGTTCTGTTAGTTTTTATTAGTTTGACTTATTTAATAAATGCCTTGTTTTCGTTTAGTTTTAGTTAGTTTCAGTATTTTTGTTTTTGTTTTGTTTTTTTGTTGTTGTTTTAAAAAAAATGTGTATTACTTGTGCGCGATATTTCAAAAACACCATAGGAGCGATGTCATCTGAAGGTGCTTTTCTATTGGTTGCTGCTAGATGACGTCATTTCTGTGTAACACACTTTCAGATGTCCTTTTTCCGGTTAGTATCAAAATAAATCTACTTAAAATCACATCTAAAATCATCCCCAAAGGTTCATGCATTAAATTAATTTCCAAAGATTAAAACAAAGGACGTTTTTGCTATAATTATAGTTATAGTTAGTTTTGTAAACATAAAATGTAGTTTCAGTTAGTTTTTGTTTTTTAAAAAGCATTTTTGTTTTATTTTATTTCGTTAACGAAATTGTTTTTTGAATTTTAGTTTTAGTTTTTTCATTCGTTTTCGTTAACTAAAATAACCTTGGTATTTACTGTGTACCGTAACGGTACACAGTAAATTTTGAAGAGCACATTTAATGTTAAACAGAGTGTATTTGGTCCCACTCTAAACAGAGTAAAATTTGCACCTGGAAGAGTAAAATATTCAGAGTACATTTTACATCAAGTATTTGTACTGTGTATGACAGAATTGGCCTATCCCAAAAACCTAGTAACGTTTTTTTTCACTCAGAAATTCGAAGTCAATTTTAGAAGGATTTTTTTTTGTACATTTTACTAGTTCATTCAACAACAAAAAAAAGTTACACAAGGGTTGAGGAACCAACTCACAACCTTCAGCTTGGGAGACTGCCACTCTATCACCTGAGCTATGCCACTCCTACTGTTTGCTAATATCCATAAAAAGAGACCCAAAAACATCAAGCCTAATATGGGTGCTATTTAAAAAAAAAAAAAAAAAAAAAAAGAGGAATCTGAAACCTTGGTGCTATTGACTTACTTTGTATCATCAGATTGAAAAGCCTGCAGAAAGTGTAATAATACACAATCAAACCAACATAATGATTAATACTGTGGCCTAACTCTAACATTTCCATACAAATAACAGCATTAGAGAGATATTTTGCATCATGCCACTCTAAAAACATTTGACTGGTGGATCAGCCTATGAAACTGATTATTTTAAGCACCATGGATTTTTACACAAAAACATTGCTTGGTCAAAAAATGTACCGGTACATACAGTATTCCTGACGTGGCAAAAGTATGCAGTGAAACCAGTAAACAAAGTACAAAGTCATCATTGATGGCAGCCCCATTTTGTATTACAGTCATTCCAATCCGGAGCTTACCCAGATGAGCAGGAAGGGGTCAGTCTCTGCTAGCAGCGAGGTCAAGTAATGCTGGATGCTCATGGTCTGGCTCACGTCCTCCCTCACTTTGGAGCAGTCTTCATGCACGCGCTCAATGATTTGCTGTCTGTCCTTCTTAGTCAGCTCCATTAGACCTTCAACCAGTTTCTCAACTTGGACCTGCAGGTCTGAGCCCAGCCGCTCCACTTGGGTATTTTCCTCCATCAGACAGTCCTACTTTGGAATGTATCTATTATCTTTCTTCGATTTGACCAATTTGAACATAGCTAGAAATTACAAGCTAATTGTACATCGGTATGTATTAATCGATCATTTTTGTCAACCTGGGTAGAAACATCAATTTTTGCTGTGTCATCATTACCACTGACCTGAATATATGACTGGATAGCCGATAGCCCATACATGCCTGTGCAAGCTGTTGAAGTCACAGGGCGGCCATCTTGCTCCTCCCATCTCGCGAGCAGACTATTATAAACTACAGTGTTCCCTCGTTTATCGCAGGTTCATCTTTTCGTGGATTTTTTTTACAGCATGATTTGTTTTCTACAGGCTGTTTTTTTTTTTTTGTTTTTTTTTTTTTTTGCGGCGATGTGGTTCCAGTCAAAATGGGTTTAAGTATCCTTCCTCATATTTTCATCATTAAAATTAGGGCTGCCCGCCCCGAATCAAACGTGCTGTCCAATGCTCAGCGCGACGTGTTTGCCAGATGAATTGACCCAGCGGGCTGGCACAGGCCATGAGCAATCTGAGCTCCCACAAGTCAAAATGGATTTCAGCCTCATATCATCATCATGGTGTCATTTCTAACAGCTGTTTTATTGATGTTGTTCATGTTGCGTATGTGTTATTATTATTATTATTATTATTATTATTTATTATTATTATTTTTAGAAAACACACCAGCCAGAAAAAAATGGATGGTTCGCCGTTATATTTTTGTTTCTCAAATGTTTTGGATATTAGTTTAATTCCATTTTATTGAACACTGAGGGTGCCTACTGTATTTAAATAAGAGATACATTATGTGAGAAAACATTAATAACTGGGAGAAAAGTGCAGAAATTAAGTGTTTTACATCCTTAAAACATACATAATACATAAAAAAAAATATAGTATAAATAAAATGAACATTTAGAATAAATAAAAAATATCCATACTGTGCTGTATAATATCCAGCCATCCATTTTCTTGACCGCTTATTCCTCACAAGGGTCGTGGGGGGTGCTGGAGCCTATCTCAGCTGGCTTTGGGCAGTAGGCGGGGGACACCCTGGACTGGTTGCCAGCCAATCGCAGGGCACACAGAGACGAACAACCATCCACACTCACAAGCACAACTAGGGACAATCCGGAGCGCCAATTAACCTGCTGCTGTATAATAAGCAAATTTAAAAAAAAAAAAAAAAACATACTTTTCATGGGAAAAAATAAATGTAAATGAAAAAACAACATATATGATGAATGAAAAAGCATTTATAATAAACTAAAAATCATACCAAAACAAAAAAAAAACACAAAAAACGAAAAAAATAAATACTGTGCTCTATAATAAGTCAATAAAAAAAAAAAAAAAAAATCTTTTAATGGAAAAAAATGAATGTAAATGAAAAATGAACATATATGATGAATGAAAAAGCATTTATAATAAAGTAAAAATAATACAATGAAAAAACATGATATACTAAAATCTATATATAATTAACTGGAATTAAAAAATAAATAAAATAAAAATACATGGATTTCCATTATCGCAGGTAGTTTTTGAAACGTAACACCCGCGATAAACGAGGGAACATATTCGGTACACGTACAAATGAGACATATACAGCTTGTAGGCAATTAGTATAAGGCCGGGGGCGGGCTAGTCATTATTTTTTTAACAAGTAAAATAAATAAATAATAAGTGGACGGTATGTGCTGCTTTGAAGGCCCCCTTTTTCTTTTATTGCTCAGTTCCTTAGAGCCCAATATTAGACTTGGCAGAGGCATCTTTTGCTGAATTACAAGTTTCGTCCTGTAAACATCATTAAGCATATAATTTATAAATTTATTTAAGACAAGTTGTAAAATGTCTGTCTGAAGTCCTCTTGTTTATGTTTAACAAATTCATAGCATCATAAATCATGCTGTTTCTACTAAATATCTCAAATGTTCTCCAATTTCGATATTGTAAATGTATAGGATCGTATGCTGAGAAACATTTCTTGGGAGAAGCAATATGGCGGCTTCACGACTTAAAGAGTCTTGGCCTATCTGCGATCCAGTCATATATTCAGATCAGTGATCATTACTCACTGCAACAGTGGAATCGATGTCAGCATATTCTTTGAGGATTTCCTCTCCGTGCTTTACTTTCTCCTCTGACTTTCCTAGCAACGTCTGGAGGATCACCTAAGAAGACACCCATCTTTAAGCAAAATCATTTCGGAAACAAACAGCAAACACAAACAAAAAAAAAACTTACCTTTAAATCCTCTTCCACCTGTCTCAGCCCCTTGACTTTATGCTGAACATGGCTTCCCTCCAGCAGACAGTCACTGCACACGTATACCCTCTCATCAGCGCAGTAGTAGCGCAGTAGCTCTGCGTGCGTCGGGCACTTTCGTTGAGACAGGTCGCCAAGCGGGTTCACCAACAAATGGGTGCTAAATGCAGGTCTTTCCAGGTGGTGCTGAAGATGTTCCGCACACAGCGACACTTCGCACCTCAGACACGTTTTGACAGCTAAGTGTACCAGGCCTTCGTCCGCCTCCGGAGAGCAGCAGTCGCACAACACTTCGCCGTGCTCCTCCACGCACTGAAGACACGTAAAATGACCTTTGCCCTCTCCTTGGGTTGTCCAGGCCTCGCGCATACAGGCTGGACAGAAGCTGTGACCGCAGGGAAGTGGGTGGGACTGGCTGAAGTTGTCTCTGCAAACAGAGCAGGTGGACTCTTCCGTTGTGGATGCCATTGTAGAGGCGATGTTTGTGAAGTGCCACACACTACATCAATGATAGCAGTATTAGAAAATAAAATTAACTTATTTGCTCCCAAAAACATATAAAAACGTTATATTTTAAATATTGCCATGGTCCCACAAACATTTATACGTTTTTCATGGGGGTTTTTTTTGTTTTGTTTTTTGTTTGTTTTTTTATATTAGAGCATACAGAAGGCTTTAATGCAGCTTCTGACCTGAAGAAGTTGCTGAAAGCAATGGTTGTTATTACAATAAACGGCCAGCATGTGGTAGCAGAGTATAAGTGCTCAACCCGGGCCATGCTGCTCTTTTCCCCAGTGTTTTCAACAGATTTATGAATAATGATGAAACTTAGCTATATTCTAATGCTAATTGCTGCAAAATGGAAACGGATACAAACGTACTTTTTTTTTTCCTGATGAAAGTAGAGACTCTAATCTTTCTTTTGGTGAGTGTCCCGAGTTTTTATAGTAATAGAAGACAATATTGTGTGGGCTTTGCTAAATCAGTCAAAATCCAGTTACACAGCCGGGAGGGACGGGGGGTGCTTCAGTGAAAATGGCTGGGAGTGAATGAGTTAAATTGTTGTCCTAACATACAGAACCGCAGCTGGCAAATATACCTAGTACTGTCATGATTTAGGTTGGGTTAATTTTTATTTTTTGCTTCTGTCATGTCTTGGGTTTAGTTTTGATTTTGTCCTTATGTTTCTTTAAGTTTTGGTCATGATCTGTGTTTATGTCTTATTGTCCTTGTGTGCTTCCCCCGTCTCATCAAACCTGATCATGACCACCTGTGTTTGCCTGCCCTTCCTCATTTGTCTACCAATCAGTGCCCTCGGCCACTTGTGTCTCACCCAGGTGTCTCGTTATGTCATTAGTGTATGTGTATATAATCTCTCGTCTTCCCTCTGTCTGTATCAATTCAGTATGGTTTCCTCCTGTCATACTGCCCAGTTTTTCCCTGAAGTCACCTACATTTTTCTACTGTCAATTATAAAAGAACGGGATGAGGCAAAAAGTTGGGAATCTATTCTGTCACTTTGTAGATTCGGTTAATATATATAATTATTGAACGTAGTATCGTGTGGGTATTGAAAATTTAGACATTTTCTAAAATGGCTGGCAGTGAATGAGTAAGCACGGATGCCAGAAAACTACTGAAGTGCAGTAGTACGCATAATACTGGATCAATCTATAGCATTTGTACTTCATTACTTCCTGCCACTGCTGAGCACTAATGTGCATATTAATAAGACAGAGTTGCGCTGGCTTTTCACTTCACCAGTCAACTATGATAATCATTTCAACAAGGTGCTATAAATAAAATACTTAACGAAAGCTCTAGTAAATCTCTGCTTTTGAAAACAAAAATCAGCACAGTATAGGAAGAAATTGCATAATTGGCATGCACTCCATAAAGTAAGGGTTGAAAGACTGACAGAGTCTTAAGTGGTTGACTGCAATGGAGGGATCAGGAGATCATCCTTGACAGCTTGCCGACCTGATTTACTGTCAGCTGTTGCATGCACAACCGCAAACTCATACATTTGCACATTATATCAACAGGAGTTTATTAACTGTGGAAATATGTGGGGTAAACATTACATAGGAAACATAAAAGTTCTCACCTGTACCTGTGTAGATGTTTGCAGTCAGTGGCCATCGAGCTGCTAGAGGTGCTAATGCTGACCCCGTGGTTAATCCCTACGGATTCACCTATTGCTCCTTTAAGTGTCTGGTTTAACCACTGAACTGGGTTCAGTGCAGTCACGTGACAGTGAGATGGGAGGAGGCCCAGAAACAGTTAAGCAAGTATAATCTATGTCTTGAAATGTCAAGATGAACCAAACACTCTCGTTATGCAAAAAGTATATTGAAAGTTGGAAAAGGCCATTCAAAAGTTTAGAGGTCAAATAAATTTTGCCTATAAAGGTTGGCATGTCTTGTGGGTTCATCCGTAGTTTCACCCAAAGGCCCAACTTTTTGAGTAGTGTGTTTAGAGGTAGCTTTTGCAGGCTTTCGTCAAGCATAATTTAGTTGAACACATTGTAGCACCTGATAATTTAATAATGCTGGAAATTGTAATCAAATTTTCACATGAGTCAGTCAAAAATATAGCACCCCAATATAATGTAATTATTTCACCAATAATGTAGTAAAAAAAAAAAATCCTGACTGATATTGGAACTACATTTTTATCGATAATGTCATAATCGATTACATTATTGTATCATACGAAAAGCATATCCCAGAAGTATGTGGGGCAGGGCGGTTCCAATCGAGTGGGCGGAGCTTCCTTTATTAAATCTGTAGAGCTGGTTTAACACTAAATAAATCAACTCTGTAAAGTGACACCAATACTTATCTAAGCAGTGTTGAAAATATTGCAATGTCCCCGTTAAATAAACTAAACAAAAAATAAACTCTGAAACATGTAACACAAAAATTGTAACTTTTTTTTCAGATTCTCAAAAGAAAAATGGAAAACTTAGGACTGAAAATGAACATAATATTACATTATCTGTCGAGTTTTACATTATCAGTGTTAAGGGAAAAAAAAGACCCACCTGAAAATGTATTAAATCCACAATAATGTATAATAATTTCATTATTGGTAAAAATTGCATTAAAATATGTGTCAGGATTTCTTTATTACATTATAGGTGATTAACCTATCAAGTTTTATTACATTTTTGATCGAGTTAAGTGCCAATTTTATTATATTTTCAGGCAATTACAGTTGTATGCATTGTATAACTGCAATAGTTAAATGTCGTTGACAATCAGAGGTAAAAATTATAAATGACTAGTTGTAATACGTCATTATATGGTGTAGTCAGTGTTTCGCTACGCTAACTTGTCATTAAAACTTGTAATATCTGTGAAAGTGCCATGCAAAATATTTACTACAATTGCACTTATACATGTCAGATCATGCTTTTAATTGTTCTAAGTGTTTGTTTTTGAGCGACATCTAGCGACTTTTTACGTGTAAGACACGTCCTTATACTGATTTTGTTTTTTTACATCCCGATTACTTCGTCTCTATTGTTTACAAACACATAAATTCGCGAATCTAAACAATGATACATTAATGATCATGTTGTATGAAATAAATACTTTATTGTACTTCCTATTTGTACTGTCTACTTTCAAATACATGATAGGCGTGATTATGATTTGGAATTTCATCTCAACCCTAATCTTTTATAACTGACTTGGACTGAGCCGTCCATTTGTGGTGTGTGTGTACGCACTCTGAGAGCCAATAGGTCGCTTGCACATCGTACTGCATCATGGGAGTTTTTCCTTCGGGCGCCATATTGGGTGTCCGCCGGTTCACAAGGTACACTCGCGAGTTACACGGTAGAGCTTATCAACCTGATGTAATTTTCGCAGTATTTTCACGATTTACCGGAAGATCAAAAACAACGATACAGGCAGAAGGTGTCTCTGTGTGGCGGGATTGATCCTAATTACGTCCTGACCAAGGGTGATTTTTTTTTTGACGGAGAAAGCTTGCTGGCCAAATGTGACATCTCTGGACATCTTTCCCTACCTCGTGTTGACAACATGCTCCATAACACGCCAACAAATCCCTGGAGGCTTACAATTATTTTGTAAGCGGGTGGATACAGAGTGTAAACTTTAACATCGCATCAGAAGAAACGGTTGCTGTTGCACGTAAGTAAACCAC
Source organism: Festucalex cinctus (assembly GCF_051991245.1). NCBI lineage: Eukaryota > Metazoa > Chordata > Actinopteri > Syngnathiformes > Syngnathidae > Festucalex > Festucalex cinctus. The sequence continues at coordinate 59,990,438 of NC_135411.1, read as the reverse complement.
ATGGTGTTGGTAATTCTGCACACAAAAATGTTGATTTGTTCTCAGGCTTCCTGTTATCATTGTGTTTACATGCACAGCTGGGTTTACCTGATGTGGTTTTTCTAATAATTTTATAACAGGCAAATATGGCAGAGCGTATAAGAATAAAAAGTAATAACTATGCACAGCCTCCCTGTGTCTTAATTAAATTTAATGCTACCCTTTCACTAGTTACATGTTACTTAATCAACTTATTCTAAATGGTTAAGGTTAACCACTCTCAGAGGACGTATTTTTAGTTTCAGTTTCCAGTACAATAAAACGTGTTCATGGTAACTACTGAGCATACTGACAGCTTTTCTTATGATCTCACGGTTAAGGAGGCTGTCACAACACCCAATTTCTGTCTGGTGCCAGATGGCAACAATTCCCATCACTTGTCACGACAACACCAATAGTATTACCAGGTATGTATGGCTTTACTTTTTGTAGTTTCTTATTTAATTCTATGTTTCATATTTTCATTACAATGTTTGTAATATTTTCAGATTCAGGCACAGATGAGTTTAACTGGACGGACTTCTGCGACTTTGTGGTGTGGACAAAGTGTGATTGAGCGAGTCCACCCAGATCGCTCGTTTTGGCCAGTTGGAAAAGCCAGAGTTTTTTTTTTCCCAAAATCCCCTCCTTACCTGAACTGCTCGGGAGAGCATTTACTAGATCAGCAGTGGACTTCCAGTGTTCCTGCTCAGCCGCTGTCACCTACCACTTGCTCATGTACTTCAAAGATGCGGAATAAAGTAGTTTTTTGTGCTGCAGCAGATTGTAAAATCAAATATCACTTGAAGTGTGCCAATCTAGACTGCCAAAAGGACAGTGGTTTTGTGACAAGTGTGAAACAAGGATTATTGGGAAAACTGTAACACAGTACTGGTACTTGTCTTTCATTAAACAAATTTAAAAGAGAGCAACTTTTTCCTCTGTACATAGCATAATGAAAGTCATTGCGTACCCCATCAACATTACATCATACCGTCATCTCAGGATGGTAGGCACCTGTGCTGAAATAAACTACATTAATTAACAGTTCAATTTTTAACCCTGAAATTACTACATCTAATCATTATTCACTTCATTTTTTGTGCTTTTAGAAATAATAGAGATTTATGCCATTACTTTAAGAGGGACCATATTGCACATTGAGTCAAATCCTGTCATTTGTATTATGTATAGCTTTGTAAACAAACCCAACAATAGAATTTGTATAAACGATGCCTTTATTAGCGCCAAACAAACAGTCGCATGTTGTCCTCCTCCAATGCTTTGATGCTCGCCTTCGTTTCCATCATGTCATTGGCAATCAAGTCGGTGTGGCATGAGATCCCTAAAGAAAAAAATAAAGTAAAAATCACAAAAAAATACGGTACCAGTAATAGGTTTAATATAGTAAAGTAGTATAGTTTTTTTGTCAGTGTAAAAGAAATGTACACATTTTGTTGCATTTTTTAATGTATGAACATTGCTACAGGCAAATACTTATTTCTATAAACACTTCCAAATGTCTCTAAAATATAAGGTGCGTGTACACACACAAACAAACACATACATTCACTCATGCATACAATATAGCATGTAATGAATTCTGAGTGGCATACCAGAGTCAATGATGTCAGCAGTACTTGAGGGTACAGGTTACTGGAGCCATCTGGCTGCATAACTGCAACAATCTCTGCCACTTCGAGTCGTCTTTTCTTTGCTTGTCTCTCCTGTGCACGTTCATATCTTGGCACCGACTGGGCTGAGACATAGATGTTGTAACGTGGGACCCAACTTTAATGTTGGAGCCCAGTCGGGATGATTGGACAGAAAAACGGGCGCAGGGCGACCTGTTAAAATAAACAAATATATAAACAAATAAAATATGGAAAGACTGGTTATTTTACCGCAGTAGGGTGGCCGTGAATAAGTTCTTTAGCATGATGTGTAGGCTACCGGGGGTCTTTTCTTGCATCACCCCCGGGGGTCTGTTTTCTTGCATCAGCCCCTTCTGTCTCTTTTTTTTCCAAGTTTACATTTTGCCACCAAAAAACGTGTTATCGGCATTAAAAGCCCAAGACTAATCAATCCAATTTCAGCAGTAAACACTTTGCACTGGCACTACTTGGGTGAAAATGTTCGATGTTAGCTTTCGGCTAACGTCCGCTAGCCAGCTTGTACTACCGAACTTGCTTGCTCATGAATCCAAAACATAAGCAACTTGCCCATATATGGGCGGTCGAAACGTTATTAATCCTCATGCATTAAATAAAGGTAAACAAGCTTACCGCTCACAAAGTGATCGCTGCACACACGAGCCCAAAGTAACGACTTCCCTCCGGAGTCCGCACTCCTCTGTCTCCAGGCCCTGGTTCCTAATTATTTTCGGAATTCGGAAAAAAGACCGACCATTTTCCCCCTTGGCTTTGTTCGAACAGCCAACGATGCAGCAACAATGTACCATTTTAAACGCAGAAAACAAACGTGATAGATACGTGTTAGACCGAATCGCTACGTAAATGGAGGCCACCCAGCATGGCGACGACGAGAAATCCGAGGCGGAAGTGACGACATGTGCAAGCGACCTATAAGGAGGTAACCGTGGTCAATGTTTCCCAGAGGACCGTCTGGCGGCGAGGGTCATTAATTATAACAGACAGACGGACGGACGGACAGTACCGCAGAGAGCGCAGACAGGCCCCAGACGTTGAAAGACAAACAAGAAAACAAGCCTCCCCCTCTTTACCGAGTCGATCCAATCCGCCATGCCCGCCCATGTGTCACCGTCCGCAGCACACTCGGGAATTGTTGTTTATTTGTCAGCAAATAGAGCGATTAGCAAGGGAAATAAATAATTGAGGGAGAAATGCGGCTATCCGACTGCGCATCCCTGGTGGTGAATAGGGAAACAGTGCGCCAGTGTCCCGTCTGAGAGAAGGCGTCGATCATCCAAGCTCCGGAGCCTCGCCTCCTTTTTATTATTCCGCAACCAAAATCATCATTTCAAACATGGTAAGTTGTTTTTGTATTACGGTTAAGAAGCTGTCACCTATTGTGGCCTACAGTGGGGTCGGGAGGCACATCCGGGACATTTTACCCCGGTCATAATATTTTATGAATCATAACTTGTTATGATGTGGGGCGCGCGCGGCGTGCAACAGGTGCTCGTACAGTAGCGGGAGCGCGCATTTCGCTGCCATACATATTTGTGTGTGCGTGTGTTTACAACGGACATTGCACGCCTGCTGCTGCCGTGTCGGGGTGGGTTGGCGAGGTGATACGATTGGGATCTTGCTGGCATAATAGACGGACTCATATTCTCTTTTTGACAGATTGCGCAAACGTCTTTATGTTTGACCTAAACAATCGTTTTATGTGGCCCAGTGCGATCATATGATCAGCGTCGAATAGATGAGTTCAGCGGGTTTGCCTCGGTTTGAATAAAAAATACATCAGGTTTCGATTAGTAAACGCCGTTTTAATTATGACCTTATTTGTGAACAATTTCACTCCCTCGTCATGCGTCTTTTTATTTCTTCCACCAGTGCACCTCTCTCCACGTGTTAAACATGTCGGCGTGAGGGTGAAAAGGGAGCATTGTGCCTCCAACTCACTGGCATCATGTGTTGGAGGAGGAGGCGATGCTCATTCAGCTGTGCACTCTCAACGCCATTGTTGCAAATTCCACCTCGTCTGTACAACCGCCTTGTTTACCAGGTTCTCCCTCGGAGAATGATTGTATTGAATCGTGAGAATCGCCACTCTTCTTCAGATTTGCGTGTCAAAGACCTTACAGAATCTCACTCATGGTCTGAACGAGCTTTCACCTGAGCAAGTGATTCTCTTCTGTGCAACTAGCAGTGGGATTCCAGGTTCAGCTTGTTTATGTGCAAGTGCAACCATTTTAAACACACAGTTGTCTGGATCGTCCCTGATGAGAATTTACTAAAGAGAGGGCGATGAGTCTCGGCTCACCATTTGAATGTCAAATAGCAAATGAACAAGTAAGCTGTGTGTGTGTGTGTGTGTGTGTGTGGGGGGGGGGTACTCTCGACTGAGTGAAACACTACAATATAAAAGAGTACTGTATTTCACGAAAGTGAATACACCCCTCACATTCAGGTATGGACTGGTCTAAATAAAATAATCCTTGTCATTTGACTACTTTGCTGAATTTGGACAGTTTCACTCAGTGGTGTACGTACTCATTTTCGTTGTCAGTGGGTTTAGACTCTCCCAACAAGTCATTTATACTGGTATATAAACTGTGCACTGACGACTTTTCATCGTGTCAAAGTGTCATATCTTCAATGTTTTCCCATGAAAATATATACAGTAATTAAATGTTTGCAGAAATCTGAGGAGTGTGCTCACTTTTGTGATAAACAATACTTTGATTAAATTTCTGGACTTAAGTAAAAGGAAACAAAGTATAGAAAAAGCACTTAAATACAAAAGGTTGGGAAAATACCCTTGCAACTGCAGTAGCCTACCAGTTTTTATAATTTGATACAACAAAAAAATGATCCGCACAAAAAAGAAAAAATACATTCCCTTCTTCGTTAATTAACAGTTTCATACTGGGAAGAAGGGGGAAAATATTACACGACATGTTGCAAGATATGGGCGGTGATTGACTGGTTAACACATCCGCCTCCCAGTTCTGAGGACTCGGATTCGAGTCCAGGCTCCGGCCTTCCTGGGTGGAGTTTGCATGTTCTCCCCGTGCCTGTGTGGGACTTCTCCGGGTACTCCGGTCTCCTCCCACATTCCAAAGGCACGCATGACAGGTTAATTGGGCGCTCTGAATTGTCCCTAGGTGTGCTTGTGCGTGTGGATGGTTGTTTGTCTCCGTGTGCCCTGCGATTGGCTGGCAACCAGTCCAGGGTGTACTTCGCCTACTGCCCAGAGCCAGCTGAGAGAGGCTCCAGCACCCCCTACGACCCTTGCGAGGAATAAGCGGTAAAGAAAATGGATGGATGGATGGATGGATGGATGTTGCAAGATCGAGCCAGCACGGTATGCTAACAAAACATATTAATGTAGCTTTTATAATGTGAAACAACTAAAAAACTATATATATATATATATATATATATATATATATATATATATATATATATATATATATATATATATATATATATCCATCCATCCATTTTCTTGACCACTTATTCCTCACAAGGGTCGCGGGGGGTGCTGGCGCCTATCTCAGCTGGCTCTGGGTAGTAGGCGGGGGACACCCTGGACTGGTTGCCAGCCAATCGCAGGGCACACAGAGACGAACAACCATCCACACTCACAAGCACACCTAGGGACAATTCGGAGCGCTCAATTAACCTGCCATGCATGTTTTTGGAATGTGGGAGGAGACCGGAGTACCCGGAGAAGACCCACGCGGGCACGGGGAGAACATGCAAACTCCACCCAGGAAGGCCGGAGCCTGGACTGGACACACACACACATAGACAATTAGGCTGTTTCTGTGACCCACAGGTGCCAAACTCAAGGCCAGATCCAGCCCGTGACATGATTTATCATTTTACGTAGCCCACAAAGGCAAATCCTCTTGCAAATTGTCTTCACTTGTAACCAGAGATGGGTACAACCGTCAGTACAACGGTCCTTCATTGACGGATGCCAACCTTTTGGTGAGTGCTTCTGCCTTTTCGGCAAGCGCATTATGACACGAAGCCTCGTAAAAATACACGGACTGAGCACTGACTGAGGCAGATTTAGGTCAGTTGATCGGGGTTAGTATAGGCGGTAGTTGTCAGTCTGTGTACTTTTACGAGGCTTCACGTCATAAAGTAGTCCTTGAAAATACAGAAGCACTCGTCGAAAGGTGGGCATCAGTCAATGACAGGCCATTGAATTGACGATTTTGCCCACCTCTGCTTTTAACAAGTTGAGATAGAGATATTGCAAGCATTATATATTACCAATCTCTCTTTTAAAATCAATTAAAAACTCGTTGCAGAAACAATTATTAACTTGGTTACAATTTCAAAACTAGTTATCCATCAATTTGTTGTCTATATGTGTTAATATAAGACGATTGTATTTATATGGGTCCACAGTCATTCTTTAAGATCAACCTCCAAACGAAGAAGACAGTCAAAATGGCCTTCTGAGGGACACCATTAGTACGATGTCGCCCACAACAAAAATGAGTTTGAACTATCGCCCCAAACAGATCATATGAAGTTAAATTTGTATTTCAAACCATTTTTTCAAAGGAGAAACCACACATGCTGCAGTTGTGGATAGTTTATTTCAGCAGTTGCTTTGACGGCCTGTAAAATTGCATTGTCAGGTTATGGTGGTGTTGTAACTGCAATTTCTGTTGAACTCAGTGCCTCCTATAATAGGAGATTTCTTGCTGGGCATTGAAGCGCGAGCATGTTCCTGAGGAAATGTGTGTACCGCTTATGTGTCTTTGTGTTTCTGCCCACAGCAATCTGAGGGGTATTTACCATTACTGTATCTGTCCCAGAAATGTAGCTTCAGCAGTAACCTAAGTACTATATTAGATTGTGTTACTCATTAAGTTCTTGCATGCAAAGTGCTTTTTTTAAATTTGTATATACAGTATACTTAGACTGTTTATGTGGCCATGTGTCTTCACATCTGTCTCTTGGTCCTTTTTGGGCGAAGTAAGATTCCTGTTGGTCTGTGAGTCATGTTGTTGTTTTCTCTGCATGCCACCTCCTTTTCCTGGTCTTTATGCTCATCCTCAAACTATATCAGAACTGTCACTGTAGCTTTTAGGGTAGTGTGAAAAAACATTAGACCAAAAATACAGCGCCTAACACAGAGCATGACATGAATCTACATGTACTAAAATTAAGGACAGGTTTCGAGTGTACACGTGTTTGTGTAGGGGTGTGTGTGTGTGTGTGGGGGTGTGTGTGTGTGGGGGTGTGTGGGGGGGTTGCTATATCTGTTAATTACATTCAAATCTTCTTTGACTTCTTCCAGGTGTCTCTTTGGCGGTGAAGTCATAACCATTCCACCCAGATTCTGCCTTGTGTTCGTCATCTTTTCTTCTTCAAAGCACCCAGCTGGATCACATTGCCCACTCACCTCCCAAGGCCTTCCAGACGGACTCTCTATATGCACAGGATCCAGAATATTCACTCTCCTCAAACCATTTGTCTCTCACTCTTGACTACCCTAGACCAGTCTTCTTCAAATCTACACCCGACTGCCCTTGGACTCAAGTCGCAACCCTGTCAACCTATGGCTTCTCCCAAATTGGGCCTATCAGCAACTACCACCTCCTCGTCCTCATCATCCTCTGCATCCATGTGTCCTCCACACCCTGGAAGCCCCAGCCGCGTGCCCGAGGGTCCCCCAAGTCCTGTTACTCCGACACCTAGTCCAGGAGTGGCGTCTGCCTCAGCCGCTCCCAGTCGGGCCCAGTTGAGTCTGGCGCTGATATTAGAAGAGTTGCGGGTGCTTCAGCAAAGGCAGATTAACCAGATGCAAATAACGGAGGAGATCTGCAGACAGGTACTCCGTCTGGGTGGGGCATCTTATTCTATAGACACACCTTCTCAGCATCTTCTCCCACCCCTACCTCAACTCTGTCTGGAAGACAAACGGGCCAGCAGCCCAACTACCCAAACCACTTCGACTAAGCCTTCCACTACTGTTGCTCCTCTCCTGGCATGTTTTTCAACCTTACTTCCCTCTCAGGTGTCCAACAAATCTTCAAAATCAAACAATGCCTTGTCTCAAATCCTGCAAACATGTAAGCCCCAGATGGATGGCACGGTTGCCAATCCAGGGGTGAATAGTTACCTGAGAGTGAACACGCAATCTTCAGACCATTCCACATCTTCAACTGCTGCCATGACATCCTCCAACTATCCACTTGCTTTATCTTTGGCTCTACCAAATCATTATTTCACTGAGAAATCTCCCAACGATATTTCAATGAGCGAGCACTGTGGCAAGTCCTACCTAAATGCGGCCCTCTCATCAGTATCCCCAAATGCCCAATATGCTTTGCAATCTCTCTCTGGAGGGGTAATCCCTTCATCTACCTCTACCTCCAGCAGTACTAGCCGCCTCCAGCACGCTTGTCGTTTTTGTGGAAAGATCTTTAGCGGGGACTCAGCCCTGCAGATCCATCTGCGTTCGCATACAGGGGAGCGGCCGTATCAGTGTCCTGTGTGCCTCAGTCGCTTCACCACCAGAGGCAACCTCAAAGTGCATTTCTTACGCCACCGTGAGCAAAACCCAGAGCTATCACTTTCACTCCTTCCGCCATCTTTGTTTGGCATGGCTTTGCGGGCCACTGGGTCCACAGATATGAGTCAGACTAGTAGCAGCGGTTGCAACACGGGTGCTTTGAAAATGTCAGAGAAGAAGCCAAAAAGCAGGCCTGAGGATGAAGTCTATGGTAATGACATGGAGGTCAGCGGTACCAATAGTGTCTTCCCCCTCGGGGCATCAGGGGGGTCCACCCCGTGTACACTCCCCTTGCCTCCAAGTGTGGATCTGGCCTTGATTTCACATTCCTTGCTTCAACTTAATAGGGCAGCAGCTGTAACAGCTGCAGTCTCAATTGCCTCTGGCTCATCTTACTCATCCCCCTCCACCTCTTCAGCCCTCTCATCTACACTAGCCACCTCCTTACTTTCAAATCCAACCTTATCGTCACCGTCTACCATCACAGGATTGCTGAAGGGTTCAAAGCACTCAAAGAACTCTGATGAAAACAGCCCCCCTCAAGCTCCCATACTCTCCCCTGCCGCGTACTCCCAGCTAGCCAACCTGCCTAAACTCCTTTTCCCATCTGGTTCCTCTAGCTCTACCTCAAATGTCACACACTCAACACTGCACCCAGCTTTGGGGATGCTCTGCAACCCGCTACCCTCAAATCCAGGCTCCCATCAATCAGCTTCTGCCGGCTTTTCACACGTAACTTTCCCTTTCTCCCCCTTTCATAAACCAGCTACCACTATACCGTCCTCTGTAGCTGTCTCTACACCTACATCTGAAACTTCCAAGTTACAGAGGCTGGTGGAGAAACTGGAAAAGACACCCGCTCAGTCAACTTCTCCATGGACTTCTTCCTCTATTCCCACCTCCACAGTTGAGGTGCAATCAAGCAATACCATGTCCTCTCCTACAAGTTCAACCAACAGTAATTTCACAAATACCAGCACTTCGACCACATATATCACTGCAGCTCCACCTTCCTCTACCCATGTCTCCACATCTGTTTCCAACTTCACCCGACAGATGGTTGCCGCCCTTGGCATGAGTGTCAATAATGCAAGTGCCATTGCAGGAGGGTTGCTACCAGCACTGAGCATCACAGGTGCAGCCAATAATTTGACAGCCAATCAATGTGGCGTGTGTCTTCGGGTTCTGAGCTGCCCCAGAGCACTGCGCTTACACCAAGCCACACACCTTGGAGAGCGCCCTTTCCCTTGCAAGTTGTGTGGAAGATCCTTCTCCACCAAAGGCAGCCTACGGTCACATCTGGCAACCCATCATGCTCGGCCCCCCAACGCTCGTATCCACAACTCTTGCCCACTTTGCCAACGTAAATTCACCAATGCTCTTGTACTTCAGCACCATATTCGTATGCATCTTGGTGGCCAACTGCCCCCAGTATCCACTGACGATTCTACCTGTGAGATGGCAGTTGAATCTAATGCTGAATCTTTGTCACAGTCTGAATCCAACACCAGTGAGCAAAACAATGGTCCTAGTGAAACGCCTCAACCTGGCAACTTAACAAGCCTATCCCCAAATTCACAATTTCATAATGCAGATGCTGACTCATGTCCCATTTCTGATAACAAACCTGTTCAATACACTGCAACTACGACCAAATCTGGCTCTTCTAGCCCAGATCTCAACCCCCCCACTGATCTTAGTCCTGACCCCTTCATGAATACTACGGCACAAGTTCCACCAGCAACCACTGATGACCCCCCTTTCCTTAGTGCAAGTGCCCCACTGCCATTCACCCAACAAACTGAATTTGATGAATTTTCCCTGGTTGACAAAGATGACCGAAGTGAGCAACCCGCCCGTGATCCGTTCCCCAAATCAGCGTCACCTGTTGCCCAAAGCACCAAAATGCATGACGTTATGGCCGTGGACTGTGATGAAGAATCCTCATTTTCTGATGCAGCCGTTATCCCCAGTTCAAATCTGCATGATAATTCTGCCCCCTTTGCTTATAGCTGCTCAAGCACTATTTCTTCTTCAACACAGAATCAAGATGTTGCTACCGGTGTAGACGCTCCGGCCCCGGATCCAGGCCTAGTCTGCTCCGGGGTCCGATCACCTGAACCTAGGGAAGAAGACAGAGATCAGTTTTGTACTCCAACAACACCAACACGAGCAAAAGTGCCTGAGGAATACCCCAAAATGATGTCAGCCTCAGAAACTGCAGACAGTAGTCAAGGAAGTGATGCACATAGAGCTTCCACTTTCGCAAAGGAGACGGGTCAGAACTTTAATTTTGACTCATTTGAGCGAGACAACCAAATAGATGGTGTGAATCAGATTATTGGATCTGCTCCAAAAGAAGAACCGGAGATTTCTGTTCCTCTCAGCCTAGCCCCAACGCTCCCATCTCCGATAGCTCGCCCCGAGAAGAAGACCTATTGCTGTGCTGAATGTGGAAAAGCGTATGCTAGCCGCAGCGGACTAAAGGTAAGAAAATATGTTTGAACATTAAAACTGTATTAATGATTAATAAATAACTGTCATGTTATGTGTTTTGTGGATTTTGGTTTTTATTACGTGTGAGTTGTCATGTTTTCTTTGTGTCACTATTATCAACCAATCTGTCTCGTTAAGTTTTATTACGTTCACCTGTGCTTGTCCATTCTCTTTTGTCATCCAATTCAGCTCCCTCAGCTACTTGTGTCTTGTCTCTAGTTGTCTCGTCAATTGTTTGTATATACGTTTCCCTTCTTTCTGTCCTTGTCGGTTCATTTGGTGTTCGTTTACATTAGCAGTCTCTGGGGGTGTGGCTCAGTGGTAGAGTGTTCGTCTCCCATCTATGAGGATGTGGCTTAGATCCTCACCTCTGGTGACCATGTTGAGGTGTCCTTGGGCAAGACACTGAACCCAGATTTACTCCCAATGGACCTGGAAGCACCCTGCGTGGCAGCAGTTGGCCGCTGGTGTGTGAATTGACTGGGTGAATGTGAGGCATTGTAAAGCGCTTTGGGCACCATATGGTGTAGTTAAAGCGCTATATAAGAAGCAGTCCATTTACTATCCTGCCCTACTTTAATCTGGTCACAGCTTCCTAATGTTTGTTTTGGAATACCTATACTGCTCTTTGTGCATGCTGCGTACCTGATTGATATTTCAATGTTTGCTGTATTCCTCATTGAGTGAGGCTGATGCATTTGTTTTATTTTGTCCTGCACAGGGCCATATGAAGCACCATGGTGTAGTGACCAAAGCAACCCGCCCATTAGCCCGCAGTAATCGTTCATGTGCTGACCAACCTCAGACATCTACATCAATAGGTTCCTTGACTATTCCAGCCTCCACAAGTGCAGCGGGTTTCTGGAACCAGTACCAAGCCTTCCTCAACACCAGTCCTGGGTCAACTGAAAACACCGCTCCCGCCAGCCAAGAAATCAATGATTCTGCAAAATCTCCTTTGCAGTCTGAGCTGGAAAAGGGTGCTGCCAATGAAGCGGGAGATGATTTTTTTTCAGAGTCATAACTTAACTCGGTTTGAATGGCTGAATACTGCTTCCTTACTGCATTTTATGTAGCCTTGTCAGTTTGATAGTCACAGTTATATTTGTATGTGAAAGTTGTGAGTCAATGGGACATACTTATACAGTATCACACAAATCCAATTATTCAAGTAAATCTGTTGTCAGTAATTGATGTGACAAACTGTTGTTGACTAACTAAGCGTATCAATGTTGTATGTCAGATCTGGTTTTGTTTTATACTGGACACTAAAGGTAAATGTCTACCTCAGGTATGGTATTCAAATCTGACCTATTACCAAGAGGCTCAAGCAAAAGAGACTTCCTTCAAAAAGAATCACTTTGCAATAACAAAGCAAACCAACAGTTTCAATGCATTTCTGTGTGGGATATTTTGTCATTTGACACCTATGTTCTGATTCATATACAGTACAATAATGCATTGTGAAGTAACCAGAAGCACAGCTGCAATGTTTGTGATTTACTGAGGACATGAACAATATGAATGTTGTTTGGTGCAAAAAGTAACCTGTGGCACAAGCTACTAAAACAATATAAAGTTTATGTTTGTTGTGAACTGTATGTCCATTATCTCTGTATTAAAAATGAAATGGGAACAAAAGGAAAAAGAACAAGAAATCTTTATTTTAATGATTTCATATTTTATTAACAGTAGTGAACACAGTAAGAATTGCACCGGAGCGGAAAAGTTCAGGGTTTTTGGGTCTAGCTCAGCTGGGTGGGGCCTCATAATACCACACACTGTTCTTAACCAGCCGTTGCTAATAGTTTTCACTTGTGTGTTAGGGGCTTTTACTCCATATTTATTTTGAAAAGGGGAACTAAAAATGCAGCCGTGCTTTTGAAAAGCTTGTCAACAACCCCGGTCGACCTCCACACAACCAGACTGGGTGGTGTGGTTCGGTGGTTGAGTAGTTGTCACCATCCTTAAGGTTGTGGGTTCAATTCTCACTCCTGGTGACCATGTTGAAGTGTCCTTGAGCAAGACATTGAACCCCAATTTCTTCCCAGTGAACCTGGCAGTGCCTTGCATGGTAGCTTCTGAAAACTGGTGTTTTTGTTTTGTTTTCTTGTTTGTTTTATGCAAATATTCCCTTATTTTGAATATGATGAGCATGACACCCTCCAAAAAGTATTGTAAATAAAGTTCAAATTCGAATTTTCATTTTTTACTTTTGCACTAAAGTACATTACACAGTCAGTTTAATAATAACGAGTTTAATCACTCTAAAAACTCCTGTTTTGTTTTTACACAATTAATTATTTAAGTACAGCGTGCAACTACTTTTGCCACCTATGTGTGTGTTTTTTGTTTGTTTGTTTGTTTGTTTTTTAAGGTGGAAATTGTCCGTAATTGTCTCATTATTAAGACTTGTAATAATAGTCCATTTTAAAGCACTGGTTGTCCAGGGTGGCTTATTTAGCACAATCCGAGCGGTAGATGGCGCAGTTTCCTTTAAATCAACTGCATTTCTCAATTTATAATCTAATCTAATAATCAAGTGTCCTGAAAGTGGCGCGATCATGAATGATGTATAATGCATATTTGAAATTACATGAGATGTACAAAACTGGAAAACGTATCTCAAACGCCCGTTCGTATTGTTTCAGTAAATGCTACCAGTACAAAATTTACTACTTATGCTTTATGTGTGTAGAGGGCGGGCGTTTTCTGAACAGGCTGTGGGGGGCGTTGCAAACTACCACCACGTCTACATGGAGAAGACAGGAAAAGGGGATGCGGCTAAAAGAAAGGACACAAGTTAGGCATTACTACCAAAATTACGGACTTTTCCTTCCCTTTGTCTTCCTAAACTTCAACTAAAACACGAGAACAATGCGTGTTGTTGCTAACTAACTTTTAAGTAATTGCAGAAGTAGCAGGCGCTGGTAGCCTCTCCGAACTTTCTTTTTGTTTTGTTTTTGTGTTTTTGTTACTGCGGTTTTTTTGGGGGGGAAGAATGTTTTGACAACGCGAAGACTGCGTTAAATTAAAAGACAAAACGACCTATCTGTAATAGTTTGACAAGAGAGTAACGAGATGGTACCACGGAGGCTGAAACTGCTGGTCCGACTGCTGCTGCTGGCAGTGCTGTTGGACGCAAGCACACAGGCGGGGACCGACAAAAAAATCAACCCTGAGGTGAGTTTGGATTGAGGTGAGAAGTCAAGTCTGACGATGGAAATAAGCGACTTGGAAAATGGATGAATGGAAAGTTTCTCAAAATGAAATAATCTAACAAATTATCACATTTACTAGCGTATGTGTGCTAAAGAAATGTTGCACACTAAATCATAAAATATGATAATCATATTGATCTTCCTGTTATTCTCAAAACAGCTCCTCCCATTGGAAATAATGAAACATTTCCAGGGTCAGGCTGCAGGCATTTTCAGTAACATTCAGCTGGCAACAAGTGTAAAAATAAATTAACCCTTGTTAACATTAAGCCATTTTAATGAGAAAATGAATTCATGTTGCAAAGTGTACAAAAAAAAGTTAAAAACAACAAAGCGTCAAAAAGCAATGAAAAGGCCTTCTAAAACTTTGTATGATTTCTATTTTGTTGACGTTGACATAGTGATTCCGAACCTGTCCAAACTTGTCAGTGTAACACTTTGAGGTTTTTCTTGAAATGTAAAGTGCATTACAAACGCAATGCATCATTCTTCTTCTTCTTCTTCTTCTTCTTCTTATTATTATTATTAGCATTATTATTATTATTATATAAATGGTGACACTGAAGTCCAGTCCAGTTACTACTTTTTGCATCCCTTATTAAGGCCGGATCTTTTTTTTTTTTTTTTTGCATTAAGTGTTGCATTAAAGCTCAAGAAAAAGAAAACATGCCCACAGTTAATATTTTGAAGAATGCCATTCTCATAAGATATGCTGAAGTGTGACATCATTTATGATGGCAGTTTGATAACATTTTATTTAAAAAAACAAAACAAGTTAAAGGCATATTTTTCCTGAAAATTTCAAAAAGTATGACTTAAAATCAACTGATTTTGGAGGTTCCAGAATTCTTCTGAGGCTGTGAGCAGCACAGGAATCAGGGATGGAATCCTTTGTAAGGGCTGGAATCTTCATGCCATCATTACATTACAGTGTAAAAAAAACAGTTAAAAAGGTCACAAATATTGCAGGCTTTACAAACTGCAATGCTGGTCGAATAGTAAAAGTTTAACTGCTTGACTCTTTTAGCTTTCGCCCAAAGGCGCCCCTATAGAATGAAAAATGATGATGGGAGAAAACGATGAGAATGAGTGTGGCTTAGAGACAGTAAGTTGTTTTAATGTTTCAGAGTTTATTATATAGTTTTGTGGTCCATGCTAATTAATACAACACGAGTAAAGAAAGACAGTGTCAACAAAAGTCACTTGTTGTTGGCACAGTGCATTGACCGGGGTGAGCGGAAGCAGCCCATAACGATAATAGTGCTCATGAAAACGCTGAGGAGTGCTGAGACTGCAAAAGCAAGGAAGCATGAGAAGGCAAATGGGGAGAAATGTGAGTTTGTATTGTGGTCGGGGCAGAGTCACAGGCAATTTTTGTGGGCATGGGAGGGGGGTTTTGAGAGCTGTGGGTCGGTTAATATTTAGGGGGGATGGGGAAATGTAATTGTTGACATCTGTCTTAAGTTAGCGCTCAGCAGACTGGGAGACGTTCTTCAGCGTCAGAGAAAGAGTCAGCTGTGGAAAAACATGGCTCACTGATAAGAAGCAGCAGCTTTCAAACTTTTTCGGTGTCTTTTTTTTTTGTTTGAGTCATTACAGCATGAAACCAGTCGTGCCGCTTGATTGGTTTGATCAACCATTGGTGCCAAATTCCTTCCTCAATATTATTCCAGCTGTGCTAGTGGAAGAACGTTACATTAGCTCTGCTGACCTACATTCAAGTGCCAAACGAAAGGGACAATTTATGATTTAAATGTAAACACCGGGGCTGGCCCGCCACCAAATTTGAAATCCAGGTTTGAAACCAGACACCATTTGAGTGTTTGGAGTTAGCATTTGTTTGCAATATGTGCAATTAAGGGCACCAAGACACTCACAAAACCTCTCCTAGTAGATGAAGTTTCTGTTAACTTGGCAAAAGATATCAAGTCAAAAAGTCACTAGTTCAACAAATATCGTCTCTGTCATTTTCATTATATTTCATGGGGTCGTGCGTGTTTATTGTGGTTAGTGCTTTAAAATTTCTATTTTCTAATGTGCAAAAAGTACTAAAAGGGTTACTGATAACTTAAAATTTGTTGTGATGCTTTCAGTTTTTGCATTTGTGTTTTTTATTTGTGTTCATTTTAGCTGTATCGTGAGCATACTGAACGGTAATAATTTCAGTCACTAAAATAGTGATATGACTTTTTTTTTTTTTTTATTGTAGCTACGGACAGTTTTTGCAAACAATGAATAATATTCGATGTTGACGAATGGATTTTATGGGGAAGCCACACAAAAACACTAATGACAGAGGTCGCAAACGGCCTGTTAAGTTGTATCTTTTGATTACTGTAAAACAAACATTAACAAGGCTAACTTAACTTAATTTTGGGTTCTGGGGATGAATGAACCCTTCCTTCAAATGGCAAAAATATTCTCTACTCGTACTTTTTCTGGATTGGCACCAAAATGCAATATGTGGACTCAGAACTAAATTAAAAAAAGAAGTTAGCCAAAATAGTAAATCATACAAAACAGTAAAATGCTCAAACCAAAACTTGACACTCAAGTCATATTGCTCTAAATCTGAGTTTTACATTTCAAATTAACATCCATTGTTGAAAATCACAATAAGTGACAACAGTCTTCACTCACATTATTTAACAAGCAAACCACAAGAAAGCAACATTATATTGGTAGCTGTTATAACACATTTGTTTGTAACACTGAGTACCATTCAACTTTTAGCAAAAGCTCTTTGGAGATTACAGTGTAAAATGAAACAACTGAACAAGTCATGGAACAAGATGTGTGAAGTCAAATAACGTAATATGAACTGACATTTTGACTGACCTGTTTTATTTTGTAGACGTGAACAGCAAGAGTCTGGAAAATGTGCAATTAAACTTATTCAATTTGCTACAGATGCTCATGCAAGCAAATTTTAAGGTTAAAGCTATTCTTGCATATTTTTGGTCAAGGCCAGTCATTTTGCAATAAAAGGTTCAGCACAGAGTAGTGCTTCATTGCTTCTTTTAAATGGCCTCTTAAATTGAATGTGCCCTTCTTCCTTTGAATCAAGTTACCGAAATGCAACAGTGGATACATTTAAGTAATTCCAGTTCCCTGTATTTACGCTTCGTAGTTGCACTTGTGTAATGAGGACGTTTATGTGTTAACTTTGCGAGTGGTCAGCAAGTTTGTGTAAGTGTGATAAACAGTCATGGACACCGGATACTCGCGATGAAGTCATTTCCTTTAGTTTGACTAATGAGACAGGAAGTGGGCATTTGGTTCTTGCTCAGCCAATAAAACACCTTGACGTGTTAATAAGCTTGTATGACACTGACACAAGCAGAGATCTGTTCATTGCACATAAAACATTTTTAAAGGAATAACTGCAATATGAGATCATAGAGGGAAGTTAGATTGATGCGAAATGGGGGAATATCCAGCGAGGACAGTGAGGGGGCTGTTGCGGAGCACAAAAGGTGGCTTTGTGGCCATGTGAATGATGCAATTTTTTAGGAAATCTAGAAAAGGAATCATTATCAAGATGAATAGGAATAAATGGTAGTCAACGTATCCTGCATCCTCTAAGACAGTGGTTCTCAAATGAGGTTATGTCGTGTGCCCCTGGAAGTATGTGAAGGCACTCCAGGGGGTACGTGAGATTTTAAAATATATTTTCAAAGTATATCTAAATATTTCTGAAAAATATAAATTCATACAAATCATTTTTATAATTCAGTAGACTATTCAATTTCAGTGTTCTAAAAACCCAGCATCTCCCCCATACCGGAATGGTTTGACCCAAGTTGTCGTATGCCACCGAGAATGAATCACCTGTAAGTCACTTGAAAACTTTATTTAAAATTCAGCAAATTATTTCTTTTGGAGAACATACCTTTACTATGATTCCAAAAGATATCATGTCTGTTCCAGAAGACCAACCAAGACAAGGGACTCATGTTAACGTCTATTATATGGAATTGGTTCGGTTTTTACAAGAGCGACATAGAGCAAAGTACAAGCGTGCGCATGGTATGCCGAACAAGCTATTAAAACAAAGAATATAGGGTGCTCCTATACTCTTCGTTAGAGGTTAGTTGTGCTAACTAACCTCTTCCAGCACTTGCGCCAAAGGCATCCGAAAGAATGGGAGGAACGCTCACGCCTTCGAGAGTGCGGTGTGGCTAATGCTAGCAAAGATAAGTGCAAGCACACCATGAAACAACAAAGTTTAGCTGTATTTAGTACCTGGGGAAACATTGTGATATGCACCAGAGCTTGTCTTTTGCCAGAGTCAGTTGACAGGCTAGTTTTTCTTGCAAGGAATTTGAGTTTAATTACAATAAAAGGTGGTGCTAATTATTATTTTTAAGCTGTTGATCTTGAAGTGCTGTTATATACATATGTTATTGTGAGTTGAGTTGTATTTTTGCACAAGTGGTAGAATACTGGATGTGTGGTTTACAATACCTGTTTACAATTGTTAGAACTACTTACTTGTGACATTTAAGTTATGCAAAAGCTATGAGTAGTTTTTTTTTCTTCTTTTTTTGCACAAGATATGTATGTGACATTTAAGTTGAGCAAAAGGTAAGAGTAGTTTTTCCTCAAGCTATGTATGTGGCATTTAAGTTGAACAAAAGGCTATAAATAGTTTTTTTTTTTTTTTTTTTGCACAAGCTTTGTGGCATTTAGGTTATGCAAAAGCCATAAGTATTTTTTTTTTTTTTTTTTTTTTGTATAAGCTATGTATGGCATTTAAGTTGAGCCAAAGCTGTGAGCTTTTTTTTTTTTGCACAAGCTATGTGGCTTTTAAGTTATGCAAAATATATGAATCTTAAATTTACGTTAAAACTGATTCAGAATTAGTGTACGTTATTGTCTGAACATTTTGTATAAGATTAATTTTTGAATAAATCAAACCTTGTTTCATTTTTTTTTTCATATTGCCCAGCCCTATTTTTTTGCTTTCTTTCTTGCTTGCTTTAGTTATATTGTTTTATTTCCAAACAGTTCAATAGACAACATAAATACAAATAGAGTTCCAAAGTTTAATCAATCAGACAATGATGGCAACTGTGATGTCATCTTCAGTTGACAACAATTGGCAAAATGGCCGCCCCTTGAGATGGATGAAACGGCTGGATTTTGCTGCATAACTCATATTCAAAAAATGTAATATTAATCAGAATGATGTGTTTAGATTATTGAGGTCACATATAGCATATTCTTGTCAAGAAATATTTAAGGTTGACTTCCCCTTTTAAGATACCTAAATTAGGTATCTCATATTATTTTTAAGTTATTCAGTGAGTATATTGTATACAGTTGAATCTTAGAGGTCTCACCCAATCCGCTTGTTGACACCTCATTTGTTATTTTATTTTTTATTTTTTTTAACAATTTTCCCATAGTAAATAATCCAATACAGTAATCCAATTTCTAGATCACTTTTTGTCATTAGGGTCAGGGGGCCTTTCCCAGCTGATTTTGGGTGTCGGGCGGTACCCCAGACTGGTCCCCACCCCAGCCAATTGCAGGTCACATATAGACAAAAATCATATCTCCAATTTGAAGTTTTCAATGGACCTAACATGCATGTGGGAGAAGCCAGACCACCTGAAAAAACAAACCCACTGCACACGCAGAAAAGCCAATGCCGAGATTTAAACTCAGAAATGTGACGCAGGTATGCTAAATAGTTACTGTTGTAACTGTAATAGGATCAAACGGTGGCCATCATAACCCGTTATTAACTCCAGGCAAATGAAGTTGTCGCAATTCAAATT
The DNA here is from genome assembly GCF_051991245.1 of Festucalex cinctus. Taxonomy (NCBI): domain Eukaryota; kingdom Metazoa; phylum Chordata; class Actinopteri; order Syngnathiformes; family Syngnathidae; genus Festucalex; species Festucalex cinctus. Next base: position 59,970,721 of record NC_135411.1, on the reverse strand, counting down.
TTACTTACGTGTTAAACCTTATGACAAAGGCCTAATATGAAAGTGTGCCTCTTTTTCGCTTTTGTGTAAAACAAAGTTACCCACTGTAAAACTTCGAGCTTGACCTCAGGGTTTTCAGTACTGTGCTGTATAATGTATTGAGGAAACTTTATACGTACATGCTCAGATGTATACGTATGGGACATACAGTTTATTTTTTGTACTGACAAAGAAGACGGGAAGGAAGGATGTTAGGTTTTTTTTTCTTTTCGTTGTGTTTTGTTATAGGCAAAGACACACCCCGATCATAAAGGGTGGGTGGCCCGAGGGCAGCATCCCTGAGGAGCGATTGATGTTGTTTCAGGAAATGAGGTAATATCCAAAGTGGTAACCTCAACAAGAGGCACTGTTGCCATGAAAATGACATTTGTAGTGACGTCCGCTCTTTTTGTGTGACCTTATTGTCCTTGGCTAAAGAAAAGGTTTGTTAACGTCACTTGAGGGATTTTTGCAAGCAGCCTATAACAAAGTGTGACAACCGATGGGAGTAATAATGTAGTGCAATCCGTTTATGACATCTAAGGGTTAGCAGCGTGAAGCTCATACAGTACATCTGGACGACTACCATCACTGTTGATCACTGTTTTTTTCCATTGGCTCGGCCTGGATGGAACAACTGATTCTCTTTCGGTACTGACTGACGTACTATCCTTCATGCTAACTTCCTTCCTATGCAAAATGGACATGGTATTCTTGACCATTACTATTAAGTCTTCCATGTGGGTGGTTGTGACTGTAAATTTCAAACCACTGACTAAATTGTATGTTTGAAGTGAAGGTAAAATAAAATAAAACTGTCGACAGTTACGTAAAAACGTTTCCAAGCGGCAATTTCACATATTCTACTTCAAAAGCGTTATTAGTGTTGACAGTCATCGTCTGCGTAAATACTGACCGTTTCCACTTCCTGCCACCTCTTAAGTTACTCAGCTTATTAGTGGTGTAAAAATAGCAATCATTCAAAAGTGAATAAGACTTTGTCATGTCACATGGGGAGGCCCTTATAAGGATGGATGGAAGAATTTTAGAAGCCCTAAAGCTCAAACAAGCACTCAGTGTCACACAACAGCAGTCTTTTGAGTGAATTGAGAAAAAAATACGAGTAAGCATGTGACAAAGTCTCAAATATCAGTCAAATTGGACCTGAAACAGTCTTCTCTTTGTACAATGGAACGTATGAGGTCAAACACGACGACTTATGATTCCTTTTGGGAAGCTATTTTTCCCATAACAAAATCCGAACTGCGGTTCACCTACCATGTCCCCACTACGTAGCCAATTTTTTCTCAAACGTCATTACTTATCTGTCACCGAAATCTTCACTATATAGCAGAAATTAGCATTTGATCACGATCATTTCACATATGTACTTACTGTGTTGCCCTTGAATTTGGGAAAGGAGAGCCTCAGTCACAGATGCACCTCAAAAACAAGAACACAGTAAAAAAGTAGTGACTAAGGTCCGATGGGAAGTTGATGTGAGCCTCACACATCTAATTTTGCATCAATATTAATTGTCACACAACTGTAAAAAGAGGTTAAACACCTTTATTGATTAATTAAACATGAAAAATAAGAAAAGTGTTAAACTAAAACAAAGAACAACCCTTATGATGGTCATTGGAGTCTTTCTGTTTGCAGTGATTTATGTATGAAGTACTGTATGTGTATGTATACTCTATATATGTACAATGTTGTGTTTTCGTGGAAAGCATAAAACTGTCTGGTTAACCCCAAACCTTTTGAAGAGTAGTGAATGTTTTGCAATGTAAATTGCAAACTGTCTGAGAGGGACAGACAAATAAATCAAAGCTAGTACTGCGTCTCTGATACAACAAATAAAAGCTGCTATTGTCATATTTCTCTTTTCACATTCTTCTTCTCCAAATGTCTTTTTTTTTCTTTTTTTCTTTTTTTTTTAATAGTATGGGGATCTAATTTTTACACAAATGCATGTTATTTTCTACTAATATTTGCATGAGTGCTTACGGCTGCTCATGTGTCCAACACTGTTACTATGATGATACTGTAAGTCATTTGTGAGCATAAACATCACATTTTAAAGCTACGTAATTGTTATTGGGGCCATTCAGTTAGTCAGTTGGCACTTTACGAATGAAGCATGTCAAGTTGATGTGTATGATATTACAGGAGCTCTGCCACACCAAATGTGGCAGACATTCACAAGGGAAAAGCAACTCAAAGATCTATGTATATGCTTAAATCATAATCACTTTTTAATGACATACTGTAGTTTCAAGAGTAGTTTAATCTATCACTGACTGTCTTCTCAATTAAATACATGTGTAAATAACTGACATGACATTTACTTAATATTTGACCAGCTTTTGGTGAGCTAAACTGTCAAGCTAACCTAGCTAGCCTAGCTCCATAGTTCACACAGCTAGCAGACCTGCGTCTGACAGATGAAGGTACAAAAATGTCGTAGATTATGTTTTTTCTTTCAAAAACTTTATTAAAAAAATACTTATTTCAAAAATACATTCAAGTCATGGGGTTCAAGTAAAAGTCAGGTGGTGTCTTTCATAAGATTTTGCCAAGCTAGTGACAAATTAGCGACTAAATTCCAAGTCATATGACCTGAGTCCCTACTTCTACCGTCTCGTGTGACGTGGCAGTTCATCTCAATGAGCATTGCAAACAACAAGCCAAAAAGCCAAGAAATAAATCAAAACACATGCCCAGTTAACCCTTTGTTTTCTAAGCTAAGGTATTGTAAGAATTGGTGACATCTTGCCTGATGTCATTGACATGCATGATGACTGTTTGAACATGGAAGGTTTGGATGACAGTCTTATTTTTGGAGAAATGTGGTCAAATTTCAATTACAGTAAAGTGTGATTTCACCGTTTATGTATATGTTAAAACAATTGTTTTGACATTTGAGTTTAACGTTGAATACTTTAGAGCAAAATAATGAAACTTTGTCCTTGCTTCTACCGCAAATCATTTGAGACTGATCACCTACTGAACTCCATTACTTCAACATACAGTTCATCACCAATCAATTCAACACGATTAACAGAATTCTTAAGAATCAAATACTGCACTATAGGATCATTATCCACCATTCCCAATTAGTATTAAGACGTTACAATCCTCTTCTTTTCCCACTCGTTTGCAATGCGTTACTATGAAACAGTGTCTTTATGTGTCCACTGCTGCCCAGTGTCTGAGTCACAACCAGAAAGGGCTCATTCAAGGTAAAGAAGTATAAACACTCAAACCTCCATGTCTCCCTGACACAGACCAAGAGTGAGAAATTAAACCTTCTTCATGCCAAACTCGGTCAAGTTGGCTCAGAATCAGTTCTCTTCATACTAGTGTCCTGTAAACCTTACAAGGCCTGAGCAGATATTTAAGGACGTCAGCACACCCATGTGTACAAATTGTGCATACTGTATGTTTTCAGATGTGAAGCCCTTCAACAAGCATGTCGACCCGTCGTTGTATTTACTAAGTATCAGCAGCAGATGGGCTTTACAGCAATGATTGATGGGCTCTGGGTGTGGTCTGAAACCTCTGGGTTTTCCATGGAGGGCAGAGAGGAGAAGGGGTGGAGTGATGAGGCAAAAGACAGAGACTTTGAGGTTTGGACGCAACACTGGATGCAGAATTCCCTGTTTAATTACTGACTGATGCTGCAGCGCCGCTGCAGCCATCTGCTGAGGTTTGCCCGAGGCCTGAGTCTCACCCTGGGACACTCCCTCACCCGCTTTGCTGCAGTAGACTTGTCGCCTGCACATGTGCCTCTCGGTTCTGAGCGCTGGCTCAGTTCTCGCTTGCAGGTTCGCCTTGTGCCCGCGTCGGTTTTTGTCTGGGCTTTTACATTCCGGTGCTCTTGGTTTAAAGTTAAAGGCTAGTGCAATGAAAATGGATTAAACTACATTTACGAACCAAGAGTGCCATCTAAACTATCACAAGTGTTTCATAAAGCTTCATCACTAGTTATGGTTTATTTGTGCCCTGTAATTGGCTGTCAGGGTCTGCCCTGCTTCTCACCCCAAATCAGCAGTTCCAACTCATCCATGACCCTAATGATGGATAAAAAGTCAAGTCAAGTCATCTTTATTTAAGCTGGATGGGTGTGAGTAATGTACAACATGGACTCAAATTAATTATATTTTTTAAATGAGGTTCCACTATTACGTTTTACGTATTTCGGAATTTTTTGTCATCCAACTTGCTCCATGTTTTAATATGTTCAAAATTGGGACTATGGAACAAAGTTATTTTTATTAACGAAAATGAACTAAATAAATAAAACAAAAATTGAAAAAGCCGTTTCGTTAATGAAATACAAGGGAAAAAAGTTTTTTTTTTATAAAATACGAAAACAAATTAAAACTACATTTCGTGTTTAACTATAATAATGGTAATAACTGTATTCATAACGGAAATTTCAATTTTCATCTTTGTCAATTAATTTAATACATTAGCCTTTGAGGTTGTAATTAAATGTATTTATTTCGGTATTGCAGCATGCCTGTTAGCTGGAAGAAGGAAAGTCGAACAATCGTCTGGGATTTGCTACAGTGCACTGTACTGAATGTGATGGGTTTTTTTTAACTTGCTTACAAGAAATATATAATTAAAAAAAAAAAAAAAACTGACACTAAAGCTAATAAAAACTGAGCTACAAGGAAGCATTTTAAACTAATAAAAACTAACAAACCCGCTCTGAAAACTAATAAAATAAATAAAATAAAAATAAAACCAAAATGAAATAAAAACTAACTAGAATGAAAATTCTGAAATTATTATAATAACCCTGCTAGGGAATCATACTTAAAAAATCACAGAATGCTATACTGTCATAATGGTTACCTCAATTGCAAAATTTTTGTATAAATAAAGAAGTACAAAAAATAGCCAATTCACCTCAAGCACTGTATAAACACTCAACAGTCGGTACACCTGCACCATCTAATGAGGCACCGCACAACACCGTGGCTAGGGGGTGGTTAATTAGCCCCGTCAGAAAACTGTGTAGCACCGTTTGCATTTTATTTTACGTTTTAAAATATTTTATATTCATTGAAGGTTTAAAAACATTAACAAGTTCATTCAAAGTATTATTGAATTTAATAGCTTTCGTTAGCATCTTATGTTGTGTCCGACTGGATTATAATTTTGCTGTAACCTTATAAACTCATGTCATGTGACTTCCAACAATCTAATACACATTATAAAAAAGTTCACTTTATTCTCACTGAGTGACTTTTTACAGCAGAGTACCAAAGTGGGTTTACTTTTGCGTTCACAACAGCCTTAGTGTTATTTTTTTTTCAACTTGGGGTCACAGAGGGAAAGAGGCTGCGTGGGAGCCGTGCCGAGCAAAGCCGCTGGCGTCCGTCCAGGTGTCAAGCCAGCGCCGCGGTGAAATGGATTTTCCAGGGGGAAAGTAAGGTCAAGTTCAGCCTGAGAATTCTGAAGAACCTGATGAGCATTGCAGCACTGAGACCAAATCAAAAGACTGGCTAGCGTGAAACTGTCGTGAAAAAGTCACGTTAACGTTTGACTCTAAAGAGGGAATTTCCTCAGGCGGTTCCTGGCTTGCAAGGGTATTGTCGAAACTTGAGCTGTGTTTGTTGTTGGATCCGCGCTTTGGACCTGTTTTTGCTGTCAGTAAGTTATAGTCCTACACTGGCTGACTGTTGATGGTCGAATGGCTTTTGGAGTTAGTCACTGAATGGAGAGATGCCAGAGAGGCTGCTGTTGTTGTTGGCACGAAACACCATAACAGATTATTTTCTGCATCAATGTGGAATTATTTCTTTTTACAACAGCTGCTCTTAATACTTCAACATGAGGTTCGCGTGATTCGGAACATCCAAACACATTCTGTTCTATTATCTTGGTCCAGGTTCAAAAAGTCCAAGAAGTGTTGTGTCAGTGTTGTCAAGGAGTTTTTCTGTCTGTCCATTTCGAGTTGAACAATTTTCTTCTTCGGTTTTGTAATCATTTGTATGAGTAACGTAACATCTTGTCCCTTTTTTTTGCAGTCTTGGCTGCAACAATATGGTTACCTTCCGCCTGGAGACATGCGGACCCACACCCAGCGTTCCCCTCACTCCGTGTCTTCGGCCATCGCCGCCATGCAGAGGTTCTACGGCCTCACTGTCACCGGCTCGTTTGACACCAACACCATCGAGTGAGAAGCCTGACATTTGTTTTACTCTTGACCAAGTTCCGTTCCATTTTACGATAAATAAATACACACTGAGTTCACTTGTGATCGAATGTGGTGTCTGACAGGGCAATGCAGCGACCTCGCTGTGGTGTGCCGGACAAGTTCGGTGCTGAGTTGAAAACCAACCTGAGGAGAAAGCGGTATGCCATCCAGGGCCTGAAGTGGACAAAGAACCAAATCACATTTTCGTAAGTATTTAATGAACATCCTTCCATTTTTTTTATGTCACTTATTCAGTGTCATGGGGTGCTGCAGACTATCCCAGCTGGCTTGGGGCTAAAGGTAGACTGAACTGTTTGCCAGTCAGTCACAGGGCAAATATAAAGACAAGCTTTTTATGTTTTGGTCTTATTGATGGTATTCGTTGACGACATGACCCATTAGGTGTGGTGACTCTTCAGCATATTCAGCCATGTTCCCATTGTGCTTACACTAAATGTGATTTGTTATTGATAAATGTCATCCCCAGCTTCCTATAATGTTAATTATGTAAAGAAGACACATGCGGAAGGTTTAGCTCAACTCTCCTTGCAGTAGTACGCGTTGAAAGGTTTGATTAATGGAATGGATTGGATTACAAACATTTGCCGGTGTCCAGACTCCATGGCGACATTCACGTATGCTCTGAGATAAGATGGCTTGATCTCAAAACATGGACATTATTGCATCTTCTGTAGTTAGAGGCAAAAAATCTCAGGTTATTTTTGAAAACAAGCTAGTTCCCCGACCGCGCTATAGCTACTAGAACTAGCATGTTTACTATTTACTTCTTATTGTCGTACATTTTAACTACAATTTCAACTTTTGGGCTGCTGGGAAAGGAACATAGAAACCGTATTTGGAGAAATCTCAAAATCAAAACGTTTGACTGCTCAGATCTATTTTTAGCTAGAGCTAGCCACGGCTAGCGGGGCACATATATTACGAACGCATTACGGTAAAATGCATTTTAACCCTCTTATAGTAATGCTTACCTTAATCAAAATGGTTGGAACACACTTTGATAGACTTTGTCAGTTGTAAATCTTTTTGATTTATCCTTGAAATTTTCTACGGATACTCCCTTGTTAGTTCACATTCGACGTTCGACATTCCGCACACCCGTAAACAGCACACGTGTGGCACATGACGTCATATGAATACCATCTATCAGTTTAGGTTAGGGTTACACTGAAATAAAGGCCAATGGATATCCTGACATTGATGTCACGCATCCCAAAATAGCCATTAGCACAGCCATTTTGGCATAATAGAAAATACATCTGCCACTTTGAGTAAACGGCAAAGACCACGCTTGAACAATGATTGACAGCTGTTGTGGATCAGCTGCCACAATGAGAAGAGTCAAAATAAAAGATCAGCAAGCTCCAGGTTACCAAAAGAAAAATCAATACATAGCCAATATTGCACTACATAGCCAATATTGCACTTTGTACATGGTGGCTGAATCAGCAGATGCTAACTGATAGCACACGCAAAATGTGGGGGAAATAATCAGTTTGGTTCAGTTGTGCTGCTTTGGTTTAATAGATATTACACAGTTGAATTCAATAACTGACCAACACCATAAAGAAGACTATTTACGGCATAAATGACGGCGGCCGTGGCTGGTTTAGAAGCTAGGTTGCTAACGTATCTAAATAACACAGCAACACGTGTCAAACTGCGAACTCTGATGGCATTTTGAGCACACACATAAAGGGGAAATTAATCCGGATTGTACAAACTTGTCAAGCCTTTGTATGATCAGATTTGAAAGCACTCACCTATTTTGTGTACTGGTATGACCCCACATTTATTTAATCCCAATTCTGCCTGCTCAGTCACATTGTAATGATAAATGTCAGAGGAAGGGAAAAAACAAAGAAGTCCAGGCTGTGGGGCCATGACAGCTGGGTAATAAAGTTATTTTTAAATCAATAACAGGCGCAGTAACGTAACTCAGCACACGTGCTCGGATTCTGATTTTCCTGGTTCCAGTTGTGTGTCCTCTTGTTTCTAGGTAAACTTTGCTGGGCGGTTACAGTCATTTACTGTACTGTGCTGTGGTCGATCATGCCCACTTTGCTGTCTCCTTGGCAACTTGAGGAGACAGTGAGATCTACTGTGACCCAGATACACATTTAATGCCTTCAAAAAACAGCTTTTAAAATGACAAAATAATTTCCCCTTATACAACATTTGAAGTATTGTTCTATCATTTTCCCACTTTTAAAAGTCATGATTTGACTGTCCTCAGAATACAGAACTACACACCAAAGGTGGGCGAGTACGAGACCCACGAAGCCATCAGGAGGGCCTTCAAGGTGTGGGAGGGCGTCACCCCACTGCGATTCCAGGAGATCCCCTACCATTACATCCGGGACAAGGTGGAGGAGTTTGCCGATATCATGATATTCTTTGCTGAGGGTTTCCATGGCGACAGCAGCCCTTTCGATGGCGAGGGCGGCTTCCTGGCACACGCTTACTTCCCCGGTAACGGCATCGGGGGTGACACCCACTTTGATGCAGCTGAGCCTTGGACGATTGGAAACCGAGATCTGCAGGGTAAGGGTGGCGTGACACATTTTGAGAAACGCCTCAACGGGCGTTGTTTATGTCATTCCTGTCATTCACAAGCTAACACGAGGAGAGTTTAAGTGCTGGGAGATTTGCACTGTTTTTCTGGCATGTGCGTCGTACAAGTGCCGGCATGTCCCGTCTCGTGATGCTGTGAGGGAGTTCATTCCCACCCAGAGTCACGTTATAGAGATGGGGAAGTGTTTATTTCTGGGTTGCCTTGAGTCAGTCTTCACATGACCGACAAGTGTTTGCACATGAGAACTGTTTTTGATTTACAATCAGGTCAAGTATTTATGTGAACGTTAGTCACCGCAAAATCTGCCTTTTCAGTATTTATTTGATCATCTTCATATCCAGCATGAAGTCCATGTCTGGTGGTTTTGTGATTTTAAAATTGCATTCTACTATAATTCAATTGTTTCACCACTATTGCCTCCAACTACTGTGTGGCCATTCTCAACACCAGTTAACTAGTGAGGCAAAACTACGAGCTACAGAAGGTTACTAATAATTGGCATATACCTACTAGGTGGGCCTAACAGTGTCATTAGTGCCGTGCAATAGTTTACTAATATTTTATTGTGTATTACTAGGTAGTGATTTAAGTAAAAAAAAAAAAAAGTGCTGATACTCCCTTATTTGACTGTTGCTGGGTAAATTAGACGGTGGGTAGCAGCAAATCATTATACCGTTATTAATTAACTTATTCAAACCAAAAAACGTATAAATATGTTTTTTAATACTTTGTCCTGCACTCCTAAAACCATATTTATACATTTTTTTAATGGTTTTTCATGCTAGAGAATACAGAAGGCCTTTATAAAGCTTCTGGCATGAAGAGGTCGCATAAAGCAATGGTATTTATTACAAACAAACAAAAAACGGCCAGCAGGTGGCAGCAGTGTATAAGAGATCAGCCAGTTATTGTAACAAGTTCTTTTTGCCAGTGTTTTCAACAGGTTTGTGAATGATGATGTAACTTAGCTATATTACATTATTATTATATATATACAAATATACTTTTATATATAAATATAATCTTTATTTTGGTAGGTTCCATGTTGTTATAGCAATAGAAGACAATATTCTCTGGACCTCGCAAAATCAGTCAAAATCCAGTAAAACAGCCAGGAGTGAAGGGGGTTGTGAAAATTGCTGTGAATGAATGAGTTCATTAATAATAGATCATAAATATATATAGTTTTTTTCCCCCTGTTTTTAATGTGAAATGTCCAACTGCATTTGAATGCACCTTGTGACTTGTGCACATGGCAAGACATCAATCTGTATACTAGCTGCTAACCGTGGAGACTTGTGCTGTATCATACAATGAGGGTGTAACTAACTTGCAGTTTCTTAGCCTCCTAACTTAGCGATAAATATGATTGTTGTGTTGATGTTGGTCGCAACTATGAAATGGCAAAAAAAAAACTGTGATAAGGCAAGTTGAAATGTCAAACGTAGGCTTTGTGAGAAAGGACAAGACAAGTCAAGCTCGCTGTTTACGGTACCACATGTGCCAACTTCAAAAATAAAAGCCATTACATTGGAGTCAATGTATTATTTGGGAAGCTTTCATTTTGAAGTTAACATTTTCATTGGCTGGTTGTTGGTTGGTCGTTTTTTTGTTTTTTTTTAAGTGTTCTGAAACTCATCTATAGAGATAAACGGTGCAGTTGGAAAACAGCATAAAGTATATGTGTCCATGTTATTCCTATCCTTATTTAGTGACTGTACATGATGTTTTGTTGCCTACAGGAAACGATATATTCCTGGTTGCGGTGCACGAGTTGGGCCACGCTCTCGGTTTGGAGCATTCCAGTGACCCCTCAGCCATTATGGCCCCCTTTTACCAATGGATGGACACTGAGAACTTCCAACTTCCTGAAGATGACCTCAGAGGCATACAACAACTTTATGGTGTGTAACGGACACTCTTTAATGTATTGTATAGCTTGAATGTCACATGTTGTTTAGCTAGTACAGAACTATGACCATTTTTCATTTCAGGCTCTGGATCAGGAGGCCCTCAGCCCCCATTTGTGACCCCTCGAATACCGACAGACACAACTCCTAGCCACACACCGGACAAACCTCGTTTTGGCCCAAACATTTGCGAGGGACACTTTGACACCATCGCCATCCTTAGAGGAGAAATGTTTGTGTTTAAGGTAAAGCAGATACTAGATATTGTTCGGACACGTTTTATCAAGATTTGAGGCCGTTAGGAAAGGAATGTTTCTTTTCCGCCACTCAGGATAAGTGGTTCTGGCGAGTGCGTAACAACCGTGTGATGGAAGGATACCCAATGCCTATTGGTCACTTCTGGAGGGGCTTACCTACACTCATCGATGCTGCTTTTGAAAGGGAGGATGGAACATTCGCTTTCTTTAAAGGTAAATATTGCTTTAGTATTTGAAAATGTTAAAAAAAAAAAAAAATCCAGTGCTTTATTTAATAATATTGTATAAATATATATAAATAAATCATATTAATATATTCTATATGATTATATATTATAGTATTAATATATTATTTATAATATTATTAGTGAAATATATTGTCTCCTCTCTCTGATTAGGTGACAGATACTGGGTGTTTAGTGAATCTATTCTCGATACTGGTTATCCCAAGAAGCTACGGGAAATGGGCACTGGCCTCCCGAAAGATCGGATCGACGCCGCACTTTATTACACCCCCACTGGACAGACGTTCTTCTTCAGAGGAGACAAGTGAGTCTTAGCTTTTTGTCTGTCCATAGGAACGGAATCACATTTGGATATTAAGACCTTCAGCCTTACCTGGTACCATCTCTTGAACAGCACATGAACTGACATCCCTTCCCTGTTATTTGTGTAGGTATTACCGTTTTAACGAAGCATCGCGGAGTGTTGACGCTGGTTATCCAAGGCCCATCAATGTCTGGCAAGGAGTGCCTGATAATATCAAGGCAGCCTTCATGAGCAAAGATCAAGGTATTTGATGTTTTTGCAAGTGGAAATTACTGTCAAGGGGAAGTCAACCCAAACATTTTTGACAATACTATGTTGTGTGCGCCCCCACTACTGTAAACACGACATTTTAAGGAGCAAGTCAACCTCCCCAAAAAAATATTGACAATAATATGTTCTGAAGCCCCACTAGTTGTGGGAATGCTGAAAGCATCCCACATATGTTATTCAGATTTTTATTCTCCTCACTTTTTTGCCGAGAAACAACTCCCACATCATACTTCCGATTTACACCGTTCAAATTTCAATTTGCTTCAAAAATTCACGCCTTCTGGAGAATATATATCGTCTGATTCCACATTACTTACAGTACTCGCACAATTTAATGTTAAATATCAACTTTTCCCCATTCATTTTCAATGGGACTGACATTGAACTTTTTCTAAGTCCCACTTTCTACGGCCAATTCCATACATACAACTGATCATCATTACCAGCTCTCTGATAGCACATGGTTAAGTGGGTTATCCAGTAACCAGGAGGTCCTGGCTTCGAATCCCACCTCCGACTGAACATTGCAAATATATCGAGGTCAGTTATGCTTAGTGATCTAAGTGTATCCCAACTGATTATCATATCAGGAAATGCTTCACAAATTCACTGAATTGATTCAATGTACGATGGCTATTTTTAAAATACATACGCCATTAGCCATGAATTTGAACAAGGCACATTAGCTCAGTCCTTAGAGCAATTTTCTCCCCAACTCAGAACCTGGGTTCAAATCCCGCTTGGACCACATTTTAGCACACTCTATGGTTTGATACCAACTAACTATCAGATCAGGAAATGGATTATAATTTCACTGAACAGTTATTAGCATTCAGTTTTCAGCATTCCCACGCAATTTCTCCAGAAATTGCACTTAGTCTAGTCTAAATACGGTATTCTTGCGTTAGTGGAATATGAGCTAAGCAGCGAAATCTAGTCAATTTTATCAATATCAGAAGGCGGCCATTTTGCCACTTGCTGTCGAGTGCAAATGACCTCACAGTTGCTCAGGCCTCAGGTAACAACCAATCACAGCTCAGCTTGAGAAAACAGGTAAGCTGTGATTGGTTGTTGTTTGAGCCCTGAGAAACTGTGACGTTATCTTCAGTTGACAGCAAGTCACAAAATGGCTACTCCCTAAGATGGATTTTGCTTCATAACTCATATTCTACAAATGTAATATTAATCAGAATGTCATGTTTAGACTACTGATGTCACAAATAACATTATTTTCAAGAAATGTTTAACTCATTCACTCCCAGCCATTTTCATTTCGCTCCCGGCTGTTTTACTGGATTTTGACTGGCTCTGCAAGACCCACAGAATATTGTGTTCTTTTGCTATAGAAACATGGAACCTACCAAAAGAAAGATTAGAGACTCTTCTTTCATCAGGACAAAAAAAGTATACTTATGTTTCCGTTTTGCTGTAATTAGCATTAGAATATAGCTAAGTTTCATCATCATTCACAAATCTGTTTAGAATTGTGGGGAAACAGCTTGTTTTCAACATGGCCCTGGTTGATCTCTTATACTCTGCTGCCACTTGCTGGCCGTTTTTGTCATTACTACCATTTTTTCACCCGTTTACTGCAGTAGAGACGCTGCATCAAAGCCTTCTGTAGCTATGCTCTATCATAAAAAATAAATAAATAAATAAAACGTATAAATACGTCTTTGGGGCATTTAAAACATTTAAAATAGAACATATTTTTACGTTTTTGGGAGCAAATGAGTTAAGGTTGACTTCCCCTTTGAGCAGCAAAATCGTATATCTTATATCACTTATATCCATCTCAGGGGGTGGCCATTTTGCCACTTGCTGTCGACAGAAAATAACATGAAAATGGGTCTAATGACCAATCACAGCTCACCTGTTTTCTGGGTTTGCTCATATGACATTCACAATCTGAGCCGGGATTGGTTGTTACCTCTTACCAACTGTGATGTCATTTTCAGTTGACACCAATTGGCAAAATGGCCGCCAACAAAAAAATAATTGAGAAGCACTGTCCTACATAGAATATAATATTGTAAATAATTTTGGGGGGGTTGATCCCATGTCAGTGAACAATGGAACCTCAAAGGTTGAACATTTGACAGAAAAAAACACAAATCAAATGTTACTAAGGGAAAACAAAAAAACTTGAAAGCATGTATACCTTTCTTCTCCTCAGCATACACCTACTTTTATAAAGCTGACAAGTACTGGAAGTTCAACAATCAGATGATGCGCGTCGAGCCCGGCTACCCCAAATCGGCTCTGCGCGACTGGATGAGCTGTCCCAACGAAGACCCCAAGACGGACGGCGGAAGAGGCGGCCACGACAAAGACAAGGAGCGGGACCACAACGACGACGACAAGGACCGAAGCAGAGACAGGGAGACGGACAAGGAACGGGAGAGGGAGCGAGAAACCGAGACGAAGGTGGATCGGGAAGAGGAAGTGGAGGACACGGAGGTGATCATTATCGAGGTGGACGAGGAGGGAAGGTCGGGAAGCGGCGGGGGGGCGGCGGCTGTGGTCATTCCATTGTTCCTGTTGGTGTGCGTGATCGTAACGCTGGCAGCTTTAGTGTTCATCCGCCGCTACGGTACCCCTCGCCGACTCCTCTACTGCCAACGTTCCTTACTGGACAAGGTGTAAGTTGGAACAGGAGAGGAAGGAGGAAGGAAGAGAAACAAATGGAAGGTGATGTTCAACAAATTGAGATCAAACAGCAGCACATTTCCCGTTTGGAAACCACTGCGAGGTTCTTTTTGCTCTGTCACTCGACCACTCGGACCTTCCATTTGGTTCTCTGTCCTGGTGGGTGGGGACTGACGCCAGCTCACAGCTGTTTGTTTGTTTTAGCCTTTTTCAATGTTTTGTTGTCACGTTGACGTCAGCGGTCAGCGTTTGCGGCCTCTTCACGGCGTACCATTGGAGCATGTTCCTCGCCTAAGCAAATTGTGTTTTGAAAACCCCCCACACCCGCACCGGCAATATACTGTAAAACACACACGCACGGTTCCCATTGCACACATGCACACACATTTTCTTTCAACCACAAAGTGATTGTGTTTTTTAACCTTCCAGTAAAACAGAACCGAGCCAGTGTGAACCATAAAAGGGAAAGAAACCATCAGCATGAGCAATAAACTGTGTTTCCCCTTTTTATATAAATGCTGATGTTGTCATTATTATTATGACTATTACTATTATTGTTGTTGTCTGTGTAATGAATGTGTTTTTGTACATTGTCATTAAAAAGTCCTGCTGGACAGTGACATACAGTTTTGAAAGTGGCCTTAATTTTATATGTGGGGATAGTGAAGTGGGGACGCGGGTTAATATTTGTTCTTGAAACTTGATTGTTTTTATTCCGTCTTCAAATGAAAATAAATTTGGAATCAGAAAAAAATGGCTTCCATTTTTCATTGTACTTGTTTACCATTTTTACAGCATGGTGCTAACGTTACTGGTCGGGGTTTAAGAGAAATCTCACAGCACAATGATGATGATACTAGTGATGATGATAATAATGAGAATGATCTCGTTTTCTCAATGAGATTGTGTCTGTTCTCTTTACATTTTGGACATTTCCTACTAAATAAAGATGTTTCGAAAGTATTTGTGTGTGTGAGTTTTACTCGGCATTTACTCCTTTGATCTATGTGTGTTTCTCCATAATGCAAGAGTTAATTTACCTGATAAGACCCACACTATCACGTCATACTTTAGAAGCCATACAGCCAGTACTATTTCAATTTGCCCTATAGAGCAAATTAGATACATGCTGAAATCTGAAGAAAATGGAATAAATTAATTTTATAGAATAAATTTTGGAATTCGGGTTATAAATGTAGGTCAGTCCTTATAGTGATAATTAGACCAGCAGAGAAGGCCTTCCTGGCCCTGTAAGGCAGTTTTATAAAAAAATATATATATATATATATATATATATATATATATATATATATATATAACATCTAAAACATTTAAAAGTAAAGAAATAGAAGTAGGTCTGTTAAAAAAAAAAAAAGCAAAGTTTTTAACTTAGATTTAAAAACATTCAGACTTTGGACTGACTTTTCACCATTTGCATGCAGCATAACAGCTAAATGCAGCTTCACCATGTTTGCTTTGCAGCTCCATTGGCGCTACTGTCTACTGCGCTACTGGGTTTATCTTCAACCAGCATTCCTTTAATTTATTCAGGACCCAATCTATTCAGTGATTTATAGACCAGTAGCAGAATTTTAAGGGGCTTTAGTCATCATTTCCATATGGAATTATGTTTTTGTTTCATCATTTGAGATCTGGAACGGGAGATTGATGTCTTCCCTCATTTTTTGATACGATGGTTTGTTATTGTTACACACTCCTGTATTACAGTTCTTTAAAACTTAATTGCTTTACTTTTCTGCACTCTTTGTGGTCTTCGACTGTCCTCCTGGACCTCCAGCTTTCTTGCTCCCCAGCCACTCCACTCTCCATTAGCGAGCCTCGGAAAATGTCAGGCTGAGGAATTGGGTTGGAAAATGGGGAATGCGTCCAAATCCTAAGTAGAAACAGGAATAAAGACTATCGACCCGTTGCACAGCAGGAAAACATATCTCAGTTGTATGCTCGTGCGTGTGCATAGGATCAAAGTTTGGAGTCTTTTTCTTCTTCTTCTTCTTCTTCTTCTTCTTCTTCTTTTTTAAATGAAGCAATTAATAAAGTTGGTAAAGATCTGATCCTGGTCTGATTAATGTAGTCTGATACATGTACTCAGCATTTGTACTGTATGTGCATTCAACCAGTTATACGGTGATGATTGCTTTCCATCACGAGCCAATAAAAGTTCAAACAGCAAGTTTAGGCGTCACCCCACTTCAAAATGACCAAAAAACTGTCACATAGGCGTCGCCATAAATGTGAAAGACAGTGCGGTGTGTAAGCAAATCTGTCATGTGTTATGACAGCAATACAACTTGAATGGAGTAACAATCAGGAACAATTTTCTTAATGCCTCCCACCCCACTCTTAAAATGAAACAACAACAATAAAATTGGGCGCCCAGTTGTCTCTACTTTGCTGAAGTGTTTTGAAGAGTCAGGGCTGGGGCGAGTGGGGCAAGTCACGAGGCTGTTTGCAGGACGGAGGAGGAGTGTGTGTATGTGTGGTGTGGTTGGGGGGGGGGATTAAGTCACATTTGGAGACCAGAAACGGTGCAGAATTCCATGAGCTACATCTGGAATTCCAACTGCATCGCAAGGATCACATGCACAGCAGGACCTGGCAACGGCTGGCCACCCGTGCGGATGTCATTAATTAGGTCAAAGTGGCCAACAATTATTGCTTGCATACATTGTGTCTTAATGCGCAAGCAAGAAAAGTAGTACTAGCTCTCAAGTGTGTTTTCTGTTTTTGCTGATTCTGAAAAGTAAATACAAGAATCAGCACAACTTTTGCATAGTTTCTTTTTATTTTCCGACTGCGTAACTGGAGAAGTTTTTCTCTCTAGAAAATTAGTCGCTTTTGCGACCAAGATAAAACAAAATGAAAAATGTTGCAAGATTATACTCTGCCCATCTGGAAAGTCGCAATGTGGCCCCGTGTCATGTCACAAACCTCATTAATAAGTCTTTTAAAGAGCTCTTTCCTCGTTGCAGGACACTTCCTGTTTCAGTTTAATGTATTTGGCCTGCCGACTGATGAGTGGAAATTTCCCATTGGATGAGGTTCTGCTCTGGTCCATTGTGCCTCATACATATGCTGGCCAACCCATATATAAATGTGAAAATGGCAGCACAAGCTCACAGAGGGTATTTTCCCAATTAAAATGAGAATGACTGTTGAACTCTGCCTGTCAACAAGGACGTCGGGTGAGGTAGTTTGAAAGGATACTGGCGAGTTGCCTCATAGGCTACACATGGATTTCATTTGCATCTGTTTAGGGTCTGCCACATCCTGACACGTGCACCATGACCACAAACAGGAACACGGGGTTTGCTATCATTGTCCTTTACATTATTTTTACAGCAAAGATTAAATAGGACCAGCTGACTTTGGGGAAAAGGCAAACTAAAACCCGCGTTGGTCATCAGATAATCAGGGCGACCAATTGCCATTTGTGTTAACTTCAGCAATTGATTCACATCTTACACTTTTCTGGGAACATCATAGTCAGACAGATCCAATTTGATTAAAATGATTGAATGAAATGGTCAATAGCGTGCACTTATATATCAGCATAAAGTAGTTTTTAGTCGTTTTAACTCCTGCAACACCCAAAAGTTTTACTTTTTAACTTTAAAATGGCTTACGTTAAAATGACAATGTGTAATAGTTGACCACTAGATGTCGCTATATAGTAGAAAGCAGCCGAAGCGCATGCATTTCGAAGCACATTGAGTGACCACACTTTGCAAGCCTACCGCCAATCCATAGGTGTCAAACTGAATCCCTCGAGGGCCGCAGTCCTGCAGGTTTTTGAGGTTTCCCACTTTCAACACAGCTGACTCACATTTAAGCTCATCAGCAAGCTCTGCAGGAGCCTGATAATTATCCTGATCATTGAATCAGGTGTGTTGGAATAGGTCGCTTGCACATCGTAATGCATCATGGGAGTTTTTCCTTCGGGCGCCATATTGGGTGTCCGCCGGTTCACAAGGTACACTCGCGAGTTACACGGTAGAGCTTATCAACCTGATGTCATTTTCGCAGTATTTTCACGATTTACCGGAAGATCAAAAACAACGATACAGGCAGAAGGTGTCTCTGTGTGGCGGGATTGATCCTAATTACGTCCTGACCAAGGGTGATTTTTTTTTTTGACGGAGAAAGCTTGCTGGCCAAATGTGACATCTCTGGACATCTTTCCCTACCTCGTGTTGACAACATGCTCCATAACACGCCAACAAATCCCCGGAGGCTTACAATTATTTTGTAAGCGGGTGGATACAGAGTGTAAACTTTAACATCGCATCAGAAGAAACTGTTGCACGTAAGTAAACCACATGGTGTTGGTAATTCTGCACACAAAAATGTTGATTTGTTCTCAGGCTTCCTGTTATCATTGTGTTTACATGCACAGCTGGCTTTACCTGATGTGGTTTTTCTAATAATTTTATAACAGGCAAATATGGCAGAGCGTATAAGAATAAAAAGTAACTATGCACAGCCTCCCCGTGGCTTAATTAAATTTAATGCTACCCTTTCACTAGTTACATGTTACTTAATCAACTTATTCTAAATGGTTAAGGTTAACCACTCTCAGAGGACGTATTTTTAGTTTCAGTTTCCAGTACAATAAATCGTGTTCATGGTAACTACTGAGCATACTGACACCTTTTCTTATGATCTCACGGTTAAGGAGGCTGTCACAACACCCAATTTCTGTCTGGTGCCAGATGGCAACAATTCCCATCACTTGTCACGACAACACCAATAGTATTACCAGGTATGTATGGCTTTACTTTTTGTAGTTTCTTATTTAATTCTATGTTTCATATTTTCATTACAATGTTTGTAATATTTTCAGATTCAGGCACAGATGAGTTTAACTGGACAGGACTTCTGCGACTTTGTGGTGTGGACAAAGTGTGATTGAGCGAGTCCACCCAGATCGCTCGTTTTGGCCAGTTGGAAAAGCCAGAGTTTTTTTTTCCCAAAATCCCCTCCTTACCTGAACTGCTCGGGAGAGCATTTACTAGATCAGCAGTGGACTTCCAGTGTTCCTGCTCAGCCGCTGTCACCTACCACTTGCTCATGTACTTCAAAGATGCGGAATAAAGTAGTTTTTTTGTGCTGCAGCAGATTGTAAAATCAAATGATATCACTTGAAGTGTGCCAATCTAGACTGCCAAAAGGACAGTGGTTTTGTGACAAGTGTGAAACAAGGATTATTGGGAAAACTGTAACACAGTACTGGTACTTGTCTTACATTAAACAAATTTAAAAGAGAGCAACTTTTTCCTCTGTACATAGCATAATGAAAGTCATTGCGTACCCCATCAACATTACATCATACCGTCATCTCAGGATGGTAGGCACCTGTGCTAAAATAAACTACATTAATTAACCCTGAAATTACTACATCTAATCATTATTCACCTCATTTTTTGTGCTTTTAGAAATAATAGAGATTTATGCCATTACTTTAAGAGGGACCATATTGCACATTGAGTCAAATCCTGTCATTTGTATTATGTATAGCTTTGTAAACAAACCCAACAATAGAATTTGTATAAACGCTGCCTTTATTAGCGCCAAACAAACAGTCGCATGTTGTCCTCCTCCAATGCTTTGATGCTCGCCTTCGTTTCCATCATGTCATTGGCAATCAAGTCGGTGTGGCATGAGATCCCTAAAGAAAAAAATAAAGAAAAAATCACAAAAAAATACGGTACCAGTAATAGGTTTAATATAGTAAAGTAGTATAGTTTTTTTGTCAGTGTAAAAGAAATGTACACATTTTGTTGCATTTTTTAATGTATGAACATTGCTACAGGCAAATACTTATTTCTATAAACACTTCCAAATGTCTCTAAAATATAAGGTGCGTGTACACACACAAACAAACGCATACATTCACTCATGCATACAATATATCATGTAATGAATTCTGAGTGGCATACCAGAGTCAATGATGTCAGCAGTACTTGAGGGTACAGGTTACTGGAGCCATCTGGCTGCATAACTGCAACAATCTCTGCCACTTCGAGTCGTCTTTTCTTTGCTTGTCTCTCCTGTGCACGTTCATATCTTGGCACCGACTGGGCTGAGACATAGATGTTGTAACGTGGGACCCAACTTTAATGTTGGAGCCCAGTCGGGATGATTGGACAGAAAAACGGGCGCAGGGCGACCTGTTAAAATAAACAAATATATAAACAAATAAAATATGGAAAGACTGGTTATTTTACTGCAGTAGGGTGGCCGTGAATAAGTTCTTTAGCATGATGTGTAGGCTACCGGGGGTCTGTTTTCTTGCATCACCCCCGGGGGTCTGTTTTCTTGCATCAGCCCCTTCTCTTTTTTTTTTCCAAGTTTACATTTTGCCACCAAAAAACATGTTATCGGCATTAAAAGCCCAAGACTAATCAATCCAATTTCAGCAGTAAACACTTTGCACTGGCACTACTTGGGTGAAAATGTTCGATGTTAGCTTTCGGCTAACGTCCGCTAGCCAGCTTGTACTACCGAACTTGCTTGCTCATGAATCCAAAACATAAGCAACTTGCCCATATATGGGCGGTCGAAACGTTATTAATCCTCATGCATTAAATAAAGGTAAACAAGCTTACCGCTCACAAAGTGATCGCTGCACACACGAGCCCAAAGTAACGACTTCCCTCCGGAGTCCGCACTCCTGTCTCCAGGCCCTGGTTCCTAATTATTTTCGGAATTCGGAAAAAAGACCGACCATTTTCCCCCTTGGCTTTGTTCGAACAGCCAACGATGCAGCAACAATGTACCATTTTAATCGCAGAAAACAAACGTGATAGATACGTGTTAGACCGAATCGCTACGTAAATGGAGGCCACCCAGCATGGCGACTACGAGAAATCCGAGGCGGAAGTGACGACATGTGCAAGCGACCTATAGAGATACCTCGAAAACATGCAGGACTCTGGACTGGATCTTGACACATGTCAGTCCTATGGGTATATGTCACGGAGGAGGCGGGACTTCCGACTACCGGGTTTCACACATCAGCTTTGTTTCCGGTTCCTGTTTGCGACGTGTGGACCGCTGTCCTACGCTTCCGCCTTTGTGCCCCTCGGTTGCGCATTCCCGTTGACAGGTGCGAGTATGTAGTGCTCCATTGGCCAAAGATTTCAGAGAACTGAGACACCCTGTTGGGGGACGCAAGGGTGGAGATTAGTCAACAAATGCGTGGAAGGTTATCTACCCGGAGCTATCATTAGCCTTTGGCTAAAAACAACAATGGAGAACATTCCCTTAGTGCAGACGTAGTAGTTTCTGGTCATATTGGAGGGATTCGACTGGTCGTGTGGTCTTCCACAAAGTCTGATGACATTTTTCGTAGTATTTGAGGGTTTAGGGAAGGGATTAAACCAGACAGTACATGTCTCTCTTGTGTCTCTCTTACACAGGCCATGACTACAGCAGGTCGATCGGGATAACAGCTATCACTTATACAGTTTAACCATTTTTATTGATCTTTTTTCTTTCTTGGCTTTGGATAACCACACAATGCACCACCGGGAGCTAAATTGCTTTGTTTGCTCGCAGCAAAACGCTCATGCCGACACATCTTGTGTCTTGATTGGTTTACTAGGTCATGCGGGCGTGGTCGACGCTAAGGTAAATTTTTATTTTGCGTGAGCGAACGAGCGAGTGATGGCGACTTGGCAACCGGGGTGAAGTACTGTGAACGATTCTGAAAGACGAGTGACAAGAGATTTAGTCAGAGCCATAGGCTGGAGTGGCTAACAAGAGCGGCAAGTAGGAGATGCTAGTTTAAAAAAAAAAAAGATCACAGGACTCAGCAACAACCACCTGCAGGCCTCTGCTGTGGCAGGTAAGCGGCGATCAACACATTGTCCAACTGATGCATCCACCACCTGGGCTAACTACATTTTCAAAACTGTCCTTTGGGCATCCGTAGCAGGAAAATGGCGGCAAAACATGTCAGCCTCCTGCCATGTAATATAATTAGTGATTACTAGACTGACAATATATATAGTGCAAATTCACGAAAGTCGGAAGTCCCGCCTCTTCTGTCCCATATACCCCATTAGTTCAACATTAGATGGCGCTAAAGATTTCACAGTGTCACTTTAAATGCATTGTGATCCAAGACAGTTATTGCATATATTGGTGTTGTACATAATACAATTCTCCACAGTGACGGGCATCAGTCATCCTAAAGCTAATGCTAGCTAGCTGAAGAGGCATTCTCTCAACCAGCTTTCATTTTTTTTCTTAATCGGGTGAGAGAGAGGCTAACGACAGAGGTGTTAATACACTGGAAAGATGGGATTTATTTTGACTGTAGGCCTACTGCTTTGATTGAAAGCTTGTTAGCTGGCTAACTAGCTAGTATTCACATAAATGTGTACAGTATCCAATTATGTCTGATGGAACCCACTTCCAAGTTATTAGATTGGCGAAACCGCTTGCCGCCCCTACATGACGCATGCGCACTCACCACACAGCTACGTCACACACATTGAGCTCTCACTTAAAGAGACAGTACACATATTACGCCATTTCATTATGATCTGAGTGCAAAGTTAGATTCTTGAATTCCCATTTGAATCACCATCGATTCATGAACAGCCCTAGTTACATTACAGCTCATTCTATGTTTTTGTAATCTTAGATTTGATATAACTCAGATCGGGTTGGCTCCAGTTCTTTTGGCAACCTTAATGACTGAATACTGGCAGTTGAGAAATGGAGATGATCTTGAATGGTGGCAGGTGATGAGCTTAATCACTTGGCCACAAAAGCTCTTGTACTAGATCTGATATTCAAGTAGTTGTAACTCGTGTGCAAGAATTTAAAATGTCATAGTGAATATTCTGTGTGGCTTATATGGGTGATTTATTTCATGGTTTACCATAGAAGATGCTCTCAACAGTGCACTTTCACTCACCACTAGCCGCTCGGAGATGAATTTTAACAGTCAAAAGCGAAAAGGAGGTTTTGTGTTGGGTGTGGTGTAGTGGGTGCAGTCTCGCAGAGGGAGGTATTGTGTGGGTGAACAAAAAACAAAAACAAAAAAAAAGCAGGTGCAAGGAAGTTGAACAATCAACATTGGACTTTTTCTTTCCCCCAAACCGTCTGCCTCATGCGGCCTGGTTTTTTCCCAAAGCCCGGCAGGAAAACACCTCTGACATGACATGCTGATTCAGGCTCTCTCCTTCCTGGTTGTGCTCCAAGGCCAACTGGCCTCCTCCTGACCTAGTCTTATCCACAAAGAAACCCCCTCCCCAATGGGAACTAGTGAAGATAGTGGACTCATTTCATGTCTGAGCCCTTTTCACTCGGATCACGAGTTATCCTGCAAACCTGGTGCACGTTTTTTTTTCCTCCCCTTTCTCCCCACAACTCTGCGTTTACTGCCGCCGCATCTGGTTTCCATAAGTAAAAAGATGTCATCACAAAGAAGGGCGACTGGAGGGGTTTGTATGAGGCCAAAATCAGTGTGACAAGATGGCTTTGATTTGATCGCGTCTCCTCTCGTGTTTCCTCCCAGCTTGGCCTCGCGATGAGAGGGAATCTATAAGATGTATCAAAGAGGCCACATGAGAGGTTGTCTTTGAAAGAGGAGCTTCGTGGGTGTGTTGATGCACACGAAGACCGATGCGGTTTCACCGTGGAGGGGAGGGATGCGTGGGAGGGGGCTGCTTACAGGGCGAAAGAATATTGCTTTTATGGCATACTTCTTACCAAGAGTGGTCTTGCTCAGCTCAGCTGACTGGTCTGTACCGTTGACCCCAAATCTGGACCAAATGCAGGTGGTCCGTTGGTGGTGCTACATGAGTTGCTGACTCCCTCTAATTTGTGAACCTGTTGATCTTTGAGTCTTTTGGACACCTCACGAGCAACTCACAATGATTTTTTAAGATTATTGATAGCAGTGACAAACTGTTGTTGTCATTTTTTTGTTTGTGGTGAGTGCCTTGGGGGGCATTTAATCAGGAATGCCCAAATAAAGGGCAGTTTGTAGTGTCTATTTTCTTTATTATTCTTGTAAACCCGATTTAAATACATCCAGATGAGCGAAATTTTGCTAAATTTCAAAAGTCTCCCAAAAGTAGATGAGTAATGTGCTCTAATGATGATCAAATGGAGAACTGCCACAGCTCAACTTGAAGCAGCTGAGACACACAAGTTTAACCAAAACAAGGCACATACTTTCAGGAAAGCAAAGCATTTAGGAAGAGACACCTGTAGACGCACACAAAAATAAAGTTCACAAACTCGACTTCACACATACACATTGCCAGGAAATTGGCGAGGTTATAAAACAGGCAAGAACCATATTTGGACATGACCATGAGCTCATTGCCAGGACGTGGACACCAGTGTCATACTTGAGAAGGCCAAATAGAGACATTAATGGCTAGCTCATTACAGGGAAATCAGCTTACAGCTCTATTCTAGTTCCTGACCGATCGGAGACTTTGTCAGAATACTGCTTAAAAAAAACACACACAAAAAAAAACACTGTGTATCTTCCAGACAGTACTCTCAGACAGGGGTATGCATTTTGGACAAATACAGTATTTTTATAATAAAGAACACTCAATTTCAACAACAACAACAACAACAACGACAACAACAACAATAATAATAATAATAATAATAATAATAATAATAATAATACTCAATTTCAACAACAACAACAACAACAACAACAACAATAATAATAATAATAATAATAATAATAATAATAATAATAATAATAATAATAATAATAATAATAATAATGGACTTAGACTTGACTTTATTGATCCCTTTGGGATGGCTCCCTCTGGGAAATTGACATGTCCCGCAGCAATGAGAACAGATAATAAAATAAAAAATAATTCAATCAATCAATAAATAAGGTTATTACACCAGAGATTGAATTAATAATAATAATAATAATAATAATAATAATAATAATAATAATAAATAAAATGAAACATAAAAATTCCATCAATCAATAAGGTTATTACACCAGAGATTGAATTAATAATAATAATAATAATAATAATAATAATAATAATAATAATAAGAAGAAGAAGAAAAATAAAATAAAAAATAAAAATTCAATCAATCAATAAATAAGGTTATTACACCGGAGATAGAATTAAATAAATTAAAGTACAGTAAAGTGCCATATTTGTGAATTAGGGATGTTCGATACTACTTTTCAGACCAATACCGATACTAAACTCTTAAGTAGTCACCAATACCGATACCAAATACCGATACCACTATTACATAAAATTCCATCCAAAAATTACAGGTAATTTTAAAGAAATTAATGGCAGTTTTCTATTCCTCTAATTTCTAGTTCCTGATCGTAAAACAGCCAGAAGTGCAGCCAATACTGGTATCGGCCACCATCACGAGTACCCATACCTTAAAATTAGGCTGGTACCAATACCTGGTATCGGCACTCTACAGCCCTAATAATAATAATGTTAGTAATAATAATAATAATAATAATAATAATAAAATATTTTTTTAAAAACTGTTCATGTATTTTAAAGTGAGCAAATTTAGGAATTCAGCAAAAGGAATCATATATTTCCAAAACTCTGTAATGACACAAACGGCATGGCACAGGGATTCTCCATCTTTTTTCATACATCATATTCTACATGATCCCTTCCAGGTGAGAAAATAGATATCTCATGCCTTTTATTGTGGAAAAATGCCTTAAAATCTCTTTTAAAAGACATTTATAAGAAATATGGATTTTGTTCTAAAAAAAAAAGGCCAAAAAGCAATTTCAGTAATGCAGGGATGTCATATTAATGTGACAATGCAACACAATCATATCAGAGGTTTTAATGGAGCTAAAGCCAATATAGGTTATCAATTCATCGGTTGACTCCCGTTGCTTATTGCTGTACTGCTCCCCCACACTTTTTTTTTTTTTTTAAATGTGCAAAGTCGGACTCAGCTGTTACACAAACATTACCTCGATTTTCAGGGCCCCTCCCTCATAAAAATTATTATTATTTTTAAATATTATTTAAAGCCATTTTTGTTGTCAGTCTCAGTTCACACACACTTTAATAATAATAATAATAATCGTTTCGACGGCTCCTCTTTCCCTTTTCATTCAATGGATTATTATTCCATCTTGCTACATGTGCAGACTGGTGGCAAAGGAAACTTGTTGGCAGTTTTGTGGAAAATGAAGATGAAAATTATACTGTTTAAATATTTGTTAAATTGACCTTACCTTTTGCATTGTCTTCCTTTTTTTTTGTAGTACAGGGTAAGCAAGCAGAACTTGTTTGCTTCTGGCGACAACTGGGTTTGCCTTAATGGGGGCCCTATATGTGCTTCTATTAACGAATATATTGCAAATTGTTTGTGGGCCCCCACTCTACTGCTTATGGACTCCGGAGGTCCCCTAACATCAGTTTGGGAAGTAAAGTATACTTTTTCAAAGGACCAAAGACACAGGACGACTTATTTAACTTACCCCATGTGAAATTTTGTTTTGCATTAAAATGAACCACTGCAAAGATACAATAAGCTGTTTAAGTAAAGCTTACTGAAAGTATTTGCATCATTAGCCTGTACACGCGTCCTTCTATATGTAGTCTCGATTAGAACTGTATTATCTCCATACTTGAAAGACGTCTGAACTGCCCTAGTTGTTTGTCTGCCAGATAAGATGGCAGCGGATTCACCAGTCCAGACGCGTGGACTTGCATCAGGGCACAAAAATGTCATGCTCAGCGACCAATGGGCTGTAATTACACAGGAGCTCAACTGTGGTCTGCAGGATGAACGTCAAGAGCAGAAAAATGGAGCAGAGAGGACAAAGGGGGCAAAGGCAAACTCGTGATTTACACGCAAGGAAGCGGTGGGGAGGAAATGAGCGTATTCAATAGAAGAGCATTAGAACACCATCAGACATCTTTGATTTGGCAAGACTGCAGCACGTGTCGGTATTTGGATTTTCAACAACAATCTTGTGATGATGAACGCCATCTTGTGGACGACTGGTGTAACAGCATCGGACTGCTGTTACAATGGCTCCTCCGTTTACGACAATCTTCTCTTAACCACTAGTGGCGTTAGAACTTAGAATTCCTATTAGTAAGTATGGCAATCAATGATTTGGGTAAATTAGTTCATCACATCGTAAACTGAGGAAATCCTTCATTTAGGCAGTGAACAGTGCTTGCTGTATAGATCATTCAGGAAAAATGTTGTTACTTTTGAGAAAACTGTGCCACAACCTCGAATTGGGAGGAAACAGAAAACATCGGCAGGCCACAATTTTCATTTACCAATTTTTTTTTTAATTATTTGTACATTCACCACTGATAGGCGTAATCAAAGAAGAAATTAAAAAAAATCAAAAAACACATTTGTACTAAAATGGTAAAATAAAAACAACATTAAAACCATTGGTGAGAAAACTGAAAATAGTACAAGCTCCCCTCGATGGCCGGTGTAAGCGCTACATGGTGAGAGCATTGATGACCTCAAGGGAAGAGAACGATCATATATGAGATAATAAATGAATTTGGCGCGACTGAAAAAAAATGTCGCCTCCAGTCTCCAAGAAGACTTCTTTTTTTCTTCTCCAAACAGCTGGAGAGAGGAACACTGCATTGCCTAAGATCAAAATACTCCAAAGCTGCCTCAGTTAAAAACATATGATTAAAATGTCTGTACAGAATGCCGCATGTTGGCCACATTTCAGCACGTCTTGGCAAAGAGACGAGCTTTCACTTTCTCTGTCTCTGTAGGCAGGACGGCTGAGACGATTGTTGGTTTACCATGCAGCAATAAGTCCTCCTCATCCAAAGTGCAAGCCTGTTCAATGTGGAGGCAAAGCGCAAATGATGGCACCAATACTTTCGGTCAGAAGGGGAGGATGAGGATAAGGAATTACCCAGCGTGCCGTACTGCGATGCTGCATGGATGAAAGTCAAAAGTAACAGTGATGGCAAAATGCATGAAGACGATATACATCAAACCTTGACAAACTGCAACTTTTCTGGTCCCCTTTCAACATTTCTGCATGTGTGTGTGTCTGTGTTTTTACGGATTCCCCCCAGACTGGTCCCCGTGATGGTTAAGGTTAGGAGCTCGGAAATGCATCATGTCAATGAGATGTCCCCACGAAGATACAAAGACAAAGGTGTGAGTGTGTGTACATGTGCTTGGAGGTGAGAACCGAGAGAGGGTTGGTCCTTTGCTGGGTCTCAGTTGGAACAAAGTACACGCGGTAGAGGAAAGCAGATGGAAGAGGTCGATGGAGACAGTTCCATCAGCTGATTAGCGCCGCCTGTCTCGCGGGTCGCTGCGGCTTCGGGAGCGCCTGCTGCCCCCTTCGCCGCTGGCCCCCGGCCTTCGGTAGCCATCCCTGTGTTTGTCAGCGTCCCTCTCCCTCTCCCTGTCCCTGTCTTTACCTCTGTCCCTGTCCCGCTCTCTCTCTCGCTCCTTGTCTTTTGCCCCCTCGCTCCGGTCACCCGTTGTGACACCTCCACCTTTGCTTCTCTCCTTGCGCTCCTCTTTCCTTTTTTTCTCCTCCTCCTCTTGCTGCTGCTGTTTCAGGCGTTTCTCGCGTTCCTTCATCCGCTCCGCTCTGGCGGCTTCCTTCTCGGCGAACTGAAATCAAGATGAATGATTCAAAGTCTCGTTAACTTTTGGACCACTAAAAGCATTTAATAACGATTAGTAAAATCATGATGTTTGCAGCCATAAACGTTAAATGGCGTCAATGTTTTTTTATTTTTTGCAATGCAAAGTCTAAGTGCAGCACTGCCTGGTCAATGGGTTGTGGAATCAAAGCCACCCATATGGCCAGCAGATGGCATCATTGTATCTCTTTCCAATGGGCTGCCGGTTTATGAAATTACAATGAAACATGGAATCTGATGAATTCTGATTAAATAGAACGTTTTCAAGGATGACGTGAATGATCAAAGCGTTTGTCACATTAAATCAAATTCACAGAGTGTCACCAAATAAAAAAATATTAGTGTCAAAGTCACTGTTGTAGAGAAAATGTATCTTCACAAAAAGCTTGTTTTCTTATCTTTTCAATTTTTGCTCAATATTACTCAAATTACCTATTTTCAAATGGTGATTATTAAAGAACGGAATAAGATAGAAACATACTTTTTTTTTCTACTGAAAGAATGGAATGTGATCTTTCATGTGGTACCAAGCTTGTATATGTAGTAAAAGAACACAATATTCGTTTGCTTTAAAAGATGAGTTAAAATGTTCGAAATCGGCTGGCACTGTGGGGATTTTTTTCCCTTTTTTTGTTTTTTGTTTTGATAATGTGTGGCAGTAAGAGTTAAACAAAACAAAACAAAACAAAACAAAATGTGAGTGTTTGTACCTGTTCATCTGTAAGCGGAAGCCAGTAGATGCAAGGGGCTGCTTTAGTTTTCCGGAAAAGGTCATCAAGAAGCTTTGCAGGGGGTTCCTCGGCAGCTTTCTCTGCAGAAACGGACACAAACAGTCTGCCTTGCGTCTAACGAGTACTACCTGGTCACCTCTCGTCCGTTACCTTTCTTTTCAGTCTTCTTCTCCTTGCTCTTCCCGCTCTCCTTGCGCCGCCTCTCCCTCGAGCGTGATCTGCAGGGACCTCCCTCGCCGTCATTCCGCGCTTTCCCAAACTCCCGCACCTTGTCACGGTCCCACTCCCGCTCTGAGCGCGCCTTCTCCCTGCGCTCCATTTCCCGCTCGCGTTCGGCCCACTGGTCTCGCTTGGAAAGGAGGGGAGGAATGCCCGCCGCTTGGAAACGGTTGGAAACGAGCCACTGGTCCTCCATGACAGGTTTCTCCGCTGCGCCCAAACCTTTGTGGAAGTCCAGCTACAAAACACAGGCGTGGTCAGACTCACAGTTTACATGCTCAACACGCAAAAAGAAATTGATTACCTCATCCTGCTGGCAGAAGTCCACATTAAGAAATTTTGGGTTACTCTGAGGCCACTTGACTCCATGAAGAGCGTCTCGTGTAGCAAGCGCCTCCTCGGAAGTTGAGTACTAGACAGAGCGAGGTGTCGAGTTTACTCTCCTTGTAGTCGTTCCATGAAATTGCCACATGATTAAAAGTAACTCACAGTGACGTAGCAGTGAGATTTGATTTTGTCGATCCAGAAGCCGTCCTCCACCAGGGTGCCAGTTCGGCCCAGCAATTCCTTCAGTTGCCCGAGAGTAAACGGCCTTACCTAAACAATTTCAATGCATAACACAGTCATTCATACATTAGTATTCAACCAAGACTCAAAGCTGTAATGGACATAGTAACTTACATTATAACAGGTATGTCTTTCTCAATGATAAATGAGAAAAGATTGATGACAAAATGTGTAGACATGATGAGTGATTGATTACATTTGACATTCATTTCTCACCAGGTTGCTAACGTGAACAATGCTGGAGACTTTGCCACGTGGAGGCGAGGGTTGGCGGGCGGTGCGCACGGGGTCGTCAATGGTGATGGACACACTTGTTCTTTGCTGACTGATGGAGCGACGAATGAGGCTGTTGCCTGTGGCCACTAAAAGAGGAATGGGAATAGAATCAGGGCAGTGGGAGAAATCTATCGCTGACACACCATTGGATTCCAATTCAGAGGGATGCATTTGATTCTTGCAACATATTTTTTTTCTGAGAAATTATTTTCTGACAGTATGACTAAATTTTACTATTTTAAAAATGGGTTATTATAAAAATAATATTTAATAGGGGTGTCAAAATTAGTGTGTTATTTTTTAGTTAAAGGTGTATTCAAGGATCTTTTGTCTCTCCATCTTCGGGGTGGATCATCTTAACAATTGGTTCTCGATCCCGTCAATCAATCTGCCGCAACGACCTCGTGCGTGCTCGTTCTTAGCTGAGCATGCGCACCCTCCCCCGGCCCCACCCTCGCGGACGAGCAGGAGAGCTGATAGGATGCCTGCCATGCGCATTTTTAAAAAAGTGACAAACGGACGTTTGGCTTCTACTTTTTGAGAAGATCCTTGAATACATCTTTAATTTAAAGTTCCTTTACCACCATTAATTTTTTTAATGCACCATGAATGCCCCTTCCTTGGAAAGCCTGTACTGGGGGAATTCCAGTTGCAACGCAGCATATGCATGCATATGTGTGTGGAGACTGAGGACATGTTGTATTTTACAATTTTAAAAATGCGCAGAATTTCACGTTACTTCATGTTAAGGATTGGATAGCTCTTAACTCATTTGCTCCCAGCCATTTTCACAGAAGCAATCCCGTTCGCTCCCAGCTGTTTTACTGGATTTTGACTGATTTTGTAAGGCCCACAGAATATTGTGTTCAATTGCTAAAAAAACAAACATGGAACCTACCAAAAGAAAGATTAAATTATTTTGTTTCATCAAGACAAAAAAAAAAATGCCCGAAAGACCTCTCCAGGGAGGCGTCCAGGAGGCATCCGAACCAGATGCCGGGGCCACCTCAGCTGGCTCCTCTCAACGTGGAGGAGCAGCGGCTCGACTCTGAGTCCCTCCCGGATGACCGAGCTTCTCACCCTATCTCTAAGGGAGAGCCCGGACACCCTGCGGAGGAAACTCATTTCGGCCAATTGTATCCGGGATCTCGTTCTTTCGGTCACAACCCACAGCTCGTGACCATAGGTGAGGGTGGGAACGTAGATCGACCGGTAAATCGAGAGATTTGCCTTTTGGC
Organism: Festucalex cinctus; assembly: GCF_051991245.1. NCBI lineage: Eukaryota > Metazoa > Chordata > Actinopteri > Syngnathiformes > Syngnathidae > Festucalex > Festucalex cinctus. The sequence continues at coordinate 59,938,540 of NC_135411.1, read as the reverse complement.
TCAGCTCCTTCTTCACCACAACGGACCGATACAGAGTCCGCATTACTGCAGATGCTGCACCGAGCCGCCTGTCGATCTCCCGCTCCATCCTACCCTCACTCGTGAACAAGACCCCAAGATACTGAAACTCCTCCACTTGGGGCAGGATCTCATCCCGGAGAAGACACGCCACCTTTTTCCGACTGAGGACCATGGTCTCAGATTTGGAGGTGCTGATCTTCATCCCAACCGCTTCACACTCGGCTGCGAACCGCTCCAGTGAAAGTTGGAGATCCCGGCTTGATGAAGCCAACAGCACTATATCGTCTGCAAAGAGCAGAGATGCAATGCTGAGGCCACCACACCGGACCCCCTCAACGCCTCGGGTGCACCTAGAAATTCTGTCCATAAAAATTATGAACGGAATCGATGACAAAGGGCAACCTTGGCGGAGTCCAACCCTCACTGGAAACGAATCCGACTTACTGCCGGCAATGCGGACCAGACTCTGGCAACGGTCGTACAGGGACCGAACAGCCCGTATCAGGGGGTTCGGTACCCTGTACTCCCGAAGCACCCCCCACAGGACTCCCCGAGGGACACGGTCGAACGCCTTCTCCAAATCCACAAAACATGTGAACTGGATGAGCGAACTCCCACGCACCCTTGAGGACCCTGCCGAGGGTGTAGAGCTGGTCCACTGTTCCACGGCCAGGACGAAAACCACACTGCTCCTCCTGAATCCGAGATTCGACCTCCCGACGGACCCTCCTCTCCAGCACCCCTGAATAGACCTTACCAGGGAGGCTGAGGAGTGTGATCCCTCTGTAGTTGGAACACACCCTCCGGTCCCCCTTCTTAAAAAGGGGGTCCACCACCCCGGTCTGCCAATCCAGAGGCACTGTCCCCGATGTCCACGCGATGTTGTAGAGGCGTGTCAACCACGACAGCCCCACAACATCCAGAGCCTTTAGGAACTCCGGGCGGATCTCATCCACCCCCGGGGCCCTGCCACCGAGGAGCTTTCCAACCACCTCAGTGACTTCGACCCCAGAGATAGGAGAGCCCACCTCAGAGTCCCCAGACTCTGCTTCCTCAAAAGGAGACGTGTTGGTGGAATTGAGGAGGTCTTCGAAGTATCCCCCCCACCGATTCACGACGTCCCGAGTCGAGGTCAGCAGCACCCTATCGCCACTATACACAGTGTTAATGGTGAACTGCTTTCCTCTCCTGAGACGCCGGATGGTGGACCAGAATTTCCTCGAAGCCGTCCGTAAGTCGTTTTCCATGGCCTCACCGAACTCCTCCCATGTCCGAGTTTTTGCCTCAGCAAACGCTGAAGCCGCGTTCCGCTTGGCCAGCCGGTACTTGTCAGCTGCTTCCGGAGTCCAACAGGCCAAAAAGGCCTGATAGGACTAATTTTTCAGCTTGACGGCATCCCTTACCAGCGGGTTCGAGGATTGCCGCCACGACAGGCACCGACCACCTTACGGCCACAGCTCCGATCGGCCGCCTCAACAATGGAGGCGCAGAACATGGCCCATTCGGACTCAATGTCCCCCACCTCCCCCGGGACAAGCTCTGTCGGAGGTGGGAGTTGATGCTCTTTCTGACAGGGGATTCCGCCAGACGTTCCCAGCAGACCCTCACAATACGTTTGGGTCTGACAATGTTTTTTCAACATGGCCCTGGTTGATCTCCTTTGCTCTGCTTCCACCTGTTGGCCGTTTGTGCAATAACTACCATTTCTGCAACCATTATTTGCAGTTGAGAGGCTGCATCAAAGACTTCTGTATGCTCTAGCATAAAAAAACAACAACAAAACTCATAAATACGTCTTTAGGACACGTAAAACATAAAACAACAAAACAAAAACAAAAACGTATGTACAAGTTATTGCGAGCAAATGAGTTTAGATGAAAAGAAAAATGCACTAAGTCATCTTACAAATGCAATTATGCCATCTAGTGGCAGAATAATGACCGCAACACAAATCAATGTCACACTTGTTTTTTTTACAGTACATTTTTTTAATTTTTATTATGAAATGACTGTATTAATGACTAAAAGATGCAGCCATATATCTATTAGGTTAAAATGTTTTACACTTTTGTGTTAAGAGCATGAAACTTGAAAAAAATAATATTTTACTGTATATTTAATTTTACATTATTAACTCATTCACTCCCAGCCATTTTCACAGAAGCAGTCCCGTTCGCTCCGGGTTGTTTTACTGGATTTTGACTGATTTTGCAAGGCCCACATAATATTGTGTTCTATTGCTATAAAAGCGTGGAACCTATTAAAAGAAAGATTAAAGTCTCTTCTTTCATCAGGAAAAAAAAAGTATGTTTCTATCTGTTTCCGTTTTGCAGCAATTAGCATTAGAAGAGAGCTAAGTTTCATCAATTTTCACAAATCTATTCAAAATTGTAAGTAATTGAGCTGTTTTTCTAGATGGCCCTGGTTGATCTCCTTTGCTCTGCTGCCACCTGCTGGCCGTTTGTGTAATAAGTACAATTTCTGCAACCATTCTTTGCAGTTGAGAGGCCTCATCAAAGCCTTCTGTATGCTCTAGCATAAAAAACAAAAAAACGTATAAATACATCTTTGGGACACTTAGAACATTTAAAAAAAAAAACATATTTACACGTTATTGGGAGCAAATGAGTTAAGAACAGATAAAAAAAAAATGGTGATCAATCATGAGCTAACCATTGAGGTCGTGATTAAGTACAATTAAAATTTGTAATCGCCTGACACCCTTATTTAACGTAAGAAAAACAAACACAAGCTGTAAAATATATATTACCAGTGCTGATTTCTCCGTCCGGGCTGGGCTGTGCTGGTGATTGTGTTTGCATATCTTCCACAGGTTTCTCTTGATGAGACTCCGTCAAACTGTGGTCTACTTGAATGTCATTTTCCTCCACGTCCTCACATGGTCTCTTCTGACCATTCTCTTGGTTGTCTGAGGGCACCTCCTTCCATTGAGAGATGAGGTCAGCTCGTCGCCATTCAAGTTAGCAGCAAAAGGCACACATTCAAGTAGCTGTATATCCTACCTGGGTGACGGTGCGCCGGATCTGAAGGTCCTGCTCAGAGGACCCTTGATCTTCTTCCTCAGCATCATCAGACAGAACGACTTCCTCGGGATGCAGGTCCACAACGGCATCTTGGCCTGAACCTGGCCGGATTTCTGGGATCAGAGACTGGCAACAAAGTACCTTATGAGCGATTTTCAGTCAAGACGTAAGAGTGTCAGTCACAATATGGTTCTTCGTACCTTAAGTGAATCTGTGCTGATGCTGATGGAAGGTTTCTTGGCGGCGACCACGGTGCTGGAACCCCACCTCCTCTTGCGACCAGCTGCAGTTCCAGATTCCTGATCGCCATCTGTACTGCCTGTGCCAGGAGACGACTTACTGCCTGCCATTGCAGCAACACATTTTAATAAGGAAATTATAACTAGAGCTGTCAAACGATTAAATTTTTTTTCTAATCAGATTAAATCATCTTAGAATTTGGATTAATCACGATTTATCGCTTAATTAAAAATGATTTTTTAATCAACATATTTTTACCCACCAAATTTAAAGAGTACCAGTTATGTGTCAATTCTTTTCACATTTAACGTTATGAGGATGTCTTCAACATTTTTTAATCCAATACACTCGCTCATCCGCCTATTTTTCTAATCAGTTAATTACTTGCATAATTTTTTTAAAAAAATGACAAAAATGACCCTGAGAGTTTGACATGAACAAATATTCTGAAAGTCCTACGCAAACATTTATTAAATTCTTTACTTTAACACATTTATTGTGGTCAAAATTAAGAGTGTGATTAATTTGTGTTAATACATGATTAATGCAATAATTTGTTGTGATCAATTAATTAGTTAACGCTTCAACTTTGACAGCCATAATTATAACGTAAATTATTTAACAATATTTTTTTTATTTGAACTCTTCATTAGGATAGTGGAGAACACAGCAGATTTTTAACTCTAAACTGAATTACTTGTCTAGTGATATAATTCAACTCATTCAAGTATTTTAGATTTTAGTCAAGTAAGTCACAGGTCCTGAAATTGACTATTTGAGTCCTCCCTGCAGCAGACTGAATCTTTGATCGAATCTGTGCAATAAAAATAAACAAAGACATTAAAAAGAGACAAACAGACGATGTACGTACTGCTAATAGAGATCTTCCGAGCTGAGAAGGCTTTGTGTGCCTGAAACACAAAGAAAAGTAACCTGATATAAGGGAGAAAAGTTTAAGGGTGCAAGCAGAAGATAACAGGAAGTAGAAAGCCAGTAAATGAAAACTGATGAGCAAATTTCAAGATACCGATGTCATGGAGCACTGATGGTTTTTGACAGGCATAAAAATATTCATAATTTGTGTTGACTACACATTCTACATAAACAGAGTTCAGCTTGGTTAAAATACTAGAGCTGCATCCCTAACATTTTTTAATTAAAATTGGGCAGACTTTGTTGCCCAGAGTGTCCCTCTGCAGCAGGGGTTCTGCAGAGACCTTTGAAGGGGCTGGGACTTAAAAGTTGAAAGGGGATCATGGAACTAAAGTGAGACACTCAACATTTCAAACACCTTCAGTAATACAGCAATAATAGTCATAAAATATCAACAATGCATTCATAACACCAGATTTCTCCTTATTTTATTTCACCATCCTCATAAAAGGGAAAATACATTCTTTAAAAGGAAGGTGTTTTCTTTTCAATTTTTAAATTTAATTTTAGTGTTCAAATGTTGACTTTCAGTCAAA